>NC_092811.1:47570400-47934248 GCF_040954645.1 Diabrotica undecimpunctata
AAATAAAATTTGGAAATTCAAATTCATGTGTTCTGTTGTAGTGTGGCAAAATATTTTAAGTAAAATAAACGTGGTTATCAAAATCCTTCAAAGTCCAAAATTTGACATAAAATCTTCACTTGATGCACTTGATAATTTAAAAAAATATTTCATAACCAAACGTTCTGATGAACATTTTCAAAATTTTGTAACCGAATCCAGAGAGATATCTACAAAAGCTAACATAGAAGCTAGCTAGCTCCTCTACCGAACGAATTAGAAGAAGAAAAGTGCATTTTGAGTATGAAGGAGCTGATGAACCTATATTATCTCCGAAATTGTCATTTAAAATAAATTTTTATTTTAAGATTTTAGATGCTGCCATAACAGCAATTGAAGAACGGTTCCAATTACTTTAACAGCACACAGACATTTTTAGTGTAATATATGGCATAACCAAAGTTAAAAACGATGATGAACTTAAAACCAATTGTGAGAAAGTGAATCAAGCCCTTACAGACATAAACAGCTCGGAGACTGACATTAGTGCAACCGATTTATATGAAGAAATTAAAGCTATTCAAACATTTTCTTCCGCAGAAAAAAGTTCTAGTGATATTCTTGAATATATTTACGAAAATACTCTTGTATCAACATTTCCCAACTTAACTGTAATAGTACGTATATTCCTAACTCTACCTGTTACTGTAGCTACGGGTGAGCGGTCGTTTTCAAAACTTAAGATTATTAAAAACTATTTGCGATCCTCAATGAAGCAAGATAGACTTTCTGCTTTAGCAATGTTATCTATAGAACATGATGTGTGTGCGACATTGGACATTAAAGATATTGTCAAAAAGTTTTCCGAGACGAAAGCCCGAAAAGTGCGTTTTTAGTTTTTTTATGTGTTTATGTTTCTACTCACGGTTTATTTTAATTAAACGCACTTTTGTCTGTGGCTCATTAAAAAAAATGTGGTGGTTCATAAGTACCTTGAAAAAGGTAATACACAAATGGAGTGCGATTCAATGCACTCCACAATTGAAAGAAAACTCAGAAATCTTGAAATTTATCCACCAGGCTGCTACGTCAACCTTTTTAAAACTGCAAGACTCACTCCTAAACCATATGAAGTACTATACCTTGATCATACATTCTGGAAAAAATTATCAATTTTAATTTTTATAGTTCAATAAGACCTGGAAATAAATCTGGAGACCCAACTGTCCATGACCTCAGATGTATAAAGTACAATGCAAGTGTTGAAAACAAAGTAGACTACAAAATGCCCTGGACTTTACTTCCCAGACGTTGCAATAAAAGCAAGATTGGTGCTATTCCGTCTCCTTTATACGATGGTCCATTAAAAATAAACTTACAAAAATATAATCATAAGAATTAAAATTCGTGATACCAAAAGACTTTCATACATTTTATGATAATTTACTAACTTATTTATTAACTTTATTTGTTTCACCATTATTTTTTATCAGTTAATATATCTATGGTTTATATCTATTAGACAAATATTTCATATGAGAATTTGGGTTTTATGTGTATTATATTTTTTTAAATACACCGATTGTCCAACAAACTAATTATATTTAAAGTAAATGTCGACTCTTATGTACCTTGTAAGTCTTATTTTTTCCCGAATAAATAAATGAAAAGCATCTAAGTCCTCATTTAATGCCTAAATAATAAAATATTTATATACTGGATTACTGATTTAACTAAAATTACATTTTAGTGGTGTTTAACAAAAGTTTATAAGACAGGGTCCCATAATAACGGTAGTAGAAGTTTTTGGCTTCCCCTGAAAAGTTTTGCTACTCAGACTTAAAAGATTTTATAAGTAAGCCGACTATATATATATATATATATATATATATATATATATATATATATATATATATATATATATATATATTGATATATATATTGATATGATATAGGAGAAGGAAAAATAGTGATTGGAAATAATTTGCAAGTTGTATATTAGATAATGTTGGATATTGGAGGTGGTTGGTTGTTTTAATAAGCTATATACTAGAGAATTTTATAAAAATTATTTATGTGAGGGCATTTTTAAGAAATTAGCATATAAAAAGTATTTTTTTAGTAATTATGATGTTGTAGATATATTTAAGTGAGCCATGTGACTAGGCAACCAGATATACATACTCTGAAGTGACGTTTAAGAATAATTACGAATATAAAGTGGGGTTATAATGATAATATGTTGTTTAAAATGTGTAATTTATTAAATTAAAATGTTTAATTTATATAAGTTACTGATTTAAATGTATACTCTGATCTGAAAAGCTTAAATGCCAACAAAATTCTCGATAGATAAGTAAGGAATTCTCTAGATCACCGGAGATGGCTTTGTTTGCGAAATGGTTTGTTCCAGAAAATTCAGACATGTATTTTATAGAAGAAATGGAACATGATTTCTTACCAGATGGTTCTGGAACATCCAAAAAGATATAAATACCCGGTGATTTGGATTCAAAGTCAGTCAGAAAGTTTAAGTCAGGCAGTCAGAAGAGTTTTAGTAAGAAAGTAAGTCAGAAAAGTTTTAGTAAGAAAGTCAGGAGTTTAGTAAGAAGTTTTAGTATGAAAGTTAGTTGGAGTCAGTGAATCAGTTACAAATAGTCCAATTGTTTAATATAATTGAAAAGTATATTAGAAGAATATTGGATGGATATTGGAAGAAATTAAAATTATATTATGATTGGAGATTAGTATAAATCAACTTATAATAATTGGATATTGGTATATTGAAAAGAAGAATAAATATAAATGCTGTTTGCTGGTTTGCTTGGTGGTTTATAAATGCTGGTGAAGAAAAATATATCTTAAATTGGTAGAAGCTGATAATTGGAAAAAGTAATTTCACAAAAACAAGGATAACCGAAGTACGAAGACATTTGAGTGGTGATTATAATCTATATAGTGGAAAACAGTTCATTTAGGCATTCAGTGAAAGAAAGGTACAAAATTTTGTTAATATAATTTAGTTAGTGTCATAACAATTTCAATTTTGAAGATAGTTTGTTTAAATTTTACATTGTCTATAGAATTTAATGAGTTTTATAAGAATATCAATTTAAAGATAGTTTATTTTAAATTTACATTGGCTAGGTTAGATATATATGTGTGTTTAATAATAGTTATAATAAAGATAATTTAAAATAGTACTTACAAACTAATTCTTTGAGAACCGCGATAAAAACCCTATATATTATATTATTAAAATACTCATTGCTCATCATTCACAAAAAAAAACACATCATAACAATATATATATATATATATATATATATATATATATATATATATATATATATATATATATATATATATATAGTCGGCTTACTTATTAGATATACATATATATATATATATATATATATATATATAAGAAAAAGTAGTCCAAAATTTTTTTGACTAGTTTGGAAAAAATATATGTAAATACTCTTTTCTTTTGGGTGTGGTAGTCAATAAAAACAGAGCTTTGCTAAGGCGTACTATTTATTCTGAATCCAAGCTTTCGGTGGTTTTTTGCCACCTTTATCAAGGTCTACAAATATATATATATATATATATATATATATATATATATATATATATATATATATATATATATACAGTATGGTGGAAATGAAAGGAATAAATTAATAAATTCGTTATTTCGTAAACCGGAGACTTTAAGGAAAAATCCTGAAACCCGTCGATTTTTATTTTTAAATAAGCTATTCGTAAGAATACATTTTTATTTTTGACGTCATCTATGTGAGCGTGATGACGTCATTGCTAAAATTTTTAAATAGAAAGGGGGGTATTGTAATACATCATTTGAACGGTCTTTTAAATACCTATTCAGCCATATCAATATGTCTGAGTATTTGATGTTTGTAATTGTTTAAAAAAATTATTAAATATTTATTATTACAATAAATATTTATTAAGTATTGATATGATGTATTATTGACACCCAAAAATAAATTTTATAAAGGCCATCACTGGTAATGAAACGTCTTTTTTATCTACTTTTTACCTTTTTAAAAAAACTAGTTACCTTATCAATATGAACATTGATAGTTGGACATTTAAACTTAATTATCTTTCTGTCAAGTGATTAATAGTATTATTGTAGTAAACGTATTCAAAAAGTCTTTGTATCTTTGAACATGAAGCTAACTGAAACGCAAAGAATTAAAATTCTCATAATGATTGGTTATGGAGATAAAACACGTACGCAGAAAGAAGTATGTGCGTTATTTAATAATAAATACCCCCGTCGAGAACCAATTTCAACAATCCACTGTAAGCAAAATTGAGAAAAAATTTAGAGAAACGGGTCATGTTAAAGACCTTCCTAAAGGTAGTAGAAAACCAATATCTGAAAATCAACAAGTAGACGTTCTGTTAGCTTTTCAAGATAATCCTCATAACAGTTCACGGCAAGTAGCATTAGATAATGACATGGACCATTCAACAGTTCTTAAACATCTAAAGAAGGAAAAGTGGCATCCCTACAACGTAAGTTGAGTACAAGAACTTATGGAAGATGATTTTGATAGACGAATTGAATTTTGTGACATTATAATGGAACGAAATGACAGAGATCCGATGTTTTTAAAAAAGATTATTTTATATTTCTACTAAACGGTCATGTCAATCGTCAAACTTATCGGTACTGGGCTACGGAAAATCTACACTGGATGCAAGAGTACCGTACTCAATACCCAGAGAAAATTAATGTTTGGGTGGGAATAATAGATAATAGGTGTATTGGACCATACTTTTTCGAAGTTAACTTAACAGGTCCTCGATATTTAGAATTTCTTCAAAATTTCTTGCTTCCAGAATTGAACCGGTTGTTTCCAAACAGAAATGATTTATGGCTACAGCAACATGGTGCGCCTCCACACTATGCTGTCTTGGTACGCAACTACTTAAACAACGTCTTTCCAAATCGGTGGATAGGTCGAAGAGGAACAATAGAATGGCCGCCTAGGTCATCTGATTTGACTCCTCTTGATTTCTTTTTATGGGGATATTTAAAAAGTAAGGTGTATCAAAATAGACCACAAAATATTAATGAACTGAAACAAAGAATACGTAATGAGGTTGTCCAAATAACTCCGGAAGTTTTAGAGAATGTTAGAGAAGAGTTCGCGGCACGCCTTTCTCATTGTATTTTAGCTGACGGTAAACAATTTGAGCACTTAATTTAGGTTTCGTTGTATTTATTGAATAATACTCAATAAATATTTATTGTAATAATAAAAATTTAATTATTTTTTTAAACAATTACAAACTTTAATTACTTAGACATATTGATATAGCTGAATAGGTATTTAAAAGATCTTTCAAATGATGTATTACAATACCCCCCTTTCTATTCAAAAATTTTAGCAATGACGTCATCACGCTCACATAGATGACGTCAAAAATAAAAATGTATTCTTACGAATAGCTTATTTAAAAATAAAAATCGACGGGTTTCAGGATTTTTCCTTAAAGTCTCCGGTTTACGAAATAACGAATTTATTCCTTTCATTTCCACCATACTGTATATCTGTAGCCTGGTTTCAAAGATGGCCAACTCGATTTTTTTGAAAATTCAGATATTGACGGATTCTTGTGTAAAATAACATGGGGAATCCAAATCTAAATAGTTTTGGTGTCAAAAATGGCCAGAACAATGTTAAAACTGCATTTGAATAGTACCCTTGGTTACAAAATCGGCCAGCTCTCAAATATGTTGGTGAGAAAAACGGCCATCTCCACAAAGCACCAATCAGATGGCTTCATTCTGTCACGTGACCTCACCGCCTCAGGTGAAACAGAAGACAGCAGTGAACTGAGCTATTCTGGTGTGTTGTGACTGGCGTTGTTTTATTGTTTAGTATTTTAAAGTTTTACTAATATACTAAAAAGATATTACTGTAATCAACCTGCAGAAATAACATAGAAGGAACTAATGTTAAAGAATCTCCTTTGTTGAAAGGAAGAAAGAGACTACCAAATCCTTCAAATTGGAAAAGAGCCAAACAGAAGATTTTGAGGTTAGTATTAAACCATAACCTAACATTGAATAAACTAATAGACAAACTTAAATAACATTCATTTAAAATTACTATTACTTAGGCCTAGGCCTAGTTATTAGAGTGAAAATGGAACAATTTCTAGTAGGCCTAACCTATTCACACTTCACATTATTTTTATTTTTCTTTAACTTATGTTAGAATAAAATAAGTTTCCCTGACATAAAACAGTTTGTATTTTGGTTTTGAATCCAATGTTTGTTTTAGGTACAGTTCAAAGGGATTACCTGATGCTCCTTCATGTGGCCACAGAGGAAAGAAAAATTGCAGTTTATTGAAGATGCAAGATATAAATAGGTTTCATAGTGCATTTTATTCTGAAAAGACAAAAGACAGCCAAGATGCTTTCATTCTTAAGTATTGCACAGCAGAACAACCAAAAAGAACCAGACCAGGAGACGGATCAAGACATACTAAAGGCGTAACCTACCAATATTGTATTGAAACAACAGCAGGAAATAGATTAGAGATATGTAGGAACACGTTTATTAATGTATTGGGAATCACAAAACACAGAGTTGAAGGTATTTTCACAAGATTTAAAAAAGACGTATGTTTCATCCCCGTGGAAACTCGAGGTGGTTATAGGAAGGCTAACATATATCAGAAAAAAATTGATTCTGTAATACATTTTGTAGAGCAGTTTAAAGGCACAGAATCACATTACAGTAGAGCGAGGAGTACTCGTATTTATCTTGATTCCTCCCTGTCTATTTCTAAAATGTGGAAGATGTACGAAGAATCCGTTGTTGATGAATTTAAAGTTAAAGAGTCGTTTTTTCCGACACATATTCGTAACTAGGTTCAACATTAGCTTTAAAAGGCCTTCGACAGATGTGTCGAAAGTTGAAAAAAATGAAGCAATATTGCAAACGCTTAAAGCAGAATAAACTGTTCACACTACCCGTGCTAAAGGGTTTTTTAACCTTTTGAAAAAAGATGAACCTAATGTTGCTATACTGTCGTACGACATGCAAAAAAATATGCCTCTGCCAAAGCTCCCAGATCAGAGTATGTACTATTCAAGACAGTTATACTGCTATAATCTGACGATAGTTTCTGGATGTTCTACTGGAACCGAAGCTTTACGCAAAGAAAATGTATAAATTTACTCTTGGGCCGAATACGAAATGAAAGTCTTCGAATGAAATAGCCTCTGCAGTATTTGAAGAACTTGAGTGCAGATCTAAATCTGGTTACTTTGAAGGAAAAGACACCTTAAGGATGGTAGCTGATGGGTGTCCAGGCCAAAACAAGAATACTATTGTATTAACGATGTGCATTTCTTGGCTGCACAGGACTAAAACTTCAATCACTACAGTGGAGCTTGTGTTTCCTGTTACCGGTCACTCATATATGCCTAGTGATAGAATTTTTGGTGGCATAGAACGAAGTTTAAAGAAAAGAGATACAATTGTGCAGCTTGAAGAGTATCATTCAGAATGTATTAAGCATGGGACAGTCAAACTTTTAGGAAAAGACTGGACCAACCAAGATTGGAAGTCAGAAGCTAAAAACTGTGTTAAAGACCCAAAAAATCTTCATTTCAAAATTTCACAAGTCAAAAAGTTAATTCTGACCAAGAAACAAAAGTCAGTAACTGTCAGTGGCGAACAAAACTATAGTTTCCCAATTAATTCAAGTTTGAGTGTCATGAGACCAGGGAAAAAAGTGTGGAATATAAACCCAACTGAACTTACGCTTGGAGTCAAAGTGAATGCGTTAAAAATTAAAGACGTGCGGGTTTTATTACAAAAACATTATGGTGAAAAATTGAGTGAAATGGAAAATGTGAAATGGTATCACGAAGTGATAAACAATAATGAAATGATACCTGACAATCCACTTCCTGAATGTGAGTGATTAAATAATGCAGACTGTGATGAAGTCATGGAAGTCAACCAAGTTGTGGTGGACTTTTGATTCAGAATTATTGTAAGATTCAGATATTGTCTACCGATCAAGCAGGTATCTAAAGAACTTTTGTAGTTAGTGTATTGATCGGGTTTTTAAATTTTATTGACAAATATTGTATTAGCCCAATTAATTAATATTTGTAACATATATTTCAACTTTTTTTATTTTCACCAAAAAAATCTTCAGTATATTACTGCTGACTTAAGATATCAGCGACACCATCAGCAATATTTGTGGTGACAAAAACGTCTATCTCCACATGTGGGTTACAAACACGGCCAACTCCATATTTCAACGTTAAATATCCCTTTAACTACAGTAAAAAGCATAAATATTATTATTCCAAGATGCTCTGGAAATCATTATTAATCAACAAAAAAAAATTCAACTGTACCCATTGTGTGGAAGTAGTAACAGTTTTTTACCTATACTGAAAATTTTGCTAAATGGTGTTGGCCATCTTTGAAAAAAGGCTACAGATATACAGGGATGAGCGCCTTAAGAACCGGCAAAATAACGCAAAAGATAGAAAACATAATACGTTGTGAAATAAAAAGAGATGAAAGTAGTAGAGGTGAGAAATTATCGATATTAACCTATAATTTACTTTACATTACATTAGAATTATCGAAAATTTCCCACCTTTAGACATTAGCTTACGAGCTGGTTGACTTCAGTCATAGTAATACATATCACGTAATGTAAGTAAAAACAGTTTAAATAGGAGTATTTTTTTATCCAAAATTAAAGTATTGATCAAAAATAAACTATGATTTGAGACATCGCATACACTCTTCTTAATACAGAATTATCATAGCTTGTTATTCTGTATTCGTCAACACAGAATTAATTATCAAATTACTACTAATTAAACTGTTTATTTACATTTGCTTTATTGCCTTCAAATAGTTTTTACTTTATGCGAAATTTAAAAAATGTTAATGTTCGACGTCATACTTGTAATATTATGACTGAAGTCAACTAGCTCATAAGCTAACGTCTAAAGGTGGGAAACTATCGATAGTCATAATTTAATGTAATGTAAATTAGAGGTTTCTATCGATAGTTTCCCACCTCTACTACTTTCATCTCTTTTATTTCACAACGTATTATGTTTTCTATCTTTTGCGTTATTTTGCCGGTTCTTAAGGCACTCATCACTGTATATTCTATCTGACTTGGCTATTGACTTCTATCAAACTTTCTACCTAAGCAAAACCTTATTAAACAATCAAGTCGATCTTCTATTTAATGGGCCAATCTGTGACCTTTTATTTATAAAATTATATATTATAAAACTAGACTTACTTAGATTACTTTTGAATTATTTGTAGGTGGTGGTTCAACAACTATCTTAAAAAGCATCAGCATAACCAGACATCAATAACTAACACCAAAGGAGTGGAAATTGATATAGAAAGTTGATCGAGTCAAGTAATAAAATCCGTAGATTATCATACAAAGTGTCTAGTTACCAACAAAAAGTAGAAGCAGCTAAACAAATATCCAAAACTGGACAATTTAAAAAGATCTTATGAAGTCTAAACCCCTTAACAAAAAAATGTATTCTATCCCAAATACGTACAAAACAAAGGGTAGAAAGTTTACAGTTGACGAGAAGATTTTGGCGTTAACATCATTTAAATGCAGTGGAAAAGGAGACAGACTTCTGTCAAACATTTTTGCTTTGCGTCTAGAAGGACATTAACAAATTTATTAAATAGAATTCCACTAAATCCTGGAATTAATGAATTAATGTTTAATACATTAAAAAGTAGTATTTAAAAAAATGACTCTAAAGGACAGGAACTGCATTTTAATATTTGATGAAATGTTTTTATCTACAGGCGTTCAATATAAACAAAAGGAAGATATAATTTAAGGACCAGAAGATTATGGAACAGAAAGATGTCCTAATTTTGCCAATTATATGAATGTTTTTATGATGCAGTGCATTTACAGGCAGTGGAAACAGCTAATTTGTTATACATTCAGTAAAGGAGCTACAAAAACTGTAAAGTTAAAATCATTCATCATCAAGATTATTGAAGAGCTAAAAAAATTGGCTTAATAGTTGTAGCAACTTTATGTGATCCAGGAGGACCAAACCAAACAGCTGTTAACTCACTAATACAGGAATCATAGGAAGTATTTTACAGAAATGGGGAAGAATACAAATATTTCGGCTTTATTGTAAATAATAAAGAAATAGTTCCTTTATATGATACTCCCCATTTATTTAAAGGATTGAAGAACAATTTATTGAACAAAAACCTGCATTTTGAAATTAATGGCAAGGAAGGTAATGCTAAATGGGAAAATGTTGGACGATTTTATAATTAATGTGCTTTGGAACCCATACGCATTTGCCCTAAACTAACAGATAAACATGTGTTGAGAGGAAAACTAAAGAAAATGAAGGTAAAGAACTGCACGCAGGTATTCAATCATCGAGTTGGAAGTTTAATTGTGAAAGTTGAATGGAGTAAGTGATCTCATATTAATTTTATCTATTTATTTAGACATATTTTGCTTTACAATCTAAAGTAAACCTTGCCCGAGAAGCCGCAGATACGGGAAAGTTAGTTTTATTTTTGGATCAATTATTTGATTAATTAAATTCTCCAGCTAATTCATTCTAAAAAACAGCTCTCTGCAGTAAACCTTTGAAAGGTGGTGTTACTCAAACATCCCAGCACGAATTATTCTGAAAAAATTCTTTAAGCATTTTGAGAAAATGAAATTTTTCAATGAATGAAAAATTAAATTTGTTAGTGTACCTTCATTAAGAGGCTACATCACCGCGTCATCACTATTAATTCGAGACATACTAGCCGCACCGTCTTTCGAAAGTTCTGCGAACCTTTGGCAACAGTGCGTCGGCCGGCAGTACGTGAGACTATCAAAACGGAAGGCACAATATTGTGATAATTGATAATTAGAGTTCGGATCGGATTTAAAAGCATAAAGAAACGCAAAAAAAGCATTAAGATTTTATGAAAATATTTTATTATTTATTTATTATACAAAAAAGAATAAACGTAAGCATATAAATTTTAACAAACCTTTTTTTTACGAAAATTAGTATAAAACATCTTAGCTTAATAATTAGTAAGTACCTATCATAAATTTAATAATAATATACAGTGTGTTCCAACGAAAATTTGACCCCCCATAAAGTCAGAAACCAAGAGTTTTTTCAAAATAAAAAGAACTCGTCAATTTGTATTGGGCGCGGGACGAATTTTCATGCAAAATTCATGCCCTCAAATGTAACTCCCTACTGCCACGCATCAACCCCCAGTTTTTTTTTAAATAGCAAGTGTGGTCGAGTGGCATACCATCTGAAAGGTATTTTTTCCTCTACACAATACTTCTTTTTAATTTAGTAATACAGTATATTTTCAAAGCCTCTTCGTAAATTTGCAAATACCTTCGGTGTGAATAATGGGCATTCTGTCACAATTATTTGTCGCAACTCTGAAATATCTACAGGCGGAGTGGCGTATATTTTTGATATTAGGTGTCCCCACAAAAAAAAAATCTAAAGGCGAAAGATCCGGTGTCCTATCCACTCTATTGGATCCCTTCTGACAATCCAGCGCCCTGGAAAACGTTGATTCAAAAATATTGTCTTACGCGTATATGATAATGTGGGGATGCCTTGTCCTGTTAGAAAGTCATTTTATTGTTTAAAATATTATCATCAGATTCCAATGTGTTAGTGATCAGCGGATAAATACTATGTCTATTATCCTTTGGACACTTAAAGGTTCAGGCAGAATACTAAAATAAATTTAACACGTTCACGCCGCTACCAGATACATGGGTCTGGTATAAACTTTACGTTCAACCGGCACTGAAATTTGGAGATCTTGCGCTAGCGCCGACAACGATAAAATGGCTAATTATGAACTAAATATTATGATATAGGTACCTACGGAATCGTCATGATGTGCTTTATATTTTAGTTCTGTTTTAAGTTACCAGATGCCAGCACCTGGTAATTAGTATTATAGGTTATTAGTGTTATAGTAAACATTGTACAAGTCTGTTGTTTTTTTATTAAAATCCATAAAAATGTCGTCTAGAGGCGAAAAAATGGTTAAAATGGTGCTAAACAAGCACCAAAATGCTTGTATACAAACTGAAAGTGAATCTGATAGTGATCCATTTGAAAACTTGTCTGATGAAGATCCTGAATACATTCCTAGTGAAGATAGCTACAATTCTGATGGGGACGAATCCATATATTTGAACGAAGAAGTATCCAGTGATATAGAAACTGATAATTATGAATCGGAAAAAGAAATTGGTAAGAAGAAAAATGAATCTTATAATTTGATTCTCATTATCTTTATTTTTAGGTGATGCTGAGGAAGATCTATGGACTGACATTCAGGAAACAGATAAATTAGATTTTGATAAATATAATACAGATTCTAAAATAAATATTCAATGTGAAAATATGAGCCCGTTGGATATTTTTTGTCTATTTGTCACAGATGAAATTTTGTAATTAATTGTTCAATAAACCAATAGATATGCAGAACAAGAAATTGGTGTACATAGTATCAAACAAAAATCTAACAGTAAGTGGGTTCCGACTAATAAAGAAGAAATTAAAAAATTCTTTAGTATCGTGATCTGCATGGGATTCGTGAAGGTCCCTAATATTCGATTATATTGGTCCAAAAATGACCTTTATAATAATAAGTTTAATCTCCTCAGTTATGACTAGGGACAGATTTTTGTTAATTCTACGGTATCTACATTTTCAAAATACCGACGGTATACTAGAAAGCAACCATAAATTATACAAAATCAGACATGTTTTAGACTTACTTAATGACAGATTTATGAAAATCATGACTCCAGGACGGAATGTAGCCATAGACGAAAGTATGGTACCATGGCGTGGTCGTTTTAGTATGCGGCAATATATAAAAAACAAACGCCATAAATATGGCGTTAAATTATATAAACTATGTACCGTCAGTGGATATACATATAAAGTGATGATTTACTGTGGAAAAGAAAATATGATAAACAAAAGCCATTCTCAGAAAGTTGTGCTGACCTTAAGAATAGCTTGTTAGATGCCCGACGAACTTTATATGCTGATAACTTTTATTCGGGCATTCCTCTTGCAAAAGATCTATTAGATCGCCAAACTTTTTATTGTGGGACTCTTAGAAGCAATCGGAAAGGTATTCCAAAGGGAATAGTTCAAAAGAAACTAAAGAAAAATGAAATAATTGGCATCAAAAATAAGGACAATATAAAGGTAATCCATTGGCAAGACAAGAGATCGGTATTAATGTTATCCAGTAAACCTGAGCATACCCTAAATTTCTGCACTACGGGCAAGAAAAAGAGATCAAAACCAAGGGAGGAACCAGTGGAATATATTTTAAAACCGCAAGTTATCCAAGACTACAACAAAGCTAAAAAAGGTGTAGATTACAGTGACCAAATGGCAGCTTATTATTCTTCCTTACGACAAGGTCTTAAGTGGTATCGTAAGGTAGTCTTAGAACTAATCTTTGGTGCTAGAATAATCAACAGCTGGATTATCTATAATAAAACAAACATCGAAAAAAAGATACCAATGCTAACATTTCGTGAACAGTTAGCATTACAACTTTCAAATCAAAATGAATGTATTTCTGAAACCAACTTATCAAAACGAAAACATTGTCTGCAACGAGAAGAAGGTCCTGGTAGAAAACGTAGACGAAATTGCGTTGATTGTTACAAGAAGTTCAGACAGACTATGAAAAGTAAGGAAGCTGACAAGAAGGTGACCAAAGTAAACACTTTTTGTGAAAATTGCGAAAAGAAACCGGCTTTGTGCTTAACTTGTTTTAATGGTAGACATATCTAATTATTAATTACTATTTTAATTATTATATATTTTTGTACACTTTAATATTACTTCAAATAAAAATTGATCATTTTATTTATTTTTTAAAAGTAAAATATTTCAAATTGCCACATAAGTATCAGTATATTTTTTATTTACCGTAAATACTTTACCGGACATCGGAATCTGGTGCTATGTCTGCCAGAAATGGATTAGAGTGTTTACTATGAGATGGCAGTGTTAGATTCAAGGTAATTTCAAATACAAAGTCACAGAAATCATTTATTTATAGATATGTTTACCAGACCCATAGGTCTGGTATCGTCCGAACAGTAGACAGTGTTACCAGATACATGGATCTGGTAACGTCAATAAATGTTACTGACAAATTTAATGCCGTCGTGAACGTGTTAAAATAATATAAGACAAAATTGTTTCGTTACACTTTGTTTTAATATAAATAATAGTAAAAGTAACAATAATAACTTTGAATTTTTTGACTATGACTATGGGGTCAACCTAGTTGCTAGTTGAACAGTCAGGTTGCGTGTCAGTTTGAATGTTGTTAGTTCCATAAAAATATAACTGGCAAATTCCACAAAATTAATGTAGATACTTGCATCATGGTATTTTCAATATTTTGAAAAATTGGACGATTACTTTTCCTCTAAGAACATGTTTATTTTACTGTGTTAAACAGGGTACTCCAAATATCTGATTTCCTTTTGTTACGGCTAAACAGTGGCATACAAATACATGTTTGATGGCGAGAATACTTCGGTTTTTGTTTAGTGAATGCACAAGCAGTCGCAATATATCACCTAAATTAATAATGTATATATCTAAACAAATGAAGTATAAAGGAAATACTACCCTGGAAATTGCTCGCTCGATCCGAGCTCTACTACTTATAACGTTTATTATAAACGTATATATCAAATAGTTTAGCCGTAAGAAATGAACTACAGATTGATGCATAGTGGTGTATAGCAAATAAAAAATATAAGTTCGAAAATATTGTCGCCTATGAATATCTACCTACCGGAAAAAATTGGCGTTTGTACTTTTCTATTTTCTATTTCTGTACATAAATACAGATTTATTACCAAATTAATTTTCATGGGAAACCACCTTTTATTTACAACAGTAGATTGCTTATAATTACATTATTAAAATTTGTGGTGGCTCTAATTTCGATTTTCGAATCATTTTAGCACGGTTTTTACTAGAGTTTTTCTTGGAAGGTGTGACTTTATCTTTCGCTTGAGAAATTTTTCTGTTTTAAAAATATTTATATTTCTAGAATAACAAATCCTCCTAAAACTATACAGGGTGTTTCAAAAAGGTATGCCATAAATTAAATCAGGCATTCCGGAGACAAAAATAAATTGATTGAATCCAACTTACCTTAGTACAAAAGTGTATATAAAAAAAGTTCCAGCCCTTTAAAGATACAAAATAAAAATTGTTTTTTTACATTTTCTCCTAAACTACTTGACATATGTAATAAAAATGGACACGTTACTTTCTTGTTCTGAAAGCATTTTTCATACAAAAGAAACAACAAAATCTAAGCGCACAGAAAAATTTTAAGGGGGGGTGTGCAGCCATAAATCTCCCCAAACTTTTGAGTACGTTCAAATCATATGGATTTCGTGGCATCATGTGTTCAAATAAACACATTATTTTTAAAACTTATTTGCCTCTTATCATTTTTTCGAAAAACTAGTTTTTTCCTAGTTGGCCATAAAATTACAATTAGTTTCTACGAATACAATAATTACAAACAGTTCCATCAATAATAGTCAATAATTTGAAGCTATCATTTATTGTGTGACTAGGATTAATATTAAAACTTTTGATATTACAATGGCCTACACATTTCAGGAAATGGCAGATATGTATTTAACTTTGGGTAAGTTGGATCAGATTAAATTATGATTTCAATAAACTATCGGAAATATCGTAAGTGAATGTCAAGGAAATAGTGCAGCCGCAAGGCGTTATGCAGTAAAATACCTAAAATCGAAATGCACCCGATAGACGATTATTTATGAAAATTGATCGTCGTTTACGGGAAACGGGTACATTCCAACTGCAAGTTACTGGCAATAGTGGTCGTCCAATAATGGATGTAACTGATGAAGACATTTTAGAAATCATTGAAGAAGTCCCTGAAATAAGTACAAGGGTAATAGCTGCTCAACTAAATGTTCGTAACGTAAGGGTTTGGGGGCGTTTGAAGGATCAGGTGCTTAAACCCTATCATTTAACAACGGTTCAAGAGTTATTGGTTGAAGATTATCCTAAAAGGATTGGATTTTGCGATTAGTTGTTAATGGAAAACACTCGAAATGTTAATTTTATTAGAAATATTCTGTTTACCGACGAGGCTACCTGCCGTAGAAATGGAATAACAAACCATCATAACGAGCACATTTGGGCCGACGAAAATCCTCAGGCCAAAAAAACGACTCATCACCAAAGGACTTTCAAAGTTAATGTTTGGACAGGAATTGTGGATAACAATCTAATGGGCCCAATATTTCTTCCCAACAATTTTAATGGTGATAATTATTTGCAGTTCTTTACAAAAGATTTACAAGAGTATTTGGAAGAAGTGAATATTGCAATAAGGCAAAATATGTGGTTTCTACAAGATAGCGCTTCACCGCGTTACAGTAATGAAGTCCGAGAATACCTTTGCAGGCAGTATCCTGGTCGGTGGATTGGAAGAGGTCGTGACGCACCTATTTCTCGACCACCCAGAAGTCCAGATCTTAATCTCATGGACTTTTGCTTTTAGGGGTTTATAAAAGAGAAAGTGTATTCTGTAACAATAGAGGACGAACAACAATTGAGGGTTAGAATAATTGAAGCTGCAAATCAATTTCGTCAGAAAAATATGGTTTTTCAGCGCATTCGGTTTTCCTTATTAAAACGATACCAAATGTGTATTGAAGAAAATGGGGGTCATTTTGAACATTTATTGTAATATCATATTTAGAGATTGGGCTGCACACCCCCCTTAAAATTTTTCTATGCGCTTAGATTTTGTTGTTCCTTTTTAATGAAAAATGATTTCAGAACAAGAAAGTAACGTGTCCATTTTTGCCCAACAAAATGTCAAGTAGTTTAGAAGAAAATGGAAAAAAAAACAATTTTTACTTTGTATCTTCAAAGGGCTGTAACTTTTTTTGTGTACACTTTTGTACTAAGGTAAGTTGGATTCAACCAATTTATTTTTGTCCTCGGAAAGCGTGATTTAATTTATGAAATACTTTTTTGAAACACCCTGTATACTCGCATTAGAATTTGAAATATTTTTACTTAAAATATAACTATAAAACTCACAAATTAATAATAATCTATTTTTTCAAATAGTCCAACAATCTAGTTCTATTACACAAATATAATAAATTCATTTTAAACAAACACTACTTCACTATGAATCAACAATCACGAATTCCAATATCTTAGAAAATAATATCCATAATCCACATCCAAAATAATATTCCAATATCTGGCTGAACAAATATCGATACAGATAACAGAGCAGAATTGTGCTATCACTTACACAGAAAACAGACGCAGGTGTGCGCTGACTAATTCTCTATGTTGCCAACTCACTCAGTTAAGTTCGATTTCTTGTTATAGATCATCGATTTTAGGTGATTTTAGTAATTCCAATGTGACACAAAATCTAGGCATGGGATAAAAAAGTTTATTTGAAGAAAGTGTATTTTTTTGTTTTTCTTAATGGCGGTACGGACTCGTTTTTGTAATATTTTATTTAGTTATAGAGTAATTTCCACAAACTAACATATTTCTCAAATTGGGCTCCGTACCGCCATTCTTTACTATATCACGTATATGTGTGCCAAATATCTCGACAAAATATTCAGAATTAAAGCTGTAATCTTGGAACGCGTTTTCTGTCTTGATGACGCGCTGATGTAGCCTCTTAACAAATTTAGTATCCACCATTCGTGACTTATTATATTTCAAATCAAAATTAATAAAGAAGGACTCTAACTTTTTTAATTAAGGGTACTTCCTCAAGATGCCTTAGAACTTGGACTCATGAGGGAGTATAGAATTACACATAATTCAACAAACGTGCCCAATGCTGTAACCAGATTCAAGGCGTTGTTAGTTAATAATTTTATGTCTTATTATTCACCATATACCAGTTTTGAACAAGATCTTAGTGAGGGAGCTTTAGATATTTTAAGAATTTTCTTAACAGGTGAAGTATTACCAAATTGCAGACATAGGGAACCCGAAGTTAACATTTTAATTCGACTAACACTTGCTAATAAGCAGAGAACTCAGGTTGAAAGCTAATATATTGTATAGAGTAAATGAAGGTGACTATGATTTTATTGAAGCAAGATATAATACGTCTAGTTTAACAGTTTCTTGATATTTTTGAACTTATATTGTATCTGAATCATTAGCAACATTGCATACCATATGCAACCATTACGCAAATTGTTATGTAAAGAACTTATGAGCTATTTAAATTATACACCTTTTAATTTCAGGAATCGTGGTTTGAACATATGCAAATTCATTATTAGAAATATTAGACTTGCTTTATAAATTCAACAGCAACTGGCAAAGATGAACGATGAAGAAATTTTACCTGACGCCCACTTACCTACTCCAGACATCGCCGGAATATTTGGAATTCATTTGAATGATGCTAGAGTTATGGAAGATGACCATTATTCGTCTGATGAAGCAACAGCACTATCAAAAAAATGTAAACTAAATCGTGTACATCCTACAAAATCATCTGATCCAAAATGGAAAAAAGGTCAGGTAACTTACACAAACACTCCTGTATCCAACGAGATTTTAGATAGAGAACAAATTCAACAAAAATTATTGGAAAAGACGTCACTTGAAATATTTTTTATGTTTTTTGATAATTAAGTTTTAGATTTAATTGCCAATTTTTCTTTAGAATATGCGCGAGCTAATATTCGTCAAGATTTTCATTTTGATAGAACTATCGTACGGCCGTAGCGTCCTCCATGTTATTCGAAGTCTCCTGGCGCTCTACGGCCACCGTTCTGGAGGAGGATCTTAAATTCTTCGATTCCATCCTCGTGTTCGTGGAGTTTAACGGGACTCAGGCTTCTACGTGTGATAAGTTTTGCCGGGCCTCTGTGGTCGACGAGGGGACACAGGCAACCAGAATACTTTACCAGTTCGACTTTTCTTACAATGACTTTAAATGTATACAGTGTAGTCCGTTTAGTACGACTTCGCATATAACAACTAACCGCTTTTAGCGACGTAAATAAGGCATAATGTTTGGTTTTAATCTAAGCCAACATGAAAAGACATGCGTTTATTACGACTCCGCTTATAACGACCGACCGCTTTTAACGACGGAATTTTAAACAATATTGTCCGGTTACAACGACAACCCATTAAAAAAATCGTAGATAAGAAGCTGTCTTCGCCCCGCGCACCTTCTTTACCACAACGTCGCTGACTGGAATGCGACTGTTTATTATTCGACAGTAATTCGCAGACGATTATTAGTGATTACGCATACCAAAATGGCTTCTAGAAAACGAAAATGTTTCTCCATTGAAGAAAAAAGTATAATAATACAACGTTTAGAAGCTGGCGAGTCAAATATAACGATTGCAAAGGAATTCGGTGTAAATCATTCCACAATATCGACAATTAAGAAAAATAAACACAAGATAGAATCTTTATTCAATGCGAATGTTTTAAAACCGAAACGTGTGAGGGTGTCGTCTCAAAAACAAGTTGACTGTGCACTTTTAGAATGGTTTAAACTGCAACGTAATCGAGGAATACCTGTAAATGGGCCTATGCTTCAACAAAAGGCAAATTTTTTTGCTAAAGAGCTAAACATTTTTAATTTTGATTGTTCGGCAAGTTGGATTAACCGTTTCAAGAATAGACACAATATTGTCGGCGGAAAAATTACTGGAGAGTCTTTGTCAGTTGAGCAGAACGATGTGAACAAATGGCTAACCAAAGTTTGGCCTAAGTTGCGCGAAAAATTTAGTGACGACGAAATATTTAATGCAGATGAAACTGGATTATTCTATAAACTAACGCCAGATAAAACATTAAAATTTAGAGGGGAAAAATGCTCGGGAGGAAAACTTTCGAAAGACAGAATAACTGTGATATTTGCAGCTAACATGAGTGGTACGATAAAAAAGAAGTTGTTAATTATCGGCAAATCAAAGAACCCAAGATGTTTTAAAAATGTACAATCTCTGCCGGTATATTATGAGAGCAATCGCAAGGCCTGGATGACATCTGATATCTTTATCAAATGGGTACGCGATTGGGACCGTGAACTGACTAAAAATAAGAAAAAAATCCTGCTTCTGGTTGACAATTGTCCAGCTCATCCCTCAGTCAGTGACTTGAAAAGCATAACTCTTACTTTCCTGCCTCCTAACACAACATCTGTGTTGCAACCTATGGACCAAGGAATAATTCGAGCATTAAAATCAAACTTTCGTAAAAATCTGGTTCTAAAAATTGTCGTCAGTCTTGATGCAAATGAAGACACGAGTGCCAAGTTTCCGAAGATCACAATACTGGATGCCATTCTAATGATTTATGATGCCTGGAACAAGCTTACGACAGCGACGATTTCCAACTGTTATAAACATGCTGGATTTGTTCGAGATAGTCCCAGTGTCCCAGTGGCTGCCGACAACGACGATGATGATCAGGTTCCGCTGTCTCTCTGGGCGAGAGCTCTGAATAAAAGACTACCTATAGCAAATGAAGAACTTGAACAATATTCTGCTGTTGATGATGATCTCGCAACGTGTGAGGAGCCTACTGACGAAAATATTCCACAAAATATTATCGTCAACAGCCAAGATAGCGACGATAATACAGATGACTGCCTGGAAGAAAATTGTACGTTTCCGAGTGTAAATGAAGCTCTCAAAGCTGCAGAAGTGTTGAATGTGTTTGTGCATTCTAATTTTAATGACGACAATATGAAAAGTCTTATGTCTCGTTTGCATAATGCAGTTCGTACTTGTTTTTATAAAAATCAAAAACAGTCAAGGATTACAGACTTTTTCCACTAGGTATTTCACTTTTAGTTATACATATTTATAAATGTACGTATTATATGTGTATAGATATGTAGGTACATACATATGTATTTGGCAAAGTTTATGTGAAACTATTTTTTCATTTCTTTTCATTCCTATTAGAAATAAATATTTTGATATGAATGTCTTTTTTTCTGTAATGTATCATGTAAACATTAATATGTAAATATTATGTCGTAAAAAACAAAAATCAAAATTGCCATCTCTTTATAACGACTTCCGGTTAGTACGACGCAATGACACAGGTCCCTTGGCCGTCGTTATAACCGGATTCTACTGTATGTTAGTATCCTGGGCACGGTATCGGTCTCGAATTCCACAGAGATGCCGGCCTTCTCGCCTCGTTGTGTAGCCACGTTCCCTCTCCTCGAGAGAGGCACACGAATGCCAACAGTGTCGACTCTGCTACTGCCCTTCGCTTCGTGTCACTATCTTTCGTAAACAGTATTTTTGATCCTGTAAGGACTTTAAGGACCTTAAGGCTTTTATTTGCTCTTTATCGTCACTGGCCCTAAAGAACGCTTTTTCAGTTCGACACATTCTAAAATGGTTCTACAGACCACTGTCTTTTCTATTTCAAAGGCCGTATCTTACTGGCAGGGAGCGTTCTTAGTCAACACGCCGGTTCTTGTGCTTCTAATGTTCTTTCTTCAAAGTTGATGAAGTCTTCTTTTGTTCGACGTCTTCGACGACAATAGGTTACTTGATTAATAATAAAACTCAAAGTAGTAGTGGTAGTGCCACCAAGCCAACAAGGTATAGCGGGGCTAGTAGTGTAAGACGACTAGATCCCGATCGGAAGGTGTGCTGCTCTTTTATACACTTTGTGTTTGAGAATTCGCAGCAATCTTACGCCGGGAGACCAATGACAAAGCAGTTAATAACGAGCTTTGTGATTGGCGTGCCAAAGTGACAATCTGTGTCGTGACTGGTCACTTTGGACAGAACAAATCTTTTAAAGTTTCTATGTGTTATAATTTTGACTGGATATCACACTTTACCACAAATGCCTTTGTACTGATCAAATGACGAAGACATGATATTGTAAAAAAATGTATCAGTCGAAATAGACTCCAGCAAATAAAAAGAAATGTTCATTTATCAGATAATAGTAATTTAGACAAAGCAGACAAATTTAGTAAAGTGCGTCTATTTTTTAGATGTTATGAATATAAAAAATTTACAGTTTGGAATATTTTCAGAAAGTCTATCTATTGATGAACAAATGATACCATATTTCGGTAAATATTTATGTAAAATGTTTATAAAGGGTAAACCAGTGCAATTCGGTTTCAAAATATGGTGTCTTTGTTCTTCAGATGGGTATTTATGTTATTCATTGCCATATGCGGGTGCAGAAAAGAAAAAAGAAAATACAAGCCTTGGGTTAGGTTGTAGAGTAGTAACTGATTTGCTATCAGTAGTAAAAAATCCTATAAATAATTTTTTTTTGATAATTTTTTTTCGTGATTTGTTCTGGTCTTGTTCATTTACTTGAAAAGTAAAGGATTTTTTGCTACTGGCACCTTGCGTAATAACAGGAAAAAATTATTATTTTATATTATTTTTCATCATTATGATAACTGATGCTTTTTGTTAAAACGGTTACTTAATGGAATCTATTAAAGTTACTTAAAATTAAACGCGAAAATAAAAATAATAATAAAAATTCCACTATATTACTAAAAAAATCTACAATTATTGTTTAACCACTAAAGGTGCATCGTCAAGATTATGACAAAAAATTTACAGATGATTATATACCTGATTTTTATTAATCGTTATTTGAACCAATCATATTATGATACTTATGTACATTTTGATTGGGTAAAAAGTTGTAAAAATATTGTCAATGTTTTTTCATAATCCTAACGATCTCGCTTCAATTGTATAACAAATATAGATTGTTTTAAAAATATAATGGAAATTTTTGCGTTATTTATAAAATATTTCATTTTCCAGATCCAGAGTCTCCTCCTTGGACTGCTGGTGCACATTTCACGCGAGAGGAGCTATCAATACTAGACGATATTGATCTAAATGATCCTGAATCGTTACTAAAAATTTTACCATATAACTCTGATATTTTTCCGCACAACAACGTTCCTGATTACTCACAGATACTGGAAAATCATGACGTCCCTCACAATGAAGCTAATTATCGTTTAATAAATTCCTCACCATTGTCGGTAATAAAACAAACTCCAATTAGTGCACATATCCCACAATACTCGCAATCACCAAATAAAGACTGCTTAATGAGGAACAAACTACATGCTCCAAAACACCTGAAAATTGTGACACTACTCCAATGCCATCACCCTATGTTTCATTTTCATCTTCACCTGTTAATGTCGATTTATTATATAATAATAGTCCTGTGGCATCCACTTCGGTATCCAACTTTGATGACACAGACTCAGCAGTTAGCACTCCTACCTTAAGACGTCGTAAGCGATCATCAATGGGCAAAAGAGATAAAGGCAGGTTAAGAGAGCGTTTTGAGAAACAATGGAAGGATGAACAACGAAAATATAAGGTTAACAGAGGTCTTGAATACGTTAATCGAAAAGAGAAAGTACATAGTACAAAAACGATGAAATCACCTTGTGCTCAAACTTGTCGCAAATGCAGCCAAAAAATTTCAGAAGAAGCTCGAGAAAGAATTTTTACAATGTTCTGGAATATTAGTAACCATTCAAGGCAGTGGGCCTTTTTAACCAAATATGCTAAAAGGGTACCAAAGAAGAGATTGACTGTGGACCGAGAGAATTCAAAAAGAATTTATACTATCTACTATTACCTACCAAGCGGTGAAGACGAAAGCACTGCAATTGTTAAAATACCAGTCCGCAAAACAATGTTTTTGAGAACTCTCTCGATAAGTTTTAATTTTGTTTACACCGCATTAGAAAAAATAGAAAAAGGAGAAGGATTTGTTGAAATTGATCAACGTGGAAGGCATAGCAGTCATCCAAAAATAATTACAGATGATATGGAACGCAGTGTGATTGATCATGTTGGGGTTTTTGCTCCTATTGAATCCCACTACGTCAGCAAAGAGTCAAATAAAAAGTATCTTGACGCTTCTCTATCTTTTCCAAAAATGTTCAAACTATACAAAGAATGGTATGATCCTAATGTCTATCCTTCTAAAGTTAATAACGAAGACAATATCGAGACATTGTTAACAAAAACTTAAATATTGGTTTTCATAAACCAAAAAAGGATGTTTGCGAAGAATGCTCGATCATCACCTGATAGAGAAAGATAAAGCTAGAAAATTAAAAGCTAAAGATAAAGAATCAGCGGAGCAGGATGGACACACCTTTTCAGCAGCTTATGATCTCCAGAAATGCTTAACCGTGCATCATGGAAACGTAAGTACCTTTTACTACAAGAGAAAACTTACTTTATACAACTTTACTGTATTTGATCTGGCATCACGACAGGGTCACTGCTTCTGATCGCACCAGCAAACAGCGAAAAGAGGAGCGAATGAGATTGCTAGCTGTATATATAAATTGGTAGAAGACACAGTAGGTGCAGGTATCAAAGATTATCGATTCTGGTCCGATAACTGTGGAGGTCAGAACAGGAACAGGATCGATTTCTTAATGTACATGATAGCTTGCTCTAAGTTTAACATCGACATCGACATCAGGCATCGCTTTTTGATAGTTGGTCATACTCAAAATGAAGGTGACAGTATGCCTGCGTTAATAGAAAGACATACTAAGAACAAAATATTATATACTCCTGACCAATGGTACATGGCTTTCAGATTTGCTAAAACAGATGATAAGCCGTACAAAGTCACAGAGATATCACAAGATTTAAATAAAAACTTTAAAGCAGAACTGAAAGGAATTAATAACTGGGCAACTACAAGCGATGGATCTAAAATGCAATGGAATAAAGTATGTCAAATAAAAATTGAAGCTGCAAATCCTTTTAAGATTTTATTTAAAACAAGTTATCAAGATAATACTTACAAATGGATAGATTGCGTGAACAACACTAAAGCTACACGAAGAAGAAAATAGTTTACTTTTGATGTTAACCCATTATTACCTAGCGTGCCATACATGATACAGAAAATTTTACGGTATTTAAAAATTTATTTTAGATTCTCTGAAAGGTTTAGATGTTTACAACCACCATTACACATTAGTATTTTATGTTACCAAACTGATGGTGTACACTTATTTCATATTTTGTGAAAGGTGTATGTACAGATTAATAACCTAAAAAGTGTTAAAAAAATTGTAAGAATAAATATGGCCAGTTCTCGACCGTAAGTAAATAATTTCTATATTTTTCAATACTAACGTTTTATTTTCATTATGAGTACCAAATGAGGTATAAAGAATGGTATGATAACTGCAGTTTAGTTCAATTATATTTTGTAATTATTTTATAAGCCTTTGTTTATTAGCGTACCATATATGACACACTAGGCTAAACGGGTCTGTCTTTTTTTTTTAGTTTGACTCTTAAAGAACTTACGGACATCATTGAATCTGACGAATGGTGGAAAGACGATGATGTTTCTAAAATATATATAGCCCCACCGGACGAACACAATGTGTCAGATGAAGATTCAGCTGATGAAGACTATGGAGGTTTGTTAGACAATTTGTCAAGTCATCAGTTACAAGCACAAGCCGAAGCTGTTTCCGTAAGCGGTAGAAGGATAAGTTATAAACAGCATGAAGAAAATTTACCAACTACTTCTCACACTAAACAGAATAAAGAAAATAAAATATATAATTGGGCAAAAGATACAGATTTGGCATGTACCCTGAGAAACAACAATTTTTCAGAACAGAATTATACACGATATCGAGATAAGACTGCTGTTGATATTTTTGAACAATTTTTTGATGATGAAGTTATAGAATATTTAGTGAACGAAAGTAATAAATATGCGTTATTCATAAATTGTCCGAATCCGAAGATTACCTTGGGCGAAATGAGATGTTTTCTTGGTATACTCATTGTTTCTGGATATTGTGATCTTCCTTCTAGAAGAATGTTTTTGGATTCAGGTGAGGATGTAAGAAACAATATGGTCTATCAAGCTATGAGACGTGACCGTTTTGATCAAATTATGAGATTCTTGTACTGCAGTGACAATACAAACCTACATAAAGATGACAAAATGTGTAAACTTAGACCTTTGATGAATTTATTAAAAGACAAATTTATGAAATATTTTGTACCCGAAAGAGAAATTGACTATAATGAGTCAATGATTGAATATTTTGGTCGCCACGGATGCAAACAATATATCCGTGGCAAACCAATACGTTTTGGGTAGAGTTTGGTCTCTCAACACTAAAAAAGGATATTTGATCAATTTTGAAGTGTACCAAGGATCCACTTCAAATGCCAATGCGGATGATCAAAAACGGTATGGTAAAGCAACAGCACCTCTCATATCACTTATAAATGATCTAGATATTGAAGTCAGAGAGCTACCGTTTAGATTTTATTTCGATAATTTGTTTACTTCTATGAATTTGCTTGCATACATGACAGAACATAATTACGGTGGAACTGGAACAATTAGAGAAAATCGCGTTCCTAAGACTTGCCCTTTGAAATCGGCAAAAGAAATAAAGAAGAAGATAGATAGGGGAACATACGACTACAGCGTATCAAAAAATGACTCGATTGCCATTGTACGATAGAAAGACAATTCCGTTGTCACTGTGGCATCTAATGTTCATGGGGTATTTCCTCTAACCTCAGCTAATAGATATTGTGCTTCTCAAAAGAAAAAAATAGCAATTCCACGACCTGACGCTATAACCCAATATAACAACTACATGGGAGGCACTGATCAGATGGATGCTAATGTCAATGTATATCGGATTGGAATTAGAGGGAAAAAATGGTGGTTTTCCATCTTCACATGGTTATTGGATGTCAGCATTCAGAACGCGTGGTTTTTAGCCAGAAGTACTGGGAAAAAAATTTGCCAACTTCAGTTTAGAAGGGAAATAGTTCAATGCTACTTATCAAAATACAAAAATCCACCTAAAGGAGCCGGTCGTCCTTCAACATCTGCTGGGATCTCTAGAGTTCACGAAAATATTCAGTTTGATCGTTTTGATCATTACATTGAATACGTGCCTAATTCCAAACGAAGACGTTGTGCAGGGACTAATCATGTAGGCAGTGCCGTACGAACCCAGTGCCAAAAATGTGATATTGGGTTATGCATTACTTGTTTTGCTTCCTTTCATAGAAAAAAATAGTTTATACTTATTTGTCTATTGTTTAAAAGTTTAGTTTTCTTACGTTTAATTTTCATTTTTAATAAATTTTCTCTGACCGTCACCTCTAAATATCACACACAATCAAAGGGAGGAATGCGCGCGCGTACACACGTGCAACCTGCAGCTAAACAATGATTCATTAACACTGACTGTAATGTGAATTAGTGGAGTGTTGACGCCCTTCTAGTGTGGTCAATTCGGTAATTAATAAGTCAATTGGACCGCGTTATGTAATAACGGATTAACCGCCAAAAATTCAAAATCGAGATAATAGTGCCATCTTGCAGCTAGGGTGCAAATCTATGTATAAAAATAGGTTTGGTGAAAAAAAAATTCAAAAGAAGCGGTTTTTGAACGCCTGTATTAAGCGACATTTTTTATTTTATTAAAAAAAATCACACAATAGGATTTGTAATATCGAATTAAACGCCAAGTTGATTTTACAGAATTAAAAACCCTTACAACAAAAATTGTAATATCAAATCAAGCGCCAATAATGGTATATAATCCATTGTCATAAACAAAAATCCGCATCTTTTAAATGTAATAACGAATCAAGCGCCATGAACAGTCGGTTAGTTCTTTATTACAAAACACAACATATTGTCTAACGTTCAAGATATGGAATTAAAAGACATTCTTTGTCAGGTAATTCGTTATTTTAAAACAAAATGCGCGCTCTGTTGAATCATTGTATTATTGTACCTCAGTCGTTAACCAACAAGTGATTAGAGTGTTGTCATTTCTTATCAGGTTACACGACGTGCATAATAAAATAATTAGCTTAGATCTACTTTTTTAATCTATCAAAATGAATAATCCAAGCCTTATGAATAAAAGTTCTAGAAGTTACAAACTTATATGTACAGCTTTAGAAAAAAGTGCGGTCTCTTTTTCCTTGGAAAAGAATGAAAATTTATTAGCGGAGCCGGAGGTACGTATTATATATAATTACATTTAAGTACAGTGAGTCCATTTAAACTACCTTTTAAAGCGTTTTAAACTTTTAAACTTTCATCATCATCATCATCCTTCAACCCCGATCTATCCACTGCTGGATGTAGGTCTCCCTCAATCTTCTCCATGTATTTCTGTTTTGTGGTGTTTGCATCCAATTTTTGTCGATCCGTTTTATGTCATCAGACCATCTTGTTGGCGGACGACCTCTACTTCCATATGCTTCGCATGTTGGTCTCCAATGTACGATTCGCTGTATCCGTCTGTTATCCGACATTCTAGCTACGTGCCCCGTCCAGTTCCACTTAAGGGTCATAATTATTTCTATGGCATTTTGTACTCTTGCTCTCCGTCTTATTTCCTTGTTCGTAATCCGATCCCTACGAGAAATGCCTAACATCGAGAGTTCCATGACTCTTTGTGTAACACAAATTTTATTACTACTTTTATAGGTTACTGTTAGAATTTCTGCACTATATCAACCACATGTAAGTACTGGCAAGACGCACTGATTTTAGGCTTTTATTTTGAGACACACAATATGCAGTTCTGACTTAAGGACATATCTCAGTTTGCCGAACGCCACACAACTGAGTCATATGCGGCGGCTTATTTCGCACGTTTGATTATCTCTTCCTATGCGTATCTCATGCCCCAAGTACTTATAAGAAGTGTTTTTTTTTTCGATATGAATGTCATTTACTGAAATCTTTTCGCTTAACACAAGATTTCTCATGACTTGTGTTTTAAACTACTATAACTTTACTTAACTAGGTACTTTTTTAGGTGCAAAAAGCATACGAGGCAAGTGAGTTTCTAATGAACGCATCAATAAACTCGACATTAAATAATGAAAGTACCTGCCCTAATGAAGTCAGTTCTATAGGAGAGGAGAAATTACCTGAGGACTCAGTATTATTGGATATATCCTATTCTAATGTGAGTATTCCCTGCACTAGCCTATATGTCTCAAACCATTCAACGAGTCCGCATTCTTTTGATTTATTGCATGGAAATAGAAGTTTGAGTGTTGATATGGAAAACAACACAAACGTTACTAGATCCGAGCAAGTTACAGCCGAAAATTTTCAGCTAAACTTCCAACAAAACGTAAAAAGTAGTACACAACAAGTGCAAGAAACAAACGAGGAAGCCTTTGGCTTAGAAAACGACAATCATTTAACAACACACGCAAATAATGAAGAATCCTCCGAAGAATCTAATGGAGGTCATACAGAAGCTGCTAGAGAGCAAGGAAATGAAAATAAAGAAAATATATTAGAAACAGAAATCATGGAGACATATAAACAAGGAAGACCAAGAAAAAGCCGCAAGAGACGAAAAGAAAATCAATCCCGGCAATCTCGAAAAGTTTTATGCGAAACCAATAAGCCGTATGTAAGTCAAAAGGGCAAATCGGTAGAAGCTAGACAGTTTAGAGATTATCGCTGCAAAGATAAATGTTACGACAAAATAAGTTTGGAAGAAAGGCAACAAGAATTCAACAAATTTTGGGCACTTAATAACTATCAAGCTAAATGCCTCTATATATCTTCTTCCGTCTTTGTTGTGCCTATAAAAAGAAAAAGAGCTAAACTAACATCTAAAAGAACCCACACAAGGATATACCACCTAGCTGGTACAGAAGTATGCTCAAAAATGTATATTCAAACTTTGAGAATATCCTCGGCAAGAGTAGACCGGTACTTAAAAGTTAGTTCCACAAATGTCATTAAAGATCGCAGAGGAGAAAAGACAGCTATCCATCGAAAAATGCCTGAAGATCGTAGACAAAGAATTATTGACCACATAAGCAAATTTCCAAATTATAAGTCACATTATTGTAGAAATCAAAGTGCACGCCTTTTTTTTAAATAGTGATGTAACATTAGACAAAATGTTTAACTTGTATAAAGAAGAACATCAGGATAGTGTTTCTTTTTCTTCCTATAAACGCATATTTTATGACAATTTTAATTTGCAAAGAAAACGACTGAAAAAGGACACATGCAATAAATGCGATAATTTTGCAGTTAAAATTCAAAGTTCTACATCTGAGCAAGAGAAAAAACAGTTTGAGAGACTGAGAGATACTCATCAAGATGAAGCAAAAGCGGCTAGAAATCTCATGAATTCAGATCTCCAAAAAGCTAAAAATGAAGAAAATGTGGAGGTACTGACTATTGATTTGGAAAAAACCCTACCACTACCCCGCATTCCAACGAACATTGTATTTTACAAAAGGCAGGTGTGGCTTTATAACTGCGGTATACATTCAGGAAAAACTGGGCGAGGATATTGCTATGTCTGGGTCGAAGGCACAGCAGGAAAAGGAGCACAGGAAGTAGGTTTAGTTTTACTAAAATATTTGTAAGAGAACTTAACACCTCAAATAACTGAATTGATATTATGGTCTGACAGTTGCGGAGGACAAAACCGCAATATTAAAATTGTGATGCTCTTAAAATCTGTGCTTGAGCTTATACCTTCTTTAAAAAAAATAACGATGCGCTTTCTATAATCAGGACACAGTTTTATGCCCAATCCGAATTTGGGGACATAGAATCAGCACTAAAGTTCCAAAATCGGTTGTACACTCCAGACGATTATATAAACGTTATGAAAAGTTGCCGAAAACGAAAGAAATTAACGGTTAGTACAAACATACAAGTCTATTACGCCTATGATTTTATACAATAAGCTAGAAATCAGTTTTACGCATCTCCATAATACAAGTCATTTGATCAACTGTCATAATGAGCAGTGGGGAATCTGGACCATCAAGAGATAGGCCCCTCACCCCTACCATAGGGAGGGAATGCAACTGTAATGATCTAAGATCCAATCCTATTATAATACAGAATTTCCCGTATGATAGAATCACAAGAATGCCCAATCCAGAAGAGCAAAAAGAATACGACAATAAATTTAAAAATACTGTGGAAGTATCCCATGTAGACTCCTGTTGCTGCAATCCTAAAAATTAACGGTTCAAATGGTACAAAAAGAAGAGTTTAAAGGAGTTGGGAATATTTTAAAAAATATCGTAAATAGAAAGGAAGATATAAATGGGAACTCGATTAACTGGCTTCAAACTAAAGAAATACTGCTCTCCAAAGAAAATCCTTTTAAAATATATGTTAGCAAAAATCACGGCGGAAATTTTCAAGAAGTAGACATAAGTAAACGAGTCAAAAGACATGCAACAAGAACTACACAATTTTCGTATTCCTCCAAACTTCAAATTTTGTGGCCTAATGAAAACCTGTCTCTATCCCAAAACTTAATGACATCATGTCATTATTGGAACTTATCCCATTGGATGCTAAACAAATCTATGAAAATATCGTAGGGAACGAAGACATTCAAGATGACATTAACGGCTTTAATGGATCATTGGATTTCGATATTGAAGACTTATCTTAGTGAAGTGTTTTTGGTGTATTTTCTATGTAAACGATGTAACTTTTTATATGTATTAACGTAAAAAAATTAATAAAACATTATTATACCAAGCATTTCTTATTTTGAAATATCAGATTAAGCGCCAAATATGTCTTTTAATCCGATATTCGGATCTTAACTCATGCATATCTTAAAAAATCATTAACGAATTAAGCGACATTTGATCGAATAACTTTTAAAATATAAACTATTTTTAAAAAATTTTAAAAATATGTGAAAGTCTATTTATATTTGCATTAATCTATAAAATATGAAATATGTATTTTAGAAATAGCACCAAAAACAAAATTAAAATCTTTAAACTCATTTATCTCAAAACTACATTTTGGCGCTTAATCCGCTATTACATAATGCGGTCCAATTATTGTTCGATCCTAATTTGTAGAAAACATTCTTCGTTATCAATATTAATTTCCCTGCACTCAATATTCTTTTCCCTCGTTGGAAGATACTATTTATTATGTCATAAAACCTTTTGTTTAACCTTGAGTGGACTCCCCTTCGTTTAAAAACATGTTTTTTATTTTCACGCGGTAAAGAGTAGTTTTGGAACGAAAATAAGGCCCGACGCGACCCCAGTTAGCTAAAAGACATCGAGCCAGCCACTCCAGCCGATGAAAAATACATTTTACGAATTTTACGTTCGCTTAGTGCTATTGGGTGCTGATACAAGTTGTTTTCGCAACTAAATAAAGAAATTTCAAATCGTCATTTTTATTGTGAATTTCCTACAGCCGATCCAATCGCCAAAAAGATAGGACATCACAGAAAGTGCTCAAAAGCCCGTTGGCTTTTTACAGTCCTCCAACAAAAAAGGGTAACAGGAGCAAACAATTATTATGTGCAATATGTTATTTTTATATATTTATTGTATTTTAGGAACAAAATATTTTTGAATAAATGGCTGAACTTAAATAAGAATAGTAATGACGCAGATGATAATGACACAAACTCTTCTCTGGCAGGACAAAGTATTTTAAAACAGGCATCTAATGTGCGAAAAAGAAAATATGATGAGTCTTTTCTTTAATTTGGCTTTATATTTCAAAATTGTAAGGGTAATGAACAACCTCTTTGTTTGATCTGCAATGAATTATTGGCTTCGGAGAGTATGAAACCATCAAAATTAAAAAGACATCTTGAAACAAAGCATGTTTCGTATGTCAATAAATCAAAAGAATATTTTGAAAGACTGTTTAAATCTTCAAATAAAGAAAAGAAAATCTTTGAAAAAATTGTAACCGTTAATGAAAAATATTTACCAGCGTCATATGAAGTTTCATAATGTATTGCTAAAAATAAAAAGCCGTTCACCATTGGAGAAGATCTTGTGTTACTTGCTGCTATTAAAATGGTAGAAATACTACATGGAAGAAAATATGGCGATGATATTCGAAAAATTCCTTTGTCGAACGACACTGTTTCGAATAGAATTTCTGATATTAAAAAGGATCAAATAGAACAACTTAATTAAATCTGAAAGACTGAATTAAAGAAAGCCCAAAATTTTCAATAGGGAACTTAGGTATTTTATGTTTATTTCTTTGCTACACAATGCAGTAATATTTACTAAGTATAGTATTACCGTTGTATTACAAATAACACATATTTTTATAGCGCTTATTTAGTCAATTATTTATTTATTCTAGCTTGAAGAAGACATGGATAACTATGTTAAAGTAGGTGGTCAGAAAAGAATGAAAACAAACGTAGTGCCTCATATATTTGATTGCCAAAACAGAAAAAGATCTTTTGAAAATCATCCCAGGGCAGCAGGTACTAAGAGAACTGCAAAAAGAATTGTTGATGAAGCTATTTGTTTGCTGCCACAAGATCCAGTTTGTATTCACGAGAATTTGGAGATAGTTGCATGTAGTATTAAGACCAGTCACCCTATGAAAATTCAGCTGGAAACAAATGACATTGAAGTTTCGAAATGAGATGTCTCTTCACAAACCCGTCCTAGTGTTAGGACTAAAGGTGTTCAATGTAACCTACAGTGTGGAATTACAGTAGGGTTATCTCAAATCAAAATTATTCCAGTCAACGTAGAGGTGAAGACATCAACGAGTTATGTGACAAATAACTACTCTAAGCTACTCAATTTTAGGCCGTGGAGTTTAGGGGTCTACATTGTAAAAATGACATGCACCCTATCCTCCATGCTATGGCATGCTGGACGAGCCATACAGTATGTAGTCGACACCCCGAGGTATGAGCGGGAATACAAAGTGTAACAATACTCATACGCTTATGAAACGTACCTGGCGGATCATAGGGGCCTTCACATTTTGCTCTTTTTCAACGTGTCTTGAGTGAAATGTCTTTAATCTTTCCTATCGGCCTCTCTTGGCTAACTCTTGTTTTTCCGACCCCGAGTGGATATTAGGGTAATCCGAGGGCGGACGGGTCACTATAATTCTGTCTTCTACACTCTACTACTCTTCTCTCGACTAAGGGAGTAAACCCTAATAGGGGGTTGGGACGTAGGGCCTGCTCCTCTACACCCGTGAAAAATTCCAGCCTCGGAATACGGACGGGAAAAAACGAAGACGACGTAGCAAACGAACAAGGACTCTGAATATAAATACATGGAATATCCAAGGGTGGAGAACCAAGTCAGACGAAGTCATGGAAAAAGTAAAGAAAATAAAATCAGATATCACGGTTCCTACCGAAACAAAAAAAAAGGCCAAGGTAGTGAAGACATAGGAGGTTTTAAACATATTTATAGTGGAGTAGACAAAAACGAAACACAAACACAAAACAAAAACACAAGAAATGAAAAACAATAAGTCCCCCGGAGGCGATGAAATAGTGGCAGATGCCTTGAAGGTGGCTGGAAAAAGATTATGGCAGGTCCTTGCCAAACTATTCACTAGATGTTTGCAGGAAGCAATAACACCAACCCAGTGGTATAACGCAGAAATTATCATACTTCATAAAAAAGGGGATGCTACCGACCTCAGGAATTATAGGCCCATAAGTCTACTTTCGCATATTTATAAACTATTTACAAAAATAATTACGAAACGACTAGAAAATAAATTGGAATTTTATCAGCCCATAGAACAGGCGGGTTTTAGAAAAGGCTATGGAACAAACGATCACCTACTGGTAATAAAAAATCTTATAGAAAAATGCACTGAATATAATAAACCACTAGCTTTAATATTTGTCGACTATGAAAAGGCATTCGACACCGTAAATCAACAAAAAATGTTGGAAGCCTTGACAGAATGCCGAATTGACTATCGGTATATAAATATAATTAAACATATATACCAAAACGCAACAGCCAGTGTTAGAGTGGGTGATCGTCAAACCCAGAAATTCCCGATACAACGTGGAGTACGCCAGGGGGACACCATATCGCCGAAACTGTTCACTACACTTTTGGAATATATATGTAAAAGGGCAAAACTGACCGACAAGGGCATAAACATAAACGGAGAAAAGCTTAGCCATCTAAGGTTTGCAGATGATATTGTACTAATAGCTGATAGGATAGATGAGGCCAAAGAACTTTTAAATCAGCTCTACCTTTCCTCGCTAGAAGGGGGATTGAAAATAAATATATCTAAAACCCAGATGATGACAAATCTTGTAGTCAGCGAAGATATATGCGTAGGAACAAGATCCATAGACCAGGTAATGGCCTATAAATACCTAGGTCATGAGATTCGCATAGGAAAAGATAACCAAACCGTTGAGCTTCTCCGTCGTATAAGACTGACTTGGGCAGCCTTCGGCAAGCTGAACCATATTTTCAAATCGTCTGATATACCAATATGCCTTAAAAGAAAAACGTTTAATCAGTGTGTTTTGCCAGTGTTAACTTACGGTGCCGAAACGTTGACCATGACAAGGAGAACAGTTCAAAAGATCCGTGTGTGTCAAAGGGCGATGGAGCGTGCTATGTTGGGCGTTTCACTACGAGACAAGATCCCAAATCGCCAGCTACGACAAAGAACAGGAGTGGCTGATGCAGTAGAGAGAGTAGCAACACTGAAATGGAACTGGGCAGGTCACGTGGCTCGAATGACAGATAATAGATGGACAAAGCGGATACTGGAATGGAGACCAAGAGATGATGCCTACCGAAGCAGAGGTCGTCCACCAACACGTTGGACTGACGATCTAAAACGTTGTCATAGGAATTGGATGCAAGAGGCACAAGATCGAAATGGATGGAAAATTATGAGGGAGATCTATGTCCAGCAGTGGATAAGCGAAGATTGAATGATGATGATGATGATGAGACAAAAACAAAAGAGCACAAGCAGGGGTATCAATATTGATAAAAAAAGACTGAAAAGGAAACCTGAAAAGCTGGGAGCAGATCAATGAGAGATTTATTAGAGTATCTATTACGTGGAAAGGGCACGACATCGAGATCATTGGAATATATGCTCTGTCAGAAAATGCATCAAAAGCAGCTAAACAAATATTCTACGAAACTTTATCGGAACTCATTGAAAATATAAATACCCGCAAATAAATTGTGTTGTTGGGAGATTTTAACGCCTGGACAGGAACAAAAACAAATGACAAAGTCGTAGGAAAATATGGTGTAACGCTAAAACAAATAAAAATGGGGAACATTTAATCGAATTCTGTAAACAGCACTCTCTGAAAATCCTAAACGGATTCTACCAACATAAAAACATACATAAGTACACCTGGGTTCAACCAACGAGAAACACAAAGTCAATTAATTATGTCATCACAAAACAAGAAACACACATACAAGTTGAAGACATAAGAGTATTAAGAGGACCGGAGTGCGGAACTGACCATTATATGGTAAGATCAAAATGTTACCTACAATATCGACCTCGGCTACTAAATCAAAATGACAACTAGCTCAATCAAAACCCCTGGAATCGAATCTACCTAAATACAATATTGATGCACTGCAAAACGACTCGACATCATTCTTATATAAGCTGCGACTCAGCCAAAAAATAGCAAACCTGATCTACTCCTCAGCCCAGAATACCTATAAAGAGAAAATCAATAAAATCAATGAAGCAGCTTACGAAGCGCTCGGCACAATCCAAAAGAACAAAAAGAATACCCCATTGTGGTGAACAAATGACATCGCCAATGCAGTACACAACAAGAAACAAGCATATCAAAAGTGGCTACAAAAAAATGATCCAGATGATAGACGAACATATGCAAGATCAAACAGAGAAGTAAAAAATTTAGTAACTAAAGCAAAAAATATTTCCTGGAGTAAATGCGAAGAACTCAACAAATATATAGGGTCAACAAGATCAAGAGAAGCATGGAAAATAGTAAAAAATCTGAGAACAAACAGAAAAGAAACGAGTAGAATAGATTTAATAGAAGAAAGATCTTGGATCGAATACTACTCACAACTTTTGACTGAAACAAGACCTCAATTCACGAACATCAGTACAACAACATAGGAACTGTAATTCAGTGAAGACGATGAAATAACAGTACAGGAAGTCGAGAATGCAATACAAACTCTCAAAAATCGGAAGTCATGCGGACCACAAGGTATACCAAATGAATTATTAAAACATAGCCCACAAGTATTACGGGAATTACTGGCGTATGTCTTCACCTTATTCTATAATGGACACGACTTACCACCGGAGTGGACAAAAGCACATATTAACAACATCTACAAAAAAGGAGATAGAAAGAATTGTTCAAACTACAGGGGGCTAAGTGTCATACATTCACTCTAAAGACTGTATGGAAAAATAATAAAAAACTAAATTGAAAAAGAGATGACAGATGTTGAAGAACAGAATGGCTTTCGAGAAAAGATTAGCCCACAACCTTTCAACTCATATAGTCTTTATAGATCTGACAAAGGCATACGATAGTGTACCACTTTCAATGCTTTGGGTAGCAATGGAAAAACAAGGAATAAGCAAAAAAAATATACAAGCATTACAACAGCTCTACAAAAATATGACGGCAAACATTAAAACTGGAAATAGATTAACTAGAGAAATTCCTAGGGGCCTAAAGCAAGGCTGCTGCATAGCACCTACACTCTTCAAAATATATCTAAATGAGGCACTCTCAATGTGGAGAAGAAAGTGCTGCAATATGGGCATCCCAATCGGAGATGATAGATTGTACACGATACACTTCGCTGACGACCAAGCCATTCTAGCTGAAGACGAGAGTGATGTAGGCTATATGCTTAGAAAACTGGAAGATGAGTATACCAAATGGGCCTCATAATTAATATACAAAAAACTGAGTACTTAGTTGTAGGAGAAAAACCAGAAAGCCTACAAATCGAAACGGGAACTATAAAACCAAAAGACAATTTTAAATACTTGGGAGTCCAAATAACATCAATCGCAGGAAGTAGCGAAGAAATGAAGAAATACACTCCAGGATTGGCCAAGCAACATCATCCACCAGACAGCTACACGGACTATTATGGAATAAAAAAATAACAAAAGAAAATAAAAGGAGAATTTATAAAACAATAATAGAAAGTATTGGGCTGTACGGCGCCGAACTCTGGGAAATAAACCAAAGAAACAAATCAAAAATTAAGGCCATGGAAATGAACTACTGGAAAGGATGTTGCCAGCTCACTAGACTTGATAGGGTGAGAAACGAAGATATTCGGAGAGAAATGGAAATCGATCTAGACATAATAGACACAATCGAAGCCAAAAGACTTAACCGGTATGGACACCTTCAGAGAATGCCTGAAAATAGATGGGCAAAAAAAATAGAAGAATGGACTCCGTGGACGATTCAATGACCGCCAGAGATCTAACAACTGAAGATTGCTTCGACAGAAAACGCTGGAAATTAGGATGCGAGAAGCGGTGCCAGCTGTAGAAGACTCGCTTGTTATTTATATATATATATATATATATATATATATATATATATATATATATATATATATATATATTGTGACGATTGGGGTTTATAGAAAATAATTTATAAGTTATATACTACATAATATTAGATATAAAAAAGTATTTGATTATTTTAAATAAGTTATATACTAGAGAATTTAATAAAAATTATTTATGTGAGGGCATTTTTAAGAAATTAGCATATAATAAGTGTAAAAAGTTGTATTTTAATGTTGTAAATATATTTAAGTGAGCCATGTGCATAGGCAACCAACTATACAGTAAATTGACAGACAGAAATTAATCATAATACGAATGTGAAGTGGGGTTATAATAATAATGTTAGTTTAAAATGTTTAATTTATATATATTTAATGATTTAAATGTTTATTCTGATCTGAAAAGCCTAAATGTCAACAAAATTATCAATAGAACATTAACGAATTCTCCAGAATGCAGAATTTGGCCTGTGTTTATGTTGGAACATTCTGGAATAATGATGTCGGTGGATGGAACAGATACTTTTTTCGAGAACATCCATATCGAAGAAATAGAACTAAATAGAACATGATTTCTTACCAGATGATTCTAGAGCATCCAAAAAGATATAAATACCCGTGATTTGGATTCAAGATGGCCAGTTTATTATGAAAGTTAGTAGAAGATGGACAGTTTTTAGTCAGAAAGTCAGTCAGAAAGTTTAGTAAGAAATATGAAAGTTAGTTGGAGTCAGTGAATCAGTTACAAATAGTCAAATTGTTTAATATAGTGAGTTAAATGAAGATTAAAAATTATGCATATATTTTAATGCACATTTATAATTATACAAAAATAATTATTGAAGATTAAAAAAGTATATTAGAAGAATATTGGATGGATATTGGAAGAAATTAAAATTATATTATGATTGGAGATTAGTATAAATCAACTTATAATAATTGGATAGTGGTATATTGAAAAGAAGAATAAATGTAAATGCTGTTTTGCTGGTTTGTTTGGTGGTTTATAAATGCTGGTAAAGAAAAATATATCTTAAATTGGTAGAAGCTGATAATTGGAAAAAGTAATTTCACAAAAACAAGGATAGCCGAAGTACGAAGACATTCAGTGGTGATTAGAATCTATATAGTGGAAAACAGTTCATTTAGGCATTCAGTGAAAGAAAGGTACAAAATTTTGTTAATATAATTTAGTTAGTGTCATAACAATTTCAATTTTGAAGATAGTTTGTTTAAATTTTTCATTGTTTATAGAATTTAATTAGTTTTATAAGAATATCAATTTAAAGATAGTTTATTTTAAATTTACATTGGCTAGGTTAGATATATATGTGTGTTTCATAATAGTTATAATAAAGATAATTTAAAAAAGTACTTACAAACTAATTCTTTGAGAACCGCGATAAAAACCCTATATATTATATTATTAAAAATACTCATTGCTCATCATTCAAACAAACAATACATCATAACAATTTGGCGCCCAACGCGGTGGCTCTCTATTTAAAAGAATTTGTTTGGGAAGATAAGTGCTCTCATATAATTAAATTAATTATCATTAGAAAGCAAAAATTATAGATTTTATTTTTAATTATATTTGAACAAGTAAAGTCTCAAAATGTCTCAAGGAAAGAAAGGTACAAGAAGCAAAAAGAATGAAGAAGATGTGGAAGTAGAAACACAACCTATACAAGAGGAGAGTTTAGTTCAAGTTCCACAAGATACTGCAGAAATGAATCCAGAAAGAGAGGAAAATGTCAATATGGCAGCTTTGATGTCATTAATGATGCAGATGAACAAGACAATAGAAGAGAATACGAAAAAAATGGAAGAGAATTCAAAAGAAGTCAAAGAAGACATGAAAAAAATAGAACAAAAAATGGAAGAGAATTCAAAAGAAGTCAAAGAAGACGTAAAAAAAAATAGAACAAAAAATGGAACAGAATTCAAAAGAAGTCAAAGAAGACATGAAAAAAATGGAACAGAAATTGGAAGAGAATCATAGAAAATTAGAAAAGAAAATAGAAGATAATAATAATAAAATTGTAAAACAAATGGATAAAAAACTTGAAGCTGCAGAGAAAAAAGTAGCAAATGAAATAAAAAGTATACGGAATGACTACAAGAAAAGGATAGACAATGAGAGGACAGAAGTAAAGAGGATTATTCAAGATAATAAGATAGATATAGAACAGAAAATAGAGTTGCAGAAATGTAACTTAGAAGTAAAAATTAACGAAGACAGGAGAAACACAGAAGAAAAATTAGACGATATACAACAAAATATCCAAATAAATAGTAATCAAATAAGAAATGTGGAACAGAGAATAGATGATATTTCACAAATGAGAGACATAGGGAGACCTTACTTAAATTTAACAAATGAGACTGGGATTAAATTCTCTGGTAATATAAAAAATTTGCATCCTAGAGTATACATAAATAGTTTAAAACATAAATTAAGATTTGTGAATAATATTAATGATATTAAAGATTATATTAGAATGACATTAAATGACAATGCAGCAACTTGGTTTGCTAGTATTGAAAATGATTTAGATAACTTTCAAACATTTGAAAATAAATTTTTAAATTATTATTGGGGTGAATTAGAGCAAGCAAAGTTTAGAGAAATTCTATATTTTGGAAAGTATAATCACAATTTAAAATCAAATATGGTAGATTATGCATTAAAACTGATAACAGTTGCAAAATATTTAGAACCACCACTTAGAGAGGATGAAACAGTCTTAAATGTATCTAGACATTTTGATGTTGATGTTGTGCAAACAGTAACTGTACAAAATATTCAAACAATAGATAGTTTTATTAATTTTATTCAAAGAATACAAAGAGGCAATATGACAAGTAATAATAACAACAGAAAAAACAATAATAACTTTCAATATAATAAAAATGATGATCAACAATATAGACAATCATATAACAATAACACTAGGTATGGTGATAGTTTACAAAATTTTAATAATAATAACAGTAATCAAAATAGACAGAATTTTAATAAAAATACTAGTTATAATAGACAACATTTTAATAACAGTACTAATAATAATAGACAAGATTTTAACAATAGAAGAAATACAGAGCGACCTAACTATAACAGACAGGTAAATTGTGTTCGAAGGAATAGAAGCTGCGAAGACAGGGAACGAAATAGATCAAGGCAAGAAAATGTGAGTAGAAGTCATAGTAGGGAAAGACATAGGACATCAGATCCAAGTGGTCAGATACCATCTGACAATTCTAATAATCAAAATTTTGTGCAGTAAACTTTCTGAATTACAAGTTAGGCCATTGCTATTATGAAAAACCTTCTGAATTTATTTCTTTAGATGAAGAGAAAATTATTGAATCTATTAATTTAATTTATATAAATGCTTTGGCCAAAAATAAAATGATTAAAATTATGATAGATACTGGTTCAGAAAGTACTTTAGTCTCGGAGAATTTTATTTTTAATACATTAAAACTATCAGATATAATAAAGATTCCAAAAATTAAAATTATTGGTGCAAATAATAAGAAGTTGGGTGAAATTGATAAACTAGCCAATTTTAAAATTAATATTCTTAATAAAGAAATTAATATGCAAGGATTTATTGTCAAGGATTTATATGTTGATATATTAATGGGAAATGATGAATTGGAAAAGAAGAAAGTAAAGATAGATTTTGAAGAAAAAATGGTAACTTTGGAAGGGCAAATAATTAAATTTATGCAGAAAGATGAGGTAGAAGAAGGAATAAGAGTTGATAGGATATTATTAAAAGAAAATAATGATGTTTATGAAGCAGAAATGTATTTTGATGATAGGGATATGTCCCAAAAGAATGTAAAGAATAATTATTGTAGTGAATATTTAAGAAATGGAAATTTTAAGCAGATGGATCCCTACGAGGTGGAGTGCGTAAAATTGGAAGCAAGGAATAATGAGTACATAATGAAGAATAATTTTATTTGTAAAGAAGAAGATATGATGAAAGTTTTAAATTGCCCTGAAGAATATAAATCAATAGTCATTTCCATATTGCAGCATCACAAGGGACTTGTCAATAAAGAAAATAGAATTGCACAAAATTATATCCATAGTATAAAAGTTAAAGAAGAAAAAGATTTTAAAACAAAATCATACCCAATACCATATAAATACAGAGAAGAAGTAAACAAAACAATTAATAATATGTTAGAAGATGGAATCATTGAGAAGGCAGACACACGTTTTATAAATCCTATAGTAGTAGTGCGTAAAAGATCAGGTGAAATCAGGTTATGTTTGGATGCAAGGAATATTAACAAGATCACTGAAAAGCAATTTGAAGCACCAATGAGTATAGATGGAATACTAGGAAGAATTACAGGAATGTCATTTTTCACTAAAATCGATTTACAGCATAGTTTTTGGTTAATACCTCTAGAAAGAAAAAGTAGACAGTATACAGGATTTCAGATAGATGGAGTAGTATATCAATTCAAAGTAGTACCATTTGGACTTCAATCATCTTGCAGTGCTCTATGTAGATGTCTTCATGATATTTTGGATCAATATGAACATTTTGTAATTCACTACATTGATGATATATTAATTTTTTCTAAAACGGCTGAAGATCATGAGAAACACCTAAAAATTATAATAAATAGATTAGACAAAGTTGGACTAAAAATAAATCAAGAAAAATGTACATTTTTTTAAAAAGAAGTAATATATTTAGGTTATAAACTTAATACTAAGGGAATCGAAATGGATCCAGAACGGACACAAGTCATTCAGGAATATAAAACACCACACAATTTAAGAACTTTAAGAGGATTTATTGGAATAATTAATTATTATAAAAGGATGATACCAGATCTAAGTATAAAAGAAATTCCATTACTTGAACTACTGAGAAAAGGTGTAAAATGGAGATGGGATCAGAGAAGAGAACTAGCATTCCAAGAAATTAAAAACATTTTTCTGTCAAATTTAAAAATATGTTATCCTGACTACACACAGCCATTCATATTAAGAACAGATGCATCCATAGAGAGATTATCAGGGGTATTATTACAAATACATGATGGGGTCGAATACCCAATACAATTCATTTCAAGAATCACAAAGCCACATGAAAAGGGTTACTCAGTTTCAGAATTAGAACTAGCAAGTATAATACACTGTGTCACAAAATTAAGATTTTATTTGTTGGGTAATGAATTTACAATAGAAACAGATCACCAAGCTTTAACGTCTATATTAAATAACAAATATGGAAACAGTAGAATACATCGGTGGAGTCTAATACTTAGTGAATACTGCTTTGAAATCAAATACATTTCTGGAAAATCCAATATAGTGGCAGATGCTTTATCAAGGTTAGAAAATACACCACAAAAAGGGCAGCGAACAATAAAAATTGGATTAAATCAATTAGTAGAAAGTACAGGATTATATTCTAAAGAAGAAATTATAAGAGATCAGATCAATTTGAGTGAAAAACAAAAAGTCCTTAAGAAAGATGGAGTTTATTATAAAATAATAAATGGAATAGAAGTATATGTAATAACTAGAACTTTAGCAAAGAAAATATTGAAAAATTTACATAACAATTATATGCATATTGGTTCAAGAAAGCTATGGATGCTATTTAGGGACAATTATTTTGCACAGAATGACATAAGTATAGCAAAAGAAATTACTACCCAATGCCCAATATGTCAACTAAACAAAGAAAAGAATTTCAAAAACCAGAACACATATAAATCTAATGTTGTATATGAAAAACTAAATACAGTTTCCATGGATTTTATTTCAAATTTAGTTCTCAGTCCAACAGGAAAAAAGCATATACTAGTGATAGTTGATTTATATACAAAATTTATTAAACTATATCCCTGCTCCAGAACAAATGTTAAAACATTAAAATTATATATTAATCAATTTTTCGAAGAAATAGGACCATTTAGAAATTGCATAATAGATAATGCTACATATTTTAACAACCAAAAATTTCGGGCATTTTGTGAGAAAAAGGGAATCAACATTCATTTTACAAGTATCAGACATCCTCAGGCAAATCCTGCAGAAAGATATATTAAAGAAGTTATAAAATATTTAAGGATACTGTGCCAAAATCAACACGAAACTTGGCAGCAACATATACCACAAGTAGAGTATTTTTTAAATAATACACATAATTTGAATACAGAGGAAGTACCAGAATATTTAATGTTTGGCCATATAGGAAACAGAAAGTGGATTAGTGAATATAATCAGGATATGTTAGAACAAGTAATGCAGAAAGTGAATAACCGAATTAGGAGGAAAGCTGAAAAATATATCAGAAGACAAAATCGAAATATAAAAAAACCAATCACATTTCAAAAAGGAGACCTAGTGTTAATTCGTTCACTTAGAAAAAGTAATGTTAAAGAAAATCGTTGTAAGAAATTTCAACCAATGTTTGAAGGTCCATACAGAATTGAAAATCAGAATGGACTAAATAGTTATGTGTTAATAGATGCAGAGAACAGACTAAGAGGCATGTTTCATATCAATGACATTTTTCAATATCATGAAGAGATTGAATAATGTTTTCTATACCTTTAACACAAATATAATAACACTAATAACTTACTGATAGATCCATTTCATAGATAGATGGTAGATTTCTTTGTTGTGAATCAATTTGACATCATACTTGTTGAATTTTGTACATATGGAAATTAGTTTGTGCCCTAAAAATCATAATTTTGGGGTTAGATACAGAATTGATTGTGTAAATGTCTTTCTAATATAATAATAAAGTGTAAAACTTACCAATTCATATGGATGAAAGCCTGTTAAATGGAAATAATTCCTAAAATTTGTCTATAAATAAACATAACACAATAATAGATGATTAGATTATGTTTATTTTCTCCGTAGTTTCCATTGCTTTATTTGACATGACAGTTTGACCATAGAATAGCCGAACTGTGCTCCGTTGTTCTCTGCTTTGATATAGACAGCGAACAGGGATGTATTTAACACATTTTAAATTAAAAAAAAATTGATTTATTAAATTTAATAAGGTATGAGAAAATTAATATTTAAAGAAATAATAAGTAAATTATTTAGTTTAAATATTATTTTGGGGTATTGTGACGATTGGGGTTTATAGAAAATAATTTATAAGTTATATACTACATAATATTAGATATAAAAAAGTATTTGATTATTTTAAATAAGTTATATACTAGAGAATTTAATAAAAATTATTTATGTGAGGGCATTTTTAAGAAATTAGCATATAATAAGTGTAAAAAGTTGTATTTTAATGTTGTAAATATATTTAAGTGAGCCATGTGCATAGGCAACCAACTATACAGTAAATTGACAGACAGAAATTAATCATAATACGAATGTGAAGTGGGGTTATAATAATAATGTTAGTTTAAAATGTTTAATTTATATATATTTAATGATTTAAATGTTTATTCTGATCTGAAAAGCCTAAATGTCAACAAAATTATCAATAGAACATTAACGAATTCTCCAGAATGCAGAATTTGACCTGTGTTTATGTTGGAACATTCTGGAATAATGATGTCGGTGGATGGAACAGATACTTTTTTCGAGAACATCCATATCGAAGAAATAGAACTAAATAGAACATGATTTCTTACCAGATGATTCTAGAGCATCCAAAAAGATATAAATACCCGTGATTTGGATTCAAGATGGCCAGTTTATTATGAAAGTTAGTAGAAGATGGACAGTTTTTAGTCAGAAAGTCAGTCAGAAAGTTTAGTAAGAAATATGAAAGTTAGTTGGAGTCAGTGAATCAGTTACAAATAGTCAAATTGTTTAATATAGTGAGTTAAATGAAGATTAAAAATTATGCATATATTTTAATGCACATTTATAATTATACAAAAATAATTATTGAAGATTAAAAAAGTATATTAGAAGAATATTGGATGGATATTGGAAGAAATTAAAATTATATTATGATTGGAGATTAGTATAAATCAACTTATAATAATTGGATAGTGGTATATTGAAAAGAAGAATAAATGTAAATGCTGTTTTGCTGGTTTGTTTGGTGGTTTATAAATGCTGGTAAAGAAAAATATATCTTAAATTGGTAGAAGCTGATAATTGGAAAAAGTAATTTCACAAAAACAAGGATAACCGAAGTACGAAGACATTCAGTGGTGATTAGAATCTATATAGTGGAAAACAGTTCATTTAGGCATTCAGTGAAAGAAAGGTACAAAATTTTGTTAATATAATTTAGTTAGTGTCATAACAATTTCAATTTTGAAGATAGTTTGTTTAAATTTTACATTGTTTATAGAATTTAATTAGTTTTATAAGAATATCAATTTAAAGATAGTTTATTTTAAATTTACATTGGCTAGGTTAGATATATATGTGTGTTTCATAATAGTTATAATAAAGATAATTTAAAAAAGTACTTACAAACTAATTCTTTGAGAACCGCGATAAAAACCCTATATATTATATTATTAAAAATACTCATTGCTCATCATTCAAACAAACAATACATCATAACAATATATATATATATATATATATATATATATATATATATATTTATATATATATATATATATATATATATATATATATATATATATATATATATATATATATATATATATATATATATATATATATATGGGCGATTCCTGGTTAAATGTAACTTTTACGTCCCTCTAGGCAAATAACTGATATTTCTTAATTCTATGGTTTAAAGTTTTACAAAAATTAACTTTCTAACATTATTTATCTAAATAAGTGATAAAGTATATGAATAGTTTAGTAAATAGTGCACAAAAATATTTTTAATCTCTTAATATTTCAAGACAGTCCCTGTCCCGATCGTCCATTTTTGACATTGTACTGTTGAAAAACTAACATGTACCCGGAACAATAAATTATTTATTTTTTTTTTAATCTTCATTAGTACTTAATATGTCCATAACTTTATTATAATTTTAATTTTAAAAGAAAGCTAAATATTTTCTATAATATCTTGTCCCGAAGTTCTAATTCAAGACCGTCACACATATATATTTTACACACTACGACTGCATATTTTCCACCAATCTGAAAGTTACTATCACGTGATATACGAAGGATCTAGACCGCATTCGATAAGACGTGTCTCGAAGTGAGTTTGTTTAGGGTTTTTTTACAGCAACGTTTTAATTACATTGATAACTTAGCGTGGTTTTTCTAGTATCAAGACCGTCCACATATCTTCATAAAATACGGAAAGTTATAAAAATAAGTTTTTGCGTTTTTACAAATTATAGTTATTGCTTCTTGGTTAAAATATAACATCAACCCATTGGCCACGCATTTTAAGGTTATGATGCATACATTTTGTAAAATTTTCCAGACCGTCACGTTCAAGACCGTCGCATAGTGTCACGATATTTCTTTGTGACGGTCTTGAATAATAAGTGTATTAACAACTTGTTTTGTTTTAGTTGATATAAATATTATTTCCAAATAATGCATGAAAAGCTAACAATTCTTAAGGCAAAATTAAAAGAAGACAGAGAGAGGGCATACGAAAAAAACTTAAAGAAAAAAAAAGAGAAAAAAGAAATGCATGCGTACTGAAAAAACACAAATAAACATAAATAAGGGTATAATACACGACAATAATTTAGCACCACCTGAGAAACAGGTGAAATCGTTAACACAGACCTCAAAAGCATGTCCAAAAATTACTATTTTGCAACACGTTGTGGTTGAACCTCAAATGAAATTAGTTCCTAATTGTGCTAGTTCTACTTGTTATGATACTTTAAATGAGCAAAGTCATTCTACTCTGAAGATACCAAATACAATTAAAACTATATTAAAGACTAATACAGGGTGTATGGATGCTAAATTAAAAAGTCATTTTAAGGATTCAAAATCAAAAACACCTGAAAAACAAAAGGTGGAAACAGTGACTAATCGGGTGACAAAAGATGTAACGTCCAAACGTTCCTTCAAGGGTAAGTCTGCAATTAGCGAAAAAAATTTAAAAGAAATTAGAAAACAGGCCGCAGAACGAAAGAAAAAACAAAGACAGAATATATATACTAGTCTAATCATACAAAGTAGTGATCATGAAAATTTTAGTGAAAGTGTTAGTGGAAGTAGTGAGTATACTTTAACGCCCGGTGAAGTGACAAAACTTAATGATGAAAAGAGAAGTGAATTTAAAAATCTAACAATGAATTGTACAATTACAAAGTTACAAAACAGACCTAGATTGTATATGGGATTACCAGAACATGCATACTGCACATTTCAATTGCTAGAAAAATATTACACGGTAAATTCTAGGTATATATTTTTAACACTAAAAAAAATCAGGACTGGACTTTCTTTTATAGCTCTAGTAGATGATTTTGGTATAACTGAAAGTTATGCTTCAAAAATATTTTCGAAATCTGTTCCAGTTATAAGTAAATATTTAAGAAAATGTATAATACAACCTCAGGTTTCATTCGTGAAATCAAATTTACCAATAGCTTTTCGAGCTCGATATTGTAATGTTTATTGTATAATTGATTGTTTAGAGATAGAGAAACCAACAGATGCAGTGAAACAATCTTTAACATGGTCAGAATATAAAAAATGTAATACACTTAAATATTTAATATGTTGCACTTCTGATGGTATCATAAATTATACATCGACAGCATTTGGGGGTCGTAAATCTGATGCTGTCATTGCATAACATAGTGTTTTTTAAATATTTAAATATTAAATATTTAAATATTTTACCTACAAATGTTGCTGTTATGGCAGATAGGGGATTTAAACATATTAACCATTTACTTAGGTCTAACGGTTTTCTCCTAATTAGGCCACCGAGTGCCTCTGTAGGTACAAAACCTAGTAAAGATGAGGATGTGAGACCAAACGAATAGCTAGCTTGAAAATTCATGTGGAAAGAATTACTCGTATATTGAGAGAATTTTCATTTTTAGCACCATTTCATCAATACATATGTATTGATAATAAATCTTTGTGTTATTCAGATAATATTATCAAAATAGTGTGTGGGTTAATCAAGTTGCAATCAGGAATAATTTCAGGACAGTAACTTTTTGTAGGTTTTACTTTTATACTTTGTAGGTAGTTATTTAGTTTTAGAAAAAAATTTTAGAATGTTTTTAAGAAAATGGTTGCTAAAAACCTGATATTTCATCTTATTACTATTTCACTATTTGCAATATATACTATGTTGAATAAAATATAAGCAATTAGATTCGCAAATTCATCTATCTAGTGATTGGTCAAGGAAAAACACAATAAAAGTAATTTAATAAAAACAAATCAAACTAATCTCGTAGTGCAAGTGGTTTTATTAATCATAAATTAATTATAGGTACATACCTACATTACACATTATGCTTTATATATAATATATCGTCGACATACTGCCAAAAGTGACCAAGTCAAAAAAATCTCATTTTGATGTTTATTGACCAAATGACTTAAAACTATAAGATCTTTTCCAGAAAAAATGCCCAACTCGTGATATAAATATGGTTGCCTAGTTTCAGGCATGCCTTAGAATGCTTAAGTCATAATACTGGTATTCGCTACCGCCAAAACTGACCAAGGCGACTTGGTCACTTTTTTCGGTAGGTTGTTGTTATTAAACTTGTCTGATCAATTTAACTTAAGTAGACGTTACGTACAAGGATACTTAATTTTGTGTCAAAATCATTGTCCTAACGCAAAGAATATTCAAAAAATGTGTTCCAGGGGGAAGTACATAGCCTCCTTGTGTGCAGAAAATTTAACAAATGAAATTGCAGTAAACATTACAGGTATGTAATTATTTATATTATGTTCCAAAAATTACGTTATAGGTTAGATATTACTTTTATTGTATTTGATTGATTTTGATTTATTTTTAATAAAATATTTCAAGTTATGCCAAAGGGGTATTACATAAATAATATACGAGTGAAATGATTAGAGATTATTGATAACTTCTTTTATTTCAGATCCAACTACTAGCCTCAATAACAGTTCATCGGGTGGTAATCAAAATCAAATACCTATCAAACTGCATGTAGATGCTGAATTTACAACGAGTGAGACTGAATCAGAACCATTTGGAACAGAGAGTGATGATAATTACATTGCCACTGAAGATGAAAGTAGTGAGGATGAAGTATTAGTAAAAAAACCAAGATGGAAAAAAGCCAGTCCAGAAAAATGGAAGAAGAATATTGCCAAACAGAACAAATCGTTAAGTATTCCCTACGTAAGTAAAACTGGTATAAAAAGTCCAAAAAAACCAAAAAAGGTCAACTGCAAAAACTGTAAATTTCAGTGTTCAACCAGTTTTTCTGAAGAAGAACGTGACAAGTTATGCGCAAGTTTCTGGAAGTTACAGTATGAAAGGCAAAAGGACTTTATTCTATCTTGTGTTTCGAGGACTAAGAAAAAATATCGAAGGGTTCGTACTGGAACAGGCACTAAGAAGGAAACATCTAGGAAATATCATTTCCAGAAGAATGAGCACAGAATTCAAGTGTGTAAAGTATTCTTTCTTAAAACTCTTTGCATTAGCCACGGGCCTGTGGATACAGCTTTGAAGGGAGCAAATGAACATGGATTGTTTGCTATTTCAGATAACAGAGGTCATCATGTTCCATCTAACAAAACATCTGAAGACATGATAGTAATAGTAAGAGAACATATTGCCAGCTTTCCTGCGATGGACTCCCATTATTGCAGAAAATCTTCAAAGCGACAGTATCTAGATCCAAGTTTATCAATTTCAAAGATGTATGACTTATACGTCAATAAATGCAAAGAAGATAATAAACCATACGTTTCCGAAATTACTTATCGTCGTATATTTGGGAAAGAATTTAATTTATCTTTCTTTCACCCGAAAAAGGATCTTTGTGAAGTATGCGAGAAACACAAAAAGAAATTAATATCGGATGAAGATTACACAGCTCATATTGCGCGACGTGACGAAGCAAATCAACTCAAGGCCAATGACAAGGTTAGAGCAAATGCAGATACTAATTTTATAAGTGCAACTTTTGATCTACAAAGCGTTTTAAATATTCCAACTTCGGCCGTTTCTCAAATGTATTATACAAGGAAGTTATGTGCCTACAATTTGACTATTTATGAAGCTGCGAAACTCAATAATGCTCACTGCTTTTCTTGGACGGAATTAAATGGTCAAAGGGGAAGTTGTGAAATAGGAACTGCGTTACTCTGCTGGATAAAAAGTATTCCAACTACTATAAAAGAAATTAGTGTTTTTTCTGATAGCTGTAGTGGACAGAACCGAAATCAATTTATTTCTGCTCTCTTTCTGTATATTGTACACCACATGCATTTTGATGTTATCCAACATAATTTTTTGGAGAAAGGGCACACATACATGGAAGTGGACTCAATGCATTCTGCAGTCGAAAAAGCAAAGAAAAATGTATGCATCTTTACACACAATGACCTTTTAAACATTTTCCGACTTGCACGTTCTAATCGCAATAAAAATAAAAGTTGTAGTCCCTATAATGTTCAAGAATTAAGATTTTCTGATTTCATTGACTTAAAAGCTCTAGCAAATACCTGAATTAAAAATAAAAGCAAAGATGAGAAAGGAAACAAGGTTGAATGGCTAAGAATAAAATGCATGAGGTATGAAAAGGCTAATCCAGGATGTATTTTGTTTAAATACAGACCTTCAGAGACAGAGTTTCATGTGCTTCGGGTAGCTGGAAGAGGAAGACCAACAGCAACGGCGATGGATCTACAGCCATTATATAAATCGTTGTTACCAATAACGGAAAAGAAGAAAAACAGTTTGCTTAAACTTATAACAAGTAGCATAATTGCGCCTGAATATCATGATTGGTACAAGTCTTTGCCTGTGAATAATAAGGCGCTTGATAGAGTTCCAGAACCAGCAGTATCAGATTCAGATAGCGATATTGATATTGATTAATTTTATTGTATGTAAGCAATAAACATCTATACTACAAACAATTTTTTTTATTTTTATCGGTTCTTACGTTAGTTTTACCATGTCAAGTTAGACATGCCCAAATCATATTGGTTAATTTTATCTTACATCGGAAGTGACCAAGTCATCTTTATTGCATTTTTGTTAGTGTACCATAAGAGTTATTTTATTATTAACTAAAGTATTTGCCTCTAGATGACTAACCCTCGAAACATAAAACCTTCAAAACTGTGTAGTTATCATGTTTGATTTTATAGCCACTTCTAAAACTTTACACTTCATTTTCTCGAAACTGCCTAAACATGACTTGGTCAAGATTCACTTTAGATGTGGATGTGTACTGTTATTGACGTTAGGTTTTTCCATATTTTCTGAATTTTATTTTGGTGCCGTGCAGGCATTTTACTTGGCAAGACGTTTCCAAAATGAAATTTAAAAAATTTGGAAAAACCTAATGTCAACACCAGTTCGCATCCAAATCTTAAATACAAAGTGAAACTGGTCGTGCTGTATATACATATATTATAATTTTTTTAATGAGTTGCATAAATGTGTAAATATATAAGGTATTACCAGAAGTTTTCTACAGCATCCATTAACATCTTTAAGTATTCTTCATCATATCGCACGCCGGCAAGAAAAATTGGGAATTTTGGGGTTATGCCATGGAAACGTATCAATGAAGTGTCCCAACGTTCACGAAAACCGTCAAATCTCTAACTATAAATTTGTCCACCTGAGGGCAGTTGTGTCACTTTTATCGAAGGCTAGTTCGTCATTCGCTACAGCAAGAACAATGTCACTTCAGCGTTAGTACTGGAAGGTGTTCCTAAACCAATCAAGAAAATCGTCACTTTTGAGTTGTGTCACTTTTCGTGCATAGGGTAAGTTTAATGTAATTTTTTACGCGGTCAAATTAGTAATATTATCTTAGTAATATTAAACTAATTAGGTGTTAAATTTTTTTTTATATTATTATTATATACACTAAGGTCTCTTTTTATGCAGATTATTTTAATGCGATTTTGAAGTTGTGCGGTTTATATTTCATCCAAATTTTCTATTATTAACAGCTACTATAATAATTTTATTAATATTAACTCTTCACATCCAGATATAACCCTTTCGTGACCGGCTGACACGATCGTGAGCTTATGTTTATATGGGTATCAATATCAAAATAAACATATTTTTACTGGGATAGATGATTCAATATGTTGTGTATATCATGCATTATCAGCACAACTGAAATTATTTAACGAATTCGCGATTAGTTTGCAATAGAATACCCGAGAAGATGGCTGTGTATTTTGATGACAAAACCGGTAAACGTAAGTAAAAGATATTTTGTTTTTATTTTATGTATTTATTTTATGGTAACGGGTTTGTGGTATAAGTTAAGTTTAATCTTCGTAATAATAAACAAGATTTAAGAAATTATTGGTTTGTTTGTAGAGATCTTGTCCCATAATATTTGAATATCACGATAGTGAGTTGTCGTCACAAATACAATTTTCAATAGCAGGAAATTAAAAATACTAAATATTTATTGGTTTAACTTTTTATTAATTTTTCTCTATTTAAATGATACAAATATTTTTTTTCTAATTACAGGTGTGCCTCTTACCCACGATTTGGCTCTAGAGTTATTAAATGATGGCAACGAGTCTGAAATAGAAGATTTAGATGACGAAAATGATGATGCTTTTTAGGTACAAACATTTGAAAATGACATCGATGACAAGGATATTGAAGAAACTGTATTGGATGAAGAACCTGTTCCTTCAACGAGCTCTTCTTCAGCAAGGAGGCAATGGAAAGACACGACACTTCAGCAAAAAAATCATAATTACCCAGAAAGTACACCTAAACCAATCAGAAATGCTATGGAGTACTTTTCCGATTATTTAAATAATGGTTTCTTTGATTTAGCTGCAAATTGTACAAATAATTATTATATGCGTAAGACAGGTCACATGCTGAACACAAACAGTGAAGAAATAAAGAAGTTAATAAGTATACACTTGATTATGGGATGCATCCCTTATCCTAGACTTCACATGTATTGGCGTCAAGAGATGCAACTTCACATGGTATCAAGCCAAATGTCACGAGACCGTTTCAAGACATTGCGTACAGCCTTGCATGTAGTTGATGAGGACATAGCACCTGAAGGTAATACGAATGCACTTTGGAAGGTACAACCCATCATAACTGCAGTTAAATGAGCATGTGACAGATTAGAAAGACATCCAGGTAATTATTCCATTGACGAACAGATTATTCCTTTCTGTGGAAGATGTCCAAATGGTTTAAGACAAGTAGTTAAAAACAAACCGCGACCTCAAGGCCTAAAAGTGTTTGTGACTACAACAAGCGACGGTCTAATGATAGACTTTGAGGTATATCAAGGTGCAAGGAGTCCCTTCCCTGACAGATCACTTGGAGTTTCCGCAGCTGTGATTCTACATTTATCAAAGTCAATTCCTCCAGGAAGCTGTCTCTATTTTGATAGATATTTTTCATCAATACCCCTCATTGAACGTCTATCTCAAATGAAACTTAATGGAACAGCTACTTTGATGATGAACAGACTTCCAGAACGGAGAAAGATACCTTTTAAAGAAGATCGTTGTATGAAACGAGGCGAATCACAGCAATTTGTGTGTGGAGACTTAGTTGTTGTTAAATGGAAAGACAATAAATATGTGCTTATGGTATCGAATTGTACATCAGCTGACAATACAGTGAATGTGAATCGCTGGGATAAAACTTCTAAAGCTTATATTCAAGTTTCCTTGCCAAAGCTTATTCACAACTACAATACCAACATGGGAGGTGTGGACGTTCTAGACCAAGGTATGGAATATTATCGCACATATGGAAAAAGAAACTAGCAGATTTGCTTCAGTTCAGATTAGAAGATGGTCTCATTGGAACGAAAACTAAAAATCCTTCATCAACAAGTGAAGACACTCAATCTATGGATATTGATCCAGTTGTAAACCAAAAAAGGTATCGACCAGCCAATAATCCAAGTGACTCAAGGAGGTATGATTGTTATGAACATTTTCCTATTTTTGATGAAATTCCAGCTCCTAGAACATGCAGATTTGAAAATTGCTCTAGTAGGTCTAAAGTTACGATGTGAAAAGTGCAATGTTTATTTGTGTTTGTCACGCAACAAGTCCTGTTTTAGAGATTACCATAAAAAATAATAATTTTTTTTTTGAAATTTCTGTACCTGACAATATGTTCACGTATAATTGCTTGAAATTTACTCCTAGTTTTTGTTTTATTTAAGGTTGTATGTAATAAATGTTAAAAAATTATAAATTAATTTTTATTTGGTCCTAACCTAATCTTAATTAGGTTTAATAAAAGTGAGTTTTATTAAACACTCACGATCGTGCGTTGATAGAACATAAGCCGAGAGCGCACGAACGTGATATGTCATTTTTGACAAATTCAAACTATGAATTTTTTTTTCTGCATTTTTTATACCTTTTTTGGATAGTGTATATCGTATTTACTCAAAGGGAAACTTAATTTTCACTCAAAAAAAGTTCAGGCCTGAAAGGGATAAGCAAAGTATAGTGTTTGTAATTCGGGGAGTCCCCTGGTTACATGATGTTGCTATTACATCATTCTGTACAATCTGTAGTTGTTTTGAAATTAAATTTTCTCTTAGCGGTGCTATTTTATAATAAGTGGACAATTTAAATTTTGCTGATATCAAGTTGCAGTATAATGAGCAGCACATTTTGATTTATTGATTGAAACATTTAACGTGAGAGTCATAAAATTTCATTTTTCATTAGAAGAGGTTTTTCCATATCAGTACCGTATTTGCCATTTTTTAATTTGTGTTAAGATTTTATTTGGCCCATAATGAAAAAAAAAACATCAAAGACAATTAATTTTGGAGGACAAACGTTTTGGTTTTATGTGATTTTAGAAAACTATGGAATGGTTATCTACTTTTTCAAGGCAAGTAAAGTCATTTCTAATGCGATTTTTTTTATGCGCGTTTCTGTAGAACGTATCCACTGCATAAAACCAGACCTTACGTATTTTTTATTTTATGTTATCTCTCGAACTGTGAGTTTTTCTGAATAATTTTAAAAATAATTTCGTACGTTATTGATCTCAATTTTTAATGGTAAAATTTGTGCACATATTATATTTTAATGTATATGGGGTTAGTGTAAAAATCTTTTAACAGTTATACAAAGTTAATAAAAAAACTGCTTATTTTATACTTTCCTTTACTAATACTTTCGTGTAAGTTTTCATAATAATAATTTTCGTTTTCATGTTTCTAACATTAATTTCATAATATATTTACGTAGATATTTTTACAAGCATATCTTCAGAAAATTCGTTTTTTACAGATTAATCATGTACTCCCAGCAAGGAAGTAGAGGTGGTAAATTACTGGCACTGGCTGCTGCAGCCATTAAAATGTGGCAAGCTATGGAACAAAAAACTGGTTCAAATGACCTAAAATTTAGCACCATAGTGCTAGAATGTTATGAAGCAGACGTCGAACAAAAAAATTCAACTAAAGAAGTAGAATTGGAAGACATAGTGCCAGAAGAACATGAAAATGTTGCAAACGAAATAAAATCCAGCACTATAATACCACAATGTAACCAAGTAGACATCGAACAAAAAAACTCAACAACAGAAATAAAATTGGGAAACATAGTACCAGAAGAACAAGAAAATTATTCAAAAGAAATAGAACCGAGCAACCCAGTACCTGAATGTCAAGAAATACACATCGAACAAACTGCAGAGGTAGAATTAGTAGACACAGTACCAGAAGATCAAGATACGCATTCTAGATGGGAATGCACTGAAAACAACCATACAGTGAGGTTAAGATTGAAATGGGTTACATCAACAAAACAACAAAACGGATCGTCAGATGAAAATGTGGATGATTCAGACTTGGATCCAGATTTTCGTATGTCACATTCTGGTTCTGACGTATCAAGTGCATCGCCAACAACATCGCAGGAGGAAGAAACAGAGATAGATAATACTCAAGCAGATGACAGAAGAAAATGTAAAAAAAGAAAAGCAAATCCGGTTGAATGGAAAAAATCGAAATCAAAATTGCTACGAAATGCTGGAAAATCATATGAATCATTATCAGTCCGTAAAACAAAGTTTCCTGCAAAAAATTTACAGCCAGCCTGTAGAGAACAATGCAAACTACAATGCTCAAACAAAATAGACGAACCTAAAAGGATAGAAATATTTAACAAATACTGCTCACTTGGAAATCTGCAATCTCAGCGAGAATTTATCTCTAGAAGTATAACTCCTATTAAACCTCAATATCAGTATAGGAAAGAAGGAAGCAGACGCCAGTGCAACCATGCGTTTCATTTCTTGATTAGCAACGTTAAGGTACGTCTGCAAATTATTTTTCAAGGCCACATTGGACATATCTGATCGACCTATTAGAACTGTGATAGCTAAATTAAACGAAGAATTTCTTCAAGAAGATCTTAGGGGAAAGCACGGACACCACCCTCAAGTTGATTCCGCAATAAAAGATGGTGTTATTGATCATATTAATAGTATACCAAGAATCGAAAGCCATTACCTCCATGCAAAAAGTACCCGAGAATATATAGAAGGTGGGAAAAGCCTGGCTGACTTACACCGCGACTATAAAAATGAATGTATTAAAAAAAAAACGTTCCTTATGCAAATATCACAATGCATTCACGAATTTTCAACAACAACTTTAATATATCATTTTTCACCCCGAAAAAAGATATGTGTGATCTTTGCAATTCTTACAACAATGCCACAGAAGACGAAAAAGTGGTATTAAATCAGAAATATGATACGCATTTAAGGGAAAAAGTTCTATCCAGAGCAGAGAAAGAGGAAGATAAAAAAAGAGCAGTACTAAGCGAAGGAAACATTATAGTTGCTACCTAGGACCTTCAAGCAGTTTGCCTGCACCAAGAGGGAATTCATCAACATTTTATTATAAAAGCAAAATTAATAGCTACAATTTAACTGTCACTGAACTGCAGTCAGATAATGTACAGTTCATCCCAAACCCTTCTTTCAGTGCGTCATAGTTGTTCGAATTCTCTCTAACGCATTAAGCTAGAAGTGACAGAAAAAAACGTATGTCTGTGATTATTATACATAGAACTTAAAAAATTATGTATCGTTCACGGGTATTTGCATATTAAAGCGAATTCTACTTACGGATATATAATTGGTTGGAGTTTAGAATGCGCTAAATAGATATCCAATCAATGATGCGCATAAATATAATTTGACGCAGATGGTCTCAATAGTGACAGTACTTTGACAATGTCAACTGATAAAATGATAATTGTCACTCCAGGTTAGTATTTTCGGACATTTTACAGTGAAAATTTAAATTTGTATTTATTGTCATAAAAATATTTTAAATATGCCGAGATATACCGAGAAAGAACAAAGCCTAATATTAAAATTATTAAATTATTTTCAATTAGAAAAAGAGGCTGGGACAACTTTGTTACCAGTTTCTGCCGTTCGTGAAGTAAGTTTTAAATTATTCTAAAAAATATTAATAGTAGTTTAAATACTATACATTTTAGCGTGTTGCCGAAGCGTTAGGAGTTTCGTTACCAACAGTAAGACGATTGGCAAATGAAGGTATCCAAACAGATGCTAGCTATTCTGTTGCAATGAGTACTTCAGTATGTGAAAATCTAGGACCTTCATTAACTAATAAATATGAACATGTTATTAGAACTCGTGTATACAGAATGTTTAGTGAAGGTTTGTATCAAAATATAGTTTGCCATAACCTACTGAAATATCACTAGCGTCTTTATATTGTTTCGTGTTAATTTTAGGCCAACATGTTACCCTTCATACTCTTCAGGAAAAACTGAAGGACATAGATGAAATTAACATTTCTACTGGTTCACTGAGTAGGGTTTTAAAAGATTTGAAATTCAGATGGTTAAACTGTAACATATCAAATCGAAAATATCTAATGGAACAATCACATGTGGCATATAAAAGATTACAGTTTTTAAAAGACTACAAAAAAAATCAACATGATTTACACCCGTTACAACCAGTTTTTTTGGATGAGACCTGGATATATAGCAAGGGAGGATTCCGCAAGAGCTGGCAAGATGGCAGCATTAATGCTGTTAGAAAGAAGACCGGAGAAGGTGTACGATATATTGTACTCCATGCGGGTTGTAAAAATGGATTCATTGATAATTGCAGTCTAATTTTCAAAAGTGGAAAAACAACTGGAGATTATCATGATTCGATGAATGCAGAAAATTTTGAAAAATGGTTTGAATATCAACTTTTGCCAAATTTAGAAGAACCGTCGTTAATAATTATGGACAATGCACCTTACCACTCCAGTTTAGTGGAAAAAATACCAAATTCAAGTTGGACTAAACACTCTTTATTAGAATGGTTAAAGGGGAGACATTTATGTGTTTCAACAACCATGATGAAACTTGAATTATTGGAGATGGTGAAAAAACATTTACCAGATAAAGTTTTCAAGTATGTATTAAGAGATATTTAATAAATGAGATTATATTTGTTTTATTCTACAGATTAGATGTATTGGCACTTCAACATGGTCATAGAATATTGAGATTGCCTCCATATCATTGCCAGTTTAACCCAATTGAGAATGTTTGGTCAGATTCTAAAAGATATTATGATACAAAAATATGTTCTGCAGGTACTGTAAATGAAAGTACTGTATTAAGTATTTGGAAAGAAGCATTAGAGCAGGTAATTCAAGCGTACTGAAATTCGTAGATAATAATTGGGGTAAAATTTTTAAGGTTACACCAGAAAAATGGAAGCAATATGTAAGACATGCAGAAGATATCATTAATGAATACTGGGAGACAGCCAAAAAAATTGATGCCAGCCACATATCTCCAATAATTATTGATTTTAACGAATCAGATACTGAATCAGATTGTGAATTCAGGACAGATATTGAGGAAATATCTTAAACTATTACTGTCTAAACTAAACTATTAAACTTAAACTAAACTATAGTGTCAGATTGAGGTTGTATTTTAAAGTTATATTTTAAAATTGTATTTTCCACTTCTACGCCAAATGTTAAAATTTTTTTAAAATTAACGCTATATATATTTCCCGTACAGTCAAGCTTGCGTTATTTACATTTTAGCGGTATCTCAAGCTTTTATAACGCTCCCAATTAATCCTATTGAAATTTACGTTTTTTTTTTATTGTGATGTACATAACATGTTTTTTATAAAATAATCGTTCATTTCAATGTTTGTCTGTATAACTTTTTATTTTATTTTTCTGGTACGGCACTGGTTTAATGCTAACATGGCGGTATCAATAGGTTTCTTCGAACAAGCGGCCAAACCGTCCGAAACTATGAACGAATAGTCGACCAGCGCGAGTAGGGAGGGTAGCACTAATGACAGTATTATTGTTCTCTCACTGGTCAACTGTTTGCCACGAATTCTGACTAGTTTGACTGTTTGTAGGAATATTATAATATTTCATGAGTTCACATGGTATTCACGTGGTAACTCCTTCTGTTGGGTAGACAGATTATAATACGAGTACCAATAATACAGATTCAACCGCCATAGAAGAAGACAATGAAGACCCCCCTCATACACAAGACTGTGAAGGTAGTGCTGTTGAACACGCAGAAGGACAAAAATTACCTCTGCGTCGTCCTAAACATCTTGTTCATACACTAAAGAAAAAGAATCGCGCAGCATCTGTGACTTCTACTTTGTCAGATGAGGCGGATAAATCTTTTATAGAATATATGAAACGGCAAACTAACGCAGAAAAACCCATCAGTGCAGACTTGGAATTCCTACAGAGCCTGCTGCCAGATGTTATGCAAATGGATTCCAGGAGAAAACGGAGGTTTAAGAGATCAGTGTTAGTTAATCGACAACATATTGGCGGAGCAGGAAGGAGAACAAAATCTGTAATTTGCATGCCCCACTTCTTCGTCGGCATGTTCCCAGTGGAGTCACGACGACTCTTCTAATGTATCGGCAGCTGAATATCTTGCTACTTGGAACATGCAATAGTAAACTAATTCTTCTTTCTTTTGAAATTATGTTGTAATCGTATTTTTGTACTAGAATACTTTTGGTATTAGTTAAATATAAAACTTTTCTTATCCAGTCATTAGAACCTATTGTTTGCCAAATTACACTTACCTCAAAGTAATTAGCAGACGTTCCTCGGAGCTTACTGCTAATCTGTAATTCGTATCTTTCTTGAAGATAATCGGAGAAACAAGTCTCAGCAAAACTGAGAAATTCTCTTTATTCATCCTGTAGAAACTTTTAAATGTTTCAGGGTCCAAACTCAGTTCTGTAGCAACCACACTCACTGAATGAACTAAACTTCTCACATGAAAAGGTCGCACCCAACATCGACGTTTCTTTTTGTTTGCTTTTAATCGTATTCGTCGTAACATGTAATAAGAAATTACGACGTTGTTCACGACGGACATTTTGTATATCGAATGAATATATTGCTTCGATGAGAACAAATGCACGAAACGATATTGTATATCGCATGTAGCGTATCGCGTATTGCCGGTTGCCCATTGCCTTGGTGTGAATTCCAGTTAGGGATGTAGGCTCAAAATTTCGAGCCAATGTGTTTTACATGCATTCATTTTTTTCTAATCCTGAGAAAACTAAAAGTATTTTTAAAAAATTTACATGCAGAATAAAAGATTACATTATTACTGAGGGCCGAAAGTCACTTAGAGTAACCAAAAAATTTTTTTTAAATCATATATTTAAAATTAAAAATCACTATATTTAAATTTTCTCTTGTTTTACCCCTGTAACTTATTAAAATAAACATTATAGAAGTTTTCAGGGACTTTCGGCCTTGGTAATAATGCAATCTTCCATTTTGCCTTTAAATTTTTCAAAAATGCTTATTAGTTTTCTCAGAATACGCAGAATGAAAGATTACGTTATTACCGAGGGCAGAAAGTCTCTGAAAACTTCTACAATGTTTATTAAGTAACAGGGGTGAAAAATAAAAAAAAAATGTGTGATTTTTAATTTCAAATATCTCATTCAAAAGAAACTTTTTATTCATTCTAAGGGACTTTCGGCCCTCGGTAATAAAGTAATCTTTCATTCCGCGTTTAAATTTTTCAAAAGTACTTATTAGTTTTCTCATGATTCGAAAAAAATGATTACAGGCGTCAAAATTTTACATTCTGTTCCTTTCCTCTTAACTTTAATAAGTTTTTACTTGTATGAAAAATACTTTTATCGATTTATAATATACGTAGAACTATTAACTATGGTTTATATCCTATCTGTTAGTTTTAACTTCAGCAGGAGAAAAAATTTAAACCATAAACATATCCACTAAAGGTAAATTGTCAGACTGTCCCTTTAAAAATCCGGCGTCAGTCATTCTAAAAAATTTATTTTACAAAATGTAACACACTTAAAACCTTTAGGCCCGGCGCAAATTGAGCACAGCCCATGCACATCCCATGCGCAGCACACGCGTGGGTTATTTTGTAAAACGTGATTTTAGACGGAGCGACGCATATTAAACCCAAACCACGGCCAGGCTAATGCCAGACTTGTTGGCGTGGATAGAGTTGTGCTAGCAACACAATTTCGTGGGTCGTGGGTCCCTACCTAACCTTACTTATTTTGTTTAAGTGACCAATTTTTTGTTGTTATTTAGTGAAAAATGGAAAAGTTTATTGAAATTGTTCGAAGCTTTAATGTCTTGTATGTTACTAGTAATAAAGATTACATGAGAACAAAACTAAAGGATGGTTTGTGGGAGAAGATAGACAAAGAATGTAATTGTACAGACGGTAAGTAATTTTATTTTTAATTGAACTTAGTACTAATATATTAGGTTTGATGTTGTATCAACATTATTAATTTACATACTGTAGTGTGACAAATACATTCAACAATTGTTACAATATTATTTGATGTTCATCTAAGTACAGTTAACATCGTTTTTAAAAATCATTAAATTCGGAGATATTGTAGTTTGGCTTCTATCTCCTTATTTTAGAATCAGTTGTTGTTAAAGGTTTAATTTGAAATGTAAAGAAAAATATGTACTTAGACATTACAAAAATTTAAGTAATGAAAAACAAGCAATAATAATTTCTTTAAGGGAAAGTTTTCTTTTATGTATATTTTGGTCATTTAAAAGGTTTATAAAAGTAGAGGGTTCTAAACAAATATCAGACATGTTCTTTAAATTTATTTCTTTAACATTTATGTATATATGTATATATATATATATATATATATATATATATATATATATATATATAAATATATATATATATATATATATATATATATATATATATATATATATATATATATCGTGGGTATACTGCAAAAACTGACCAAGTCAATTTTTATCGATTTTTCGTTTATCAATCCAAGTCACTCGAAAGACGTAACCGAATACCTGGAAAAGTGCCCAAGTCAAAATATAAAGGCACGATGCCGCAACACACATAACATCCAAATGTCTATGTCTCGGTATGCGTATCAATAGACTGGAAGAAATGATCATGTTGACTTGGTCACTTTTGCATGAAATGTGATTCACATTTCATATCAACATTGAACTGCGACAATTGGCAATTACGAATTGGTCACTTTTTGATGTTTTAGTTTTACCTACACGTTGTATGTTTATCAGTTGAATTATCACGTGTTGGAAAAGGAAATATTAAGTTTATCTTTCATTATGACGTCCAGGGGAAAGTTTTTAGTACAAATGTGTTTAGATGAAGGCGAAGCTAGTACTTCACATGAAAATAACGCAGGTGAGTGTTGTAATTTCGTAATATTTATTGAAAATAATTTTGAGGTTATGATGAGGACAACAAATTATAAAAGTATCTATTACTTAGCTCTTAGCAGATAAACGTTTTCCTTAAAAAATAATATTTATCGCCCCACTTCCTAACCATCAACAGTAAATGCCGCTGATACAAAGTTAATATTCTATGTAGATTTTTGTTGTTGATCATTTTGCTGTTTTAAAATATAAAACATAATAATGAGATCAAATTAGGGTGACTAATAATAAGTAACGGTTTCAGAACTATGGTCTTCTAAATCAACATCACAACACATTCCTATTTTGTCAGCTGGAACCAGCACTACGGAAGGTAAATATACATTTTAAAACTGATCTTTTTATCCTAAACTAATATTTTAATTAGGTTCATTCAATACTACTCTAATGCAAGGATGTTCAACTACCACGTCTGATAATGAAAAAGAGAATACCAAACATTGTGAAGAACATAATAGCTCTATTGAGGTGAGTAATATACCTGTGTCACCTACGTTTGAGAAAATGGTCGTTGATAGTGGTTCAGATTTTTCTACCGGCAGTAGTGATAACTATATTCCGAGTGATGATGATGGTTTATCAAATGTTGAATCAACTGATAGTGATGTACCCTTATCAAAACAAGAATGTCGTTGGAGAAGAGCTAACCCTTCCCGATGGAAAAGAAATATTAAAAAGAAAAATAGAATGTCAAGTTTGCCTTACAAATCAAAAGGAACAGTCATTGCAGCAAAAAAAACAAAATTGATTAATTGCAACTCTTGTAAATTCAAATGCTCTCTTAGTTTTAATGATGATTTCAGAAACCAGTTATGCTCGGAATTTTGGAGATTAGACTATAATCGTCAAAAAGATTATATTCTCTGTTGTGTTGCGAGCAAAGAACCTACTTGTAGAAGAGTTCGTTCTGGAACAGGTGCTCTCAAAACTGCAAGTAGGTACTATCATTTCCTAAACCAGGGTAAAAAAATTCGAGTTTGCAAGAATTTCTTTCTACGCACTTTGTGTATAAGCCACGGGCCAGTGGATAAGGCATTTTCTGGAGCAAATGATATAGGAATATTTGCAGCTAACGACAAACGTGGCAAAAAGGAACCGGCTAATAAAACCAAACCTGATATTATAGCGTCAATCAAAGCGCATGTACAAAGTTTTCCAACCATGGCATCTCACTACTGTAGATCATCAACTAAACGAGAATATTTAGATTCTAATTTATCTATCGCAAAAATGTACGAACTATATGTGGAAGATTGCAAGAAAACGGGAAAGGAATACGCATCTCAAATAACTTACCGTCGCATTTTTGGTACCAACTTTAATTTGTCCTTTTTTAAGCCTAAAAAGGATCAGTGCCTAACATGCACGAACTACTTGAAGACAAAAGCTGCAGATTTAGAAGAAAAATATCAGAATCACATTAAAAGACGAGACGAAGCAAATTTAGCAAAAAAATCTGACAAAGAGTCTCATGACTGATAATAGTTTTTTAAGTGTCACGTTTGATTTACAAAGCGTTCTGCAAATACCTTCTTCAGATGTCTCACCAATGTATTACAGTAGAAAGCTGTGCGCGTACAATCTCACAATTTACGAAGCAGCTAGTCAAAAAGCCCACTGCTACGCATGGACTGAAATTAATGGTCAAAGGGGCAGTTCAGAAATAGGTACATGCCTGCTTAAGTTTATAAAATCTTTGCCACAAAATATTATCGAAATAAGTTTGTTCTCTGATACCTGTAGCGGTCAAAACAGAAATCAGTTTATTGCAGCATTATTTCTATTTATCGTACAAAACAGCAATTTAAATATTGTACAGCATAATTTTTTGGAATCTGGGCATTCTTATATGGAAGTAGATTCCATGCACAGCGCCATAGAAAATGCTAAAAAGAATGTTCCAGTATACACTATGCATGATTGGTTAAACAATTTTAGACTGGCACGCTCCAAAAGAGGCCGAAACAAAAGAAGTGATCCATATAACGTACAGGAATTAAGGTATAATGATTTTCTTGACATAAAGACCCTAGCTGCTAATACTCTTAAAAATAGAACCATTGATGAAAACGGAAATCGTGTTAATTGGCTAAAAATTAAATGTATGCGATATGAAGCAGATAAACCGCAATATATACTATTTAAGTACAACTATAGTGATCCAGAATTTCTTATGTTCAATGTAGTTGGACGTACTAAACGAGTTATAAATCCTATAAAAGAAATTCAACTATTATACTCTAAAGAAATTCCTATTTCTAAACTTAAAAAGCAGGATCTTCTAAAATTATGTAAGACAGGAACAATTCCCTCTGAATTCCATGCTTGGTATCAGTCAATACCATCAGAGAGTGGAAAAAAAGATGTTGCTCCAGAGCCATCAGTATTGTCCGATTCGGATTTGGATTAGTTCTACTTGTCCGATTCGGAGTCAGATTAATTCTAGTATAGAAACTTTTACATTTTTGTTATCATTTTCCAATTTAAAAAATAAAGTAAATGTTTTTATTTGAAACTTCAGCCTTACACTGTAAATAAATAAAATTAGACATAGGTATTTTCTTTGTGTTTTATTATTGATCAATAATTATCATTTTGTGGCCATGATGTCAATATGAGAAAATTTCTACATCAAAAAGTGACCAAGTCAATTTTTTTTGCGAAAAACAAAAAGATCTTTTGAGATACTTAGAATCACTAACTTCAACCATTTAATACCTGGAAAGAAAAAATACATATCCTTTTAAATTGATTTAGAAATAAACTCAAATAAAATTACAAAATATTCAACATCAATTATCTCGAAAGCATCATATTTGACTTGGTCAGTTTTTGCAGTATGCCCACGATATATATATATATATATATATATATATATATATATATATATATATATATATATATATATATATATATATATATATATATATATATATATATTATATATATATATATATATATATATATATATATATATATATATATATATATATATATATATATATATATATATATTATATATATATATATATATATATATATATATATATATATATTATATATATATATATATATTATATATTATATATATATATATATATATATATATATATATATATACAGATTGAACGAATTTAAAACGGAACATACGAAATCAATGTATTTCGGCTCAACTCCGCTCTAGGTGGTTGGCCAACAAAAGGTTGTCAAATAATTATATTATAAAAATCCAATACTTCAGCGGGCTGCTGGATTCTGAATTCTTTCAAGAACAAGTCAAAACTCCACCCAAATAGGTTGCCTAGAATCACTGAAAAAACTAGACTACACAAGCAGTTATTATGCTGTCAAACCACTTATCGCTTCCTTATAGTCCAAGAGATAGAGCCGAAATTTTGAACTGATCAGTAATATGACATTTCTCTATTGGAATATATTCATTGTAACTGGGTTAAGACTTTGCCTTACAGGCGGACGCCCCTCGTGGTACAGGGGGTGGCTATACAGGGATGAAGTTGTCATTTTTTTCGGAAAAATTAACGATCGATAATATGGCTGAAAATTTGCCCAGAGGTATATTTAAGAAAAAAATGTGATTTGTAAAGTAAATATGACTTTGGTTTGAAAAAGAGGATCTTCTAAAATTATGTAAGACAGGAACAATTCCCTCTGAATTCCATGCTTGGTATCAGTCAATACCATCAGAGAGTGGAAAAAAAGATGTTGCTCCAGAGCCATCAGTATTGTCCGATTCGGATTTGGATTAGTTCTACTTGTCCGATTCGGAGTCAGATTAATTCTAGTATAGAAACTTTTACATTTTTGTTATCATTTTCCAATTTAAAAAATAAAGTAAATGTTTTTATTTGAAACTTCAGCCTTACACTGTAAATAAATAAAATTAGACATAGGTATTTTCTTTGTGTTTTATTATTGATCAATAATTATCATTTTGTGGCCATGATGTCAATATGAGAAAATTTCTACATCAAAAAGTGACCAAGTCAATTTTTTTTGCGAAAAACAAAAAGATCTTTTGAGATACTTAGAATCACTAACTTCAACCATTTAATACCTGGAAAGAAAAAATACATATCCTTTTAAATTGATTTAGAAATAAACTCAAATAAAATTACAAAATATTCAACATCAATTATCTCGAAAGCATCATATTTGACTTGGTCAGTTTTTGCAGTATGCCCACGATATATATATATATATATATATATATATATATATATATATATATATATATATATATATATATATATATATATATATATATATATATATATATATATTATATATATATATATATATATATATATATATTATATATATATATATATATATATATATATATATTATATATATATATATATATATATATATATATATATATATATATTATATATATATATATATATTATATATTATATATATATATATATATATATATATATATATATACAGATTGAACGAATTTAAAACGGAACATACGAAATCAATGTATTTCGGCTCAACTCCGCTCTAGGTGGTTGGCCAACAAAAGGTTGTCAAATAATTATATTATAAAAATCCAATACTTCAGCGGGCTGCTGGATTCTGAATTCTTTCAAGAACAAGTCAAAACTCCACCCAAATAGGTTGCCTAGAATCACTGAAAAAACTAGACTACACAAGCAGTTATTATGCTGTCAAACCACTTATCGCTTCCTTATAGTCCAAGAGATAGAGCCGAAATTTTGAACTGATCAGTAATATGACATTTCTCTATTGGAATATATTCATTGTAACTGGGTTAAGACTTTGCCTTACAGGCGGACGCCCCTCGTGGTACAGGGGGTGGCTATACAGGGATGAAGTTGTCATTTTTTTCGGAAAAATTAACGATCGATAATATGGCTGAAAATTTGCCCAGAGGTATATTTAAGAAAAAAATGTGATTTGTAAAGTAAATATGACTTTGGTTTGAAAAATAAAAAAACATTATCATAATATCATTTTAAAACTACAAAATATTCTATAAAACATTCAGACGATGACGTAGAGTTTTATCAAATGTTTTAGAAAAGTTTTTCTAAATTTTTTTTTCTTATCGGAAAAATCGTTTGAAAATTTTTGGAAAAAAATCATGGTATAACTGACAGAAAATCGAAAGGATTCTACAAATTAGATTTTACCTCAAAAAATTACGAAAATTTTAATTTACGGAAATTTTTTTGGAAAATTTTGAGGAAAACTCTACTTGACGCTTTTCAGAATAGTAACAGAAGTGAGCATACAAATTTTCAAATCAATCGGTATAAAAATATCATAATAAAATCAGTTTGAAAATTGTTACCGAGACCTAAAATGCGCAGGCAAGTGGTACATTTGATCCCGTTTTATGGCTCTCTGTACCAACCCAGCTGTCCGCTCTTTTCGATTTAGAGTTTTTAGGGGCTAAATAATGAGCCATGAAAATGGCGGACATATTACTTATCGTTAATTTTTCCCCAAAAAATTGCAATTTCACGCCTGTCCGCCACCCTTTATGTATCCACTCTCGCGTCCGCCCTTTGGGATTTCGTCTAGTTATACCAAGATCTTACTCTGGGCAAATTTTCAGCCATATTATCGATCGTTAATTTTTCCGAAAAAAATTACAACTTCATCCCTGTATAGCCACCCCCTGTACCACGAGGGGCGTCCGCCTGTAAGGCAAAGTCTTAACCCAGTTACAATGAATATATTCCAATAGAGAAATGTCTTATTACTGATCAGTTCAAAATTTCGGCTCTATCTCTCTGACTATTAGGCAAGCTCCTCTTTCCTTTAAAGGAGACAGATAGTTGAACGATATTTTATACAATGTCTATCACCGGGTATGGATTTATTTTTGTCCAAGTTTTATATTGGTCCACTATTTCAAATGCAGTTCAAACAGACCTATATTAAATTGTATGTTCCGTTTTAAATTCGTTCAATCTGTATATTGTAACGGCTAGCTCACCCATTGCACATTGAAACCCCTCAGGGGTGATGTTCGGCATAAACTAACTTAATTTGAGAAATCGGGAATTATTAATAAAATAATTTCTTTAACACATATCTTTATTTATTTATATTTTAATAATTCAAAATGTAATAACAATTAAATTGAGGTTCTAACAACAGGGAATTAAGCATCTATATACAAAATCTCAAGAAATAAAGAAACTTAGCTCTACTCTATGAGAAATCCTCCTGCTGTTTCCTTCTCAACTCGGACCATACAATGTCTGCAAAAACCATGCCGCTAAGCCGAAACCATGTGGATCCCTCTCCAATCCAAAGCCATGCGGACTTCCAAAATCGAGATGGATTTCTTATTCAAAAAAAAAAAAAAAAACAATTTCATTTTTGTATTCTTCAAGGTGGATTCTCTTGAATAAAAACCAAGATGGATTCTCTTGAATAAAAACCGAGGTGGATTCTCTTGAATAAAAACCAAGGTGGATTCTCTTGAATAAAAACCAAGGTGGCTAGAAAAACAAAAGCCGCTATAAAACTCGTCATGGCACGAGTTTTGTCCAACAACAGAAGAATTCTGGCAAGCGGAAAGCTCTTCTCTCCGAGACCTGTATACCGATCCAGAATTCTCTGATGTTGCCAAAACTCACAAATTAATAATTGTAATTAATAGATAAATTATTAAATGAAAAATGAAAAAGACAAAGTTGTGCGATAAATACGATTTATATTGAATTATTATTATTACAGCAAAGGTAAAAAGGAAATAAAAATTGTAAGCAGTTTTTAAGTACTTGCGTACACAAAATTATACGATATATTCTTAATTAAAGTATGAAAATATGTTGTAAAAAGAGCAAAGTATTAACTTACCCAGACCGTTGGAAGTTTCTGACCACGAGGACTTATATTTTTAATAATACCTTCTCGTTTGCTGGTTCATTTTAAAAAGAAATTAAATCGGGTCGGATTGATAGAAGTAAATTATTTAGGAGTGGGGTTTCTGTTTCTTGTACTATAAAGTAAGCGAAGGTAGGACTACGAGGGGACTTAAGAAATTAATCAGCGGATTTATTTGTAATAGCAAAATATTGAAATAAAATATAGGAATACAAACAAAGGAAAAAGAACTTATTATCAATAAAAATCAAATAGTATGCGCAGAAAATAGTGGAAAGTACTTTGAAATTAATAAGAACAAAAATGTAACGTTTTAAACGTTACAATATATATATATATATATATATATATATATATATATATATATATATATATATATATATATATATATATATATATTGAGATGATATTAAACATAGGAGAAAGAAAAATAGTGTTTAAAAAAAATAATTTATTCTTAAGGAATTCGTAAGGAATTAACATAATAATAAGTTAAAAAGTGTTTTTGCAATGAATTTGTTTATTTTAATAATTATAAGATTGTAAATATATTTGAGTGAGCCATCTTTATAGGCAACCAAGTATACACTTAAGTGAATTGGATAGTATGAACTTTTATATAGAATTATGGATTAAAAATAGTGTTATTTATTAATTTAAAATGTGTAATTTATATATAAATTTGTATTCTGATCTGAAAAGCCCGAATTTCCATAAAATTCTAGATAGAATTTTAGTTAGAATAGTAATCTTCTAGATAGCATAAAAAGAATTATCTAGAAAGACGTCAATAGACAGAATTTAACCTTTGTTCGCACTAGAGTCTTCGCGAACATGGTTATGTCTATGAAATAGAAAGATTCGAACAGATATTTTTTTAAGAACATTCGTGAACAACAGAAAATGATATAAATATGATGTGAATTGGATTCAAGGAGTGAGTAAGCAGTCAGTAAGCAGTCAGTATGAAGTCAGTATAAAGTCAGTCGGTCATAATTTCAATATAGTGAAATATGACTGACAAGAAAGTCAGTCAGTTAGTCAGATTTTCAAGATAGTCAGTCAGAAGGTCCAGGTGTTCAATATAGTAAGTTCAATGAAGATTAAGAAACAGAACTAAGAGAATATTATTGAAGATTAAAAATTATGTTATGTATATTGTGATTGGAGACATATTTATTGGAGTTAATGTATGTTGGATTGGAGTTAATATATGGTGATTGGTGATTAAAAAAAAAAAAAAGATTATTAGAAAGACGAATAAATAGAAAAGAGGAGAGAACAATACTTTACTGATTTTTAAATACTATTAGGAAGAAAAATATTCTAAAACGGTAGAAGCTGATAATTAAAACATTGTGGAGTATTTGGCAAGACAACGTTTACAAAAGAAAGATAACCGAAGGCTGACAACGAAGACATTGAGTGGTGATTAAAATCTTTATTGTGGAAAACACTTTCATTTAGGCATTCAGTGACAGAAAGGTACCAAATTTTGTTAATATAATTTAATTAGGGTCATAAGAATTTTCATAGTTTGTTTTAAATTTTACATTGTTTATATTAGATATATATGTGTGTTTCATAATAGATATAATAAAGATAATTTCAAAAAGTGCTTACAAACTAATTTTTTGAGAACCGCGATAAAAACCCTATATATATATATATATATATATATATATATATATATATATATATATATATATATATTGATAAGATTAGTGTTTAAAGAAAATAATTTATAAGTTATATACTAGATAATATTAGATATAACAAGTATTTGGTTATTTTAAGAAGATATATACTAGAGAATTTAATAAAAATTATTTATGTGAGGGCATTTTTAAGAAATTAGCATATAATAATTGTAAAAAGTTGTATTTTAGTAATTATAATGTGGTAGATATATTTAAGTGAGCCATGTGACTAGGCAACCAACTATACATATGTGAGTGACAGACAGATCTACTTACTCTCCAAGTGACATTTTAAATAATTAGGAATATAAGTGGGGTTATAATAATAATGTTGGTTTAAAATGTTTAATTTATATATATTTACTGATTTAAATGTTTATTCTGATCTGAAAAGCCTAAATGTCAACAAAATTATCAATAGAACATTAACGAATTTTCCAGAATGCAGAATTTGACCTTTGTTTATGTTGGAACATTCTGGAATAATGATTATGTCGGTGGATCGAACAGATACTTTTTTCGAGAACATCCATATAGAAGAAATAGAACTAAATCGAACATGATTTCTTACCAGATGGTTCTGGAAGATTGAAAAGATATAAATACCCGTGATTTGGATTCAAGATGGCCAGTTTATTATGAAAGTTAGTAGAAGATAGACTCATTTAGTTATTGAAGTCAATTGTTCAGAAAGTTTAAGTCAAGCAGTCAGAAGAGTTTTTAGTCAGAAAGTCAGTCAGAAAGTTTAGTAAGAAATATGAAAGTTAGTTGGAGTCAGTGAATCAGTTACAAATAGTCCAATTGTTTAATATAGTGAGTTAAATGAAGATTAAAAATTATGCATATATTTTAATGCACATTTATAATTATACAAAAATAATTATTGAAGATTAAAAAAGTATATTAGAAGAATATTGGATGGATATTGGAAGAAATTAAAATTATATTATGATTGGAGATTAGTATAAATCAACTTATAATAATTGGATAATGGTATATTGAAAAGAAGAATAAATATAAATGCTGTTTTGCTGGTTTGTTTGGTGGTTTATAAATGCTGGTGAAGAAAAATATATCTTAAATTGGTAGAAGCTGATAATTGGAAAAAGTAATTTCACAAAAACAAGGATAACCGAAGTACGAAGACATTCAGTGGTGATTAGAATATATATAGTGGAAAACAGTTCATTTAGGCATTCAGTGAAAGAAAGGTACAAAATTTTGTTAATATAATTTAGTTAGTGTCATAACAATTTCAATTTTGAAGATAGTTTGTTTAAATTTAACATTGTCTATAGAATTTAATTAGTTTTATAAGAATATCAATTTAAAGATAGTTTATTTTAAATTTACATTGGCTAGGTTAGATATATATGTGTGTTTCATAATAGTTATAATAAAGATAATTTAAAAAAGTACTTACAAACTAATTCTTTGAGAACCGCGATAAAAACCCTATAATATTATTAAAAAATACTCATTGCTCATCATTCAAAAAAAAAACACATCATAACAATATATATATATATATATATATATATATATATATATATATATATATATATATATATATATATATTATTAAAAAACACTCATTGCTCATTAAAATATTCACAAACAATACATCATTACAATATATATATCATTTATTCACAATACACTATGTTTGAGATAATCTTACAATAATTTGCATATTATTTAATCAGAAGTGTCCCCTTTCTACAGCCTTACGTTGCCAGTCAACAGATCCGTTGTTAGAATTGAAACAATCAGTGAAACGTTGCCTAACAGAAAATGCTTCATTAGAACTTCTATTTCGGTTTGGTGCTAGGGAACTCAAGTTACTTTCACACAAATTGTTGTCTATTTCGTCATTTTCTTCCTGTTTACTGGCGTTTGAGAGAATATCAGTTCTCAAATAATTGTGGAGTACATTTGTGGCCAACACTATTTTATCTATGGTATCCAATTTACATTCAAAAGGTCTTTTGTACACCCGAAATCTAGCTGCTAATATTCCAAAGCTACTTTCTACTGTTTGCCTTGCTCGGGATAATCGATAATTAAAAACCTTGCTTTGGTAATTGCCAGTCACTCTCACTTTGGGATATGGACGCATTAAATTTGGCATTAGAGGAAAGGCTTCGACTCCAACAAAGACATACGGTGTTTCTATATTTTGCCCAGGTAACGCTTTTGGTTCAGGCAGTTGTAAAGACCTAGTGTTTAGCATTTTTCCTAACGAGGAATTGGCGAATATATTTCCATCACTAAACCTACCCATAGAACCCACGTTTACAGTTGTAAAACGATAATTTGCATCTACAGTCGCCATCAAAACAATGGAAAAATATTGTTTATAGTTGTAGAAGGAAGATCCGCTAAGAAGCGGTTTCCGAATGGCAATATGTTTACCATCAACAGCACCTAAACAGTTATAAAACTGCCATTTTCTCTCATATTCCATAGCAATATTTCTCCATGATTCCACTGTTGGTTCAGGCAAGTAATTGGGTTGTAAACGTTGCCATAGAGCTGCACATACTTCAGATATAATATTCGATACGGTTCTCTCTCCTAATCTATAGCTTAATGCTACAGTTTTAAACATGTTACCAGTGGCCAAATACCTGAAAAAATGTGAAATTGATACCACCAACTTTTTAATTTGTTAAAATACATATATAAAATCAATTGCTTTAAACCTTTTTCATTATTAATAGTTTTTTTTTAATTATAGCCGCAGCTGCTAAGGAACAGTGGCGAAAGCTAAGAGAATGCCACCGAGAAGCTCTTAGAAGACAACATAAAAAAAGTGGACAACAGGCAACACCAGTTAGGTTATGGAAGTACCAAAAGCAAATGGACTTCTTGAAACCGTATATGAAAAACAGAAATACTGTTGAATACCCATCTGTTCCATCAGAAGAAAATCAGTTGGAAGAGAGTGAAATTATAATAGAAGAAAGAAATAATGAAGAAATAATAGAATCTTCTCAGAACCACAGCCCCAAAAGGTTAAAAAAATCCACCGTACGCACAGATCCCGTTATTTAAAAGTTTTTTGAGGACAGTGAGAAGAGGGCAAAGAAGAGGAACGAAATACGAGAAAACCTGTTAAAACATAAAATACAGGATGATCTCAATAAGGATGGTTTATACCAATTTTTTTTCTCGATGTACGACATAACATAACGACAAAAATCTTCCGAAAAAATACCATAAAGATATAAGGAGAAAACTATTCCAAGCTGTTTCTCAGGCTGAAGATATGGCCGAGAAGGAAGTTGAGAAGAATTCTGAGATGTACAGCCAGCAATCTACTCCATCTACCAGCCAATCTAGTAGTTATTATGTGATAAGCCAAGAGTACCCAGAATTATTCTCTCCTTCACATACAGGGTCTTTAAGATCAGAAGAGAGAAATGAAGCATGCTGCTCGAAAAATTTTGATGATTTTTGAATCAATTTATTGAATGTTAATAAACTAGATAAATATTAAATAAAAAAACTTTTTTTCTAAAAATACTTAATTTTTCAAATATTTACCTTAGACATACTGCTAATTTTTGTTTACTTCCAATGGACTTTTAAGCATTACACTCTTGACCGGTATTATCTTCTTTAATTAATTTATGAACCTCACTGAACTGTCTTCTGTTTAACCGAAACGACTCTTTAAAGACATTATCTGGAATTTCACTGGATAACTTGAACTCTCCATGACTCTCTCTTTTTTGTAAATACTCATTAGTTTTACTTCTTTTTCTTTTTTTTTTTAGAAGATGCAACATAACAAATCTTTCGTCACTTTCAGATTCAGATTCTAAATCGAGCAGAAGTTGCTCGTTTGATGCCATTTTCTGTACTGAACGAAGAATACAAATATTTGACATGGGCGTGGGCTGTGTTCAATATGCGTTATTATTGAAAAACGTGTACTTGGGCTAGGTTGGATCACACGTGGTCTGCGCGTGGGATGTGCATGGGCTGTGTTCAATTTGCGGCGGGCCTTAAGGGCAAGTTGTATAAAAGCTGGCTTAAAGTTAAACTAGATTACTACGCAAACAGTGTTGTATAATGCTAATCCTTATGATGATTTAGCAAGCGCATGATTAAGTCAATTTCACAAAGGTTGGTATTAAATCTGTCAAATAGATGTCATACTGCAAGTGTTCTATGATAATTATAACCCAAATAAAGAAAGAAGATTATAACCTACTAAAAAGTTTGTATTATTGATAATAACTATAGTGTAAAAATTAATTGAATATGGCTAATAGGCAACGTTCAACTAATTTTACTGAGACTGAAATTCAACTGTTGGCAGCTTTAGTAAAGGAGCATATGAAAGGGCTAAACAAGGAAGAAATCAGGAAGGAAACATGGGATAAAATTACCCAAAAGTTTAATTCACAAATAGGGGGAGTCTTCCGTTCAAGTAAAGTACTTAAAACAAAATATAAAAACTTGCGCACAACTGCAAAAAAATTTGCGGATATAAAGCTAAACTATCGAGGCACAGGTGGTGGTCTCCCCAATAATATTATCATAACCGAATTAGATGAGACTATAAAATATATTCATGGTCCGCAAGTGGTTGGAACCACAAGCTCATATGACGATGATGCCGAAGCTAGTGCAGGTAAAAGTGGTTTGTTTATTACTACTTATTTATTATAATTGATATTTTTTTAGCATTAGAAGATGAGAAAGACACTCCAATGATAGTTTGCACTGGTAAGATATTTAAAACCGCTTTTATTATATGGATCATGTGATAAGTAAAATGTGTTTCAGAAAAAGACAAGATTGGAATCCAGGAAGATCTTACTTATGAGTTCATTGATGAACCAGTAATTGATGAGAACAGTAGTAATAATGCAAAGCGAAAATATGTGTTCTACAGGTATATATTGATATTAATAAAGAAATAATAAATAGACAAATTGAGGACTCAGACACAGGACTTTGTAACTAATAATTTGAAAATTATACAGTAGAGCATTAAAAATGCTTTATTTTCATTGCATATGGTAGGAAATTTGTAGTTATCAAGATATTACTAGAAAATATATTTAAAAAAAGCTTAAAAAAATATGCTGTATTTATTTTTTTATATAAATATAACGGTGCCGCTTATAAAATTTAAGCATGTTTAGTGTACGAGCTACTATTTTCTGTAATTTGTTGTTAATTAAGGACAGTGTCAGTGTCAACCATTGTCCAGTAGATGTTGGCAGTTATTCTACAACTACAGTAATAAAATGTTTATCAAAAATTTAGTTACAAGGTCCTGCGTTGTGATCCTTTAAATATGTTTTATTTTATTTTACAGAAACTGACCATATAAATTGGAAGTCTTACACACCTAGTACTTTACGCACTCCTGTATCAAATGAATTGAAAGCAACTAAAACTAAAGGTATTTTTCTATTGTTTAATCTTTACAAATATTTTATTTATTGTGACTGTTACAGTGCAACTTAAGGATGAACCAATGAAGAACAAAATAAGAAGTTGGGCTAAATCGAAAATACACCTCACAGAGCTACAAAGAGAACAACATGTGAAGGAACATGAGTTGAAAATGTTGCATTTAAAACAAAAACATAAAAAAGAACTAAAATTAATGGAAGTTGAATCCAAAATAAGGATGGAGTTTGAACGGAAGGAACATGAAGCAAGGATAAAGAAAATAAATTCTGATGTAAAAAAACAATTATGTATCATAAGTTTTAATTACCTAATTAATCAATAAATATTTTTTCCACAAATTTTTATTTCTTCTACAGCGAACTACTTACAGAATTCATTAAATAAAATTAAGTGCTTTGAATACTATTGGTATTTTTAATCTTAGAAACAATCAAAGATAGTCACATGTAAATATAGACATATAGTATGAAGGACTGTTAAGACTAGTATGCATTCAAAATTTTTGTATTTATAATGCACATTAATGTAAAGCTAAGTTTATTTGAGCATTTTCGGCTATAATGTCATCTTCAGAGCAATAAAATTAGCTCTGAAGATGGCTTTATAGCCGAAAGGCCTCAGCCTAACTTAGATTTACTTTACTATGCTAAACACAAAAATGTACCTGGTCACTGTACATATAGTTCATAATTTATAATTTTTACAATAACGATAATTTTCTGTTTATGTAAATGTTTTTATTTGCTACCATTACTATTAAAACCATTATACTAACATAAACTTACTTGTTTGTACATTTGAACTAGGTATATAACAACAAAAAATATCACCTAACTGCATACATTTTTATTAAGATATTGGACAAATATAACAAATAGAAAATATTTACATAGAACTTATATATTTAATTATTTATAAGGGCTTGAAAATATTCATTTATTAAAATATTTCTGGTATTATTGCCATTAGGATTACATATTCTTGTAGCATATTTATTTACATGCATTGTTAATTGAATAGCATTTACTTCTTCTTCGTTCACATGTGGAAACTCATCATTCATGTAAGTTGCACTATTGTACAAAATTGCGGTTGCAACTACAATAGGTTCCACTTTTTCCTGTTTTAACCTTATTCCTAAAGTTAGGATAGGAGAACGACGTTTTCATATGCCAAAACATCTTTCAATTGTATTACGAGTACGTATTTGGGTTTCATTAAAAAGTTGTTCAGCTCTAGTTGTTGGATTATTTAAAGGGGTAATCAAATAGCGTGTGGGTACCCACTATCTCCAACTATTAAACTTTCTGCTCCATACACATTTGCTTCCATATTGACACGCAAGCGAGAATGACGGAATATCATAGAGTCATGTGCCGATCCATGCCATCTGCAGACTAAGTTCATTATAATTAATCTGGAGTCACAAATCGCTTGCACATTGTATGAAAAAAATCCTTTCCTATTCCTGTGGATTTCAAGTTGATTACCTCCTGGAGATATTATTTTTATATGAGTACAATCCAAAGCACCTACACATCTCGGAAATCTACAAATGTTGTAAAAGCCTTGACGAACACTATCAATTTCTTCATTGGTTTGTGGCATTTTTATGAATTCATTTTTTAGTGCAGCTATGGCATGTATTACTCTTGTTATAACACGACTGCTAGTTGCTTTATCTATACCATTTAGGTCTCCAATCACAAACATTGAACCTGTGGCCAAAAATCTAAGAGTAGCAAAAAGCATTTGCGCGGGAGACAGTGCATGATTCCTAAAAAATAACATATTAAATTTTCAATCAGACGTACTAAAATACCTATACCAACCTAAATGTTCTTGAAGTAATTGAGTAAGCAATTTTGTTCAAAACATAGCGCACTACAGGTTTTGACATTCTAAAACGATTTCGAAATTCTTCGTCAGTCCACTTCTGGAAATGGTCAACTCGAGCTCTAAAATGTCGAGGAGCCCGATTTACAAGAACCACCAATTCTGCAAAATCTTCATCATCGGTCATATCGTTTAACAACATCCAACAATTGTTTAACATAAAACGGTCACACAACAAAGATTAAAATTTTTAAGTTGACATTAGTTGAAGTTGACAGAATAAACACAAATTTTTAAGAGCGTGCTTAAAAGTTAAACCGTCGCTAAAGCTGGTTTACAGTTTGGTTTACAGCTGGTCAAATGTAGGGTTTAAAGTTTTATACAACACAAATCGAATGTAAACTCGATTTAATCTGCATGCTTAACGTTAATCACTCTTTAAACAACTCGCCATAACAGTATTAAAACAGGCTATAATGGGCCCTGTGATGTATAACAAACGTTATATGACATGTTAACACGTTATGTTAAAATAACGTTTGATCATAACAGTCTGTATAACGTGTTGCCAACAATTAGATGTGATGTATCAAGTTTTTAACGTGCACGTTATGAAGCACGTTATTCTCAAAACGTTAAAGTAGAAGAAAGTATTGTCTTACGCGACAAGAACAACACTATACAGAAATTGAATAAGTTAGAAGAAGACAGACGTCAATAACAGGCAGCGAAGTACGCATCTTATTCAGCGCACATCTGGCACCAAGATTTTATTTGAAACTTCCCGGTCCATGTCGCGTTCTTCTTGTGCATTTCAATTATTGCATTTTTGCTTTTCGTGTTGTGTACAAAATGGCTCAACGTTTAAAAAAAAAACACCAAATTTCAACTTGAAAATTTAATAGCCTTTGTAGAAGAAAATAGGGTGTTACTGACGGGTAAAACAAAACCCAGTGAAGTAAATAAGATAAATAAGTTGTGGTAGCGAAATCTGCGGAACAGTGGAAAAAGGTAAATAATAATATTTTAAATTAGTCCAATCAAAGACCTAGATTTAAAAAAGTGTAATATTGAACAATTACCATTTTTAAGGGTTTTTTTGCAATAACAACTTAATGCATGTCTGACGCCTTGAAATACTTAGTGTAAATCTTTCTCTTTCACTGTTTCCATTAGCCTAATAATAAAAATTGTGCCTGTTGTGGACCTGCCTTGCATAAATCCAAATTGAATTTCTGATATTTGCAATCAAAAAGTAAATAAATAAATATAAATAATTACTTTTATACCCGTAGATATTTCTCGAGTGGAAAGTAAACACAAAGAGGAAAAGTAGGGAAATTCACTCTAGTCTAATGAAAACTGGTGGAGGACCTGCAAGTAATAAACAGTTGAGTGACACCGAAGATCGTCTCCTAAATGTAATATCAAAAACTCCTTTAGGAGATACTGAGATCTTCGATACTTTTCCACAACCTTCTACCAGTGTTAAGAGAAATGATCAATTAATTAACAAAATGTTTTCATAGCTTTTTTTACAGCATTAAAAGTAGATGTGGTAAATGAAGAAACCAATTTGGTATTTGTTGAAGGTAAGATTTCTTAAAATTTAAAAAATAACTTCTAAAAATATTCTTTATTTTAGATATTCCTTTAGTAGAAACAATCCACAATTATGCTACAAAAATGGAGGAATCTGCAAATGGTATGTTCAAATATTTATGGTTGTGTATAAATAAAACAAACATTTATTGTAGATTATTTATTAGATCACAACACAGGGCGAGGGGGAGGAGGAGGAAAGGCGAACTGAAGAAGGTATATACATGTATCTATTTTTTAATTAAAAAAAAAGAAACAAAGTGCATGTAGGTATTTCTCAGACAAATGTATATTTTGTTAGAAGATTTTGTCACATGAAGAAAAAATAATTAGAATGTACTTACTATATTTTGGAATTAAATAAATACAATAAGTACTATAATGAACAATATTTATAGCACAATCAATTATGATATTTGACACATGAACTAATTCAAACAGAAAAACTATTTTTTATGGAAATATGAATGTTCTTAAAATATACAACATGTTTGCCTTTATTAGTGTTGACAAGTACCTTCTTCACATTGGAAAAGATAATTATTAACTTTTATTTATTGCCATTATCAGCCAATTCAGTTCAGATAACGTTGGAGACAGAATTTGTTGTGACAGTAAAAACATAAAAAAACTATGAATTATACATTCTTAATTCACCATATAAATATTCAACAAGTTAGTTGAAATGTTCTGCTTATTTACAATTAATTAATTCAACTTTCAGTTTTAACCAAAAGACAGAAAATATTATGTAAAAATGTCCAGGTGGGACATAACATGAAAAGAGATTTTTACACTATTGAAACTAAATAAGAATAAACAATAAAAAATATTAAATTAAGATATACAAATATATAATATATTATACAAATTACAAATATACTATACAAATTACAAATATATACAAATAATTTGCCTTCAAAATTAAAAACTATAAACAATATAAAAAAATTCAAGATCCAGTTACAACAATATTTATATATTTAAACATAGAGTAATTAAAGTTTAATCATTTTTTGTTTTTTTAAATTTGCAAATATGTTAATTGTATGTATTAAAAGAATATTGGATTTTTTATGCACTTCTGTATAAACACTTGTATTTCTTGAAGTTAATTAACAGACAAACAAAATTAGTAATATTTTAAATATTTTTTAATGGTGTGACATAAAAATATACTTTTTGTTTAGAAATACCCATGTAAAATATCAAAATACCATACCTATTCTTAAATTTCATTTTTAGAAGGATTTACTGCGAAAAAAGCATCAACAAACAAAAAAGGTAAACCTAACACTTTTTTCTTAAACATACATTAATAATTCTTTTATTTATAGAATATTTTACTCCAAGAACTGCAGAGCCAACTACCAGCAGTAGATACCGGACAAAAATGTTGCAGTCTGCATGTACTGCATTTGCTGATGCCCAAAAAGCTATTCAAGATATTGAACAAGCAAAGGGGAAACACATTCTTGAATTGGCAAAATGCATCAAACAATTCGCTTCTGCCTATAAAGAAAGAACGAAGGAACTAGCTGTGGTGGAAAAGGCCAAATTAAAATTGGAATACATTAAACATTTTGGCAATTTAGATAATTTTGATGAATTATTTTAATAAAGATTAATTTATCTAAAATGTCTTTCAATTAGTTGCCCCTGAATTCTCCTGCCATCATTTAGGTAGTTTTGAGGTCCTGTGATAAAACAAAAAAAAAATATTTTTCTTTTAAGTACGCACATTATTTTGTCTATACCTTGTACAGGGTCATTTAGATTCTCTTCATGTTCTACTTCTACGTCTTCTGGCAAATGTAGGTCTCTATCTATAACTAAATTGTGAAGTACCACACAAGCCAACACAATTTTGGCAGCTTCTTGTGGTGCATAATGAAGAACTCTATGTTTTAGAAGGCATCTAAAGCGCTGTTTAGTTGTTTATTTTCATTATATTGTTCTATAGCATTTTGCTTGTGGCATTCTGCACGTTCAGGAGAATATTGGGAATAAGCCACAATATATTGATTTACATTTGTCTCAAATGTCTCAACATCCAAAATAGTTTTAAATACAGTTTTTTGTAATAACTTTGAAAATGGTCTCTGCCTTATTTTTAACTATCTCCTGAAAATCATTATATTACTTACCAATTAACCAAGTTGAATGTAATTCATTATTTAGGAACATATTTTCCAAATGCTGCTTTATACCGCTCATACCCCATATTGCTGAGTCATGTGATGATCCAGGAAACCGAGCATTGCAATTTAAAATCTTTAAGTCTGCATCACAAATCTAAACCAAAATAAACAATTAATATATATATATATATATATATATATATATATATATATATATATATATATATATTATAATACATACAATGCTATTAATTACCATTTGAACGTTTATACTGTAATAACCTTTCCTATTATAGTATGCCAGATCTGGTCTTACAGGATCATTTGTATTTGGTGCTCTATTGCACTAATGACTTTTCATAGAATCTAAAAAGTTAATTAAATATACTTGATCATATGAAGAAATATATGATTATATATATATATATATATATATATATATATATATATATATATATATATATATATATATATATATATTGTTATGATGTATTGTTTGTTTGAATGATGAGCAATGAGTATTTTTTAATAATATAGGGTTTTTATCGCGGTTCTCAAAGAATTAGTTTGTAAGTACTTTTTTAAATTATCTTTATTATATCTATTATGAAACGCACATATATATCTAACCTAGCCAATGTAAATTTAAAATAAACTATCTTTAAATTGAAATTCTTATGAAACTAATTAAATTCTATAGACAATGTAAAATTTAAACAAAATATCTTCAAAATTAAAATTGTTATGACACTAACTAAATTATATTAACAAAATTTTGTACCTTTCTGTCACTGAATGCCTAAATGAACTGTTTTCCACTATATAGATTATAATCACCACTCAAATGTCTTCTTCTCAGCTTCGGTTATCCCCGTTTTTGTGAAATTACTTTTTCCAATTATCAGCTTCCACCAATTTAAGATATTTTTCTTCACAGCATTTATAAACCACCAAGCAAATCAGCAACAGCATTTATTTTTATTCTTCTTTTCAATATATCAATATCCAATCACCAAAATATCATTTAATTTTAATATTCAATTAATACTTCTTCCATTATCATCATTTATACATAACCTAATTTTTAATCTTCAATATTATTTTCTTTATACTGTTTCTTAATATTGATTTAACTCACTATATTGAACAATTGTAACTGATTGACTGCCTCTAACTAGTTTTCATACTAAAAAAACTCATAACTAACTGAATCGACTTTCTTACTAAACTTTCTGACTGCTTGACTTAAACTTTCTGACTGACTTGAATTTAAATCACCGGGTATTTATATCTTTTTGGATGTTCCAGAACCATCTGGTAAGAAATCATGTTCCATTTGTTCTATTAAATACATGTCTGAATTTTCTGGAACAAACCATTTCGCAAACAAAGCCATCTCCGGTGATCTAGAGAATTCCTTACTTATCTATCGAGAATTTTGTTGGCATTTAGGCTTTTCAGATCAGAGTATACATTTAAATCAGTAACTTATATAAATTAAACATTTTAATTTAATAAATTACACATTTTAAACAACATATTATCATTATAACCCCACTTTATATTCGTAATTATTCTTAAACGTCACTTCAGAGTATGTATATCTGGTTGCCTAGTCACATGGCTCACTTAAATATATCTACAACATCATAATTACTAAAAAAATACTTTTTATATGCTAATTTCTTAAAAATGCCCTCACATAAATATATTTTTATTAAATTCTCTAGTATATAACTTCTTAAAATAACCAAATACTTGTTATATCTAAAATTATCTAGTATATAACTTATAAATTATTTTCTTTAAACACCAATCATATCAATATATATATATATATATATATATATATATATATATATATATATATATATATATATATATATATATATATATATATATATATATATATATATATATATATATATATATATATATATATATATATATATATCTACGGCATCAAGTGGACTCCGCCCATGTTAAAATTCAGGTTCAAGTGAGCTCCGTGGTCAACTGGACACCAATATACGGAGCTCACTTGACCATTCCATAATATTGGCTCTGTCGATTCGTCAACATGTATAGTTTCATAATTTTTAAAAATTTTGTGGAGCCCTTAAGTACCCCTGTATCATGAATGTATATTGCATAGTTCACGTGTATATCTTATAGGGGTCGTTCAGATCTTTTTCACTGTATGTTGGAACCATAGGTATATCGGTTTAAGTAAGCTCTGATAGTTTGGCAACTCTGCCATTAAGCTGTATACTTCTCGCGAATAGTCTGAACGGTTGATATGGACTCCTTATTTTGGTTATCGTTCATACGCATTATAGTGTGTAACAGATATGTATACTATTAACTACCTGGTTTTGGTAGGTACGTGCTTTTCTAAAAATAGCTTTATAGATACAAAAGGATTTCGTTACCAAATTGGATTTTTTTCATATGCGGAAATTTCCTAATGTATTTTGTTAACGTGAGTATGTCTTCATACGTTTTATTTAAGAATTCGATAAATAAGAACTTTTTTTATTTCATCCAATGTTTTATGATATCTTGTATACAGATTTTTATTATTTTATTTCTGGTTTTATCTGTGTACTACATATAATTCTGGATAGAAGGTTATCTCAAAATAAATATTTATTTGCTTAAATAGATATTTTTGTGTAAAAATGGATAGTAGTGCACAAAAAAGGGAAGAATGCTTAATTTATCTAACAAGAATTATACCACTTCACCCATATTACATACTTCTGAATGTTTTATCTCCTATTTAGGGGTAATATGTAGTCAATATAAGTGTAGCTAGTGTCAAATTTGCAATGATCTTTATAAGTAATAGCTTACTGACTGTACTTTACATGTTGAGTTCAAATAAATAAACCTTGTCCCTTCAGAAAAGAGCGATTTGAATGGCAAAGTCAACGAAGAAAGTGTAATGAATCTTTTATCACCCCAAATTCACACAGGTTAACCGCTGTTTGCAGGCAAGAGTCTTCCTGGCAGATTTAAGGAAGATAACTACCATAATGAAGTTCCTTTTGAGGGTTCAGATGGCGAGAAGCAGCTTATTTTTTTGTATATCTTGCAGATGTGTTGATCTAGCCAGTTTTTCCTTGATTCTAGTCATAAAATGGGTTGTTATTCGTGAAGTGAATGTTACGAATCTAGACCTTGTTTCTTTTGTTCTCTAGCTACTTATCTTCGGATATTAGGTGGATTGATAACTACGATATTGTAGAGCTTATGTATGGATGAGAGTCTTAATATCCGCTTAATTTAGCTGACTAATTTATAGCTAAATCTACGTGTCAAGTATGTATTGATGCCACCCATACAAGCTAGGTATATTTGGCAGCAGAAGCATAGAGTTTAAGCGTCTACGTTTTAAGAGTGGAAGGATGTGCTTCCCGTTTTTAGCTGACAAGTTCGCGGAGAATACTATTTTTCTGGTTCTAGTTTGCCATTTAGTTTTAAACAAAGTTCTGTAAATTACAAAGTGTGTTTAATGATTTCATGACACTATTGGTTCAGGTATATGTTCAAATTTGTGAAAGCGTCTCTGTTAGGGACATTGAAGGAGCACACCTGACTTTTTCCAGGGTTTGGCTTAAAATTGATTTATAATCTATTTTTATTGTGTTTAAGATATGATTTAGATTTTTCTCCACTTCAGCAACAAAAGTTTGTGGTTCTGCAACAATAGATGTATCGTCTACATAATAAAAGTCCTAGTATTTACTGGAATGGGTTGTGTAAATGTTATACAGTGTAGGTGCCATTACGGTACCCCAAAGGAGACCGTTCTTCTACGTTCTCAATCTTCATCTTTTCTTACCATTGAGTGATACGGAAAATCTTCTGTTGTTCTATTACCTAAGGGGATATCACATGGATTTTGGAGAAATGTCCTTTAATTTAAGGTGTCGTAAGCAGAATTTAAATTGACAAATACCACTCCTCATGTCTGATATTTTTTATATCCGTCTTCGTTGTGTTGGGCAAGATTTAGTAGGTATGTGTGACGAACATGATCTACCCTGTCATATATAGCCACTTTTATCTTTAAATTTAAGTTTTCCTTCTATTATCGGTTTATATTAAGGATCATATGCAGAAGTATTGTGTATAGCTGAAAAAATAAATAGATATATTGGCCGATAGCTTTTGTGGTCGTTGGGGTTTTTGTCAGGTTTAAGCAAGGCAACAACTTTGTCTTTACTTTGCTTGTCTACAGACTTTGGATATTAGCCACTGTTGTATTTTTTTGTCCAAATTTTATAATTAGTTTTGTGTTTAGATCCTCAGTCAGGAGCCGTAATATTGTTCATAATATACGTGGATAGTGGATCCAAACTCAACATCGTTGAAAGGTTTCCTCAGCTGACTGGTTTTGTCCTCTCTTATTTTAAGTTTTTCTTTGCTTCTTTGCCGGCATTTATTATGTTTATTTCGTTATTTTCAGCGATTAGCTTAATACCAAATACCCTAGGTTTGGCCCTCTATTTGCTTCCTGCAGTAGAAATACGTCACATTTGTGTTAAGCGTATATGTCTGATAAGCTTAAGTAAAGTAGAGTGTGTGTATCTGTAGATATGTCCTTAATATTTATAGACATAAGTAGAATAGTTGGTCCTAAGAAGGACCGATTTGACAAACATCATATTGAACGGGTGATTGAAGAATTAACCGATTAAATAATTATTCATTATCCAGAGTAAAAGTACGCTCGATTGCGGTGGTCTTATTGTAACTTCAAATTTCGTGAAGACTTCTACTTTGAACTCCATAAAAATTTAAATTTTACATACTGTTACTTATAGACGATATTTCGAGTCAGATTTGTTTAGTAATAACTGTACTTATATAGTCTCTGTAAAAAGTAAATGAGCTTGTAATATCGGTTTACAACTCATATATGGATAATAAGGAAATAAACAGGTTAAAATGTGACAACTAATTGCTATATAACAGTACGAGACAATATTCATATACTGTGGCAAAATTATCATATTTGGGTTTCATATTTCAATTATTATATTTACATTGATATTTATGTGGCAATCAGCTGTATAAGTCATTGCCTTTTTTTCTGTCGTATCATATTTTAGCATATCATATTTTGAGTGAAATTGATCCTAAATTCGTCTAATAATATTAAGTTTTTAAAACAGCTGTGTTTTTATGCTCATTCGTTCACCTTTTGTAAACCAGTCTGTGTAAATATAAGGGATTTATATAATCTTTTCATTTCGTAATCTTTTCGTTTCATAATTATAGTTCTCTTGCTTTTATTTTCTATATTTTCTATATAAAGATCATCGTCATCGTATAGTCAGAACGCAACAAGATTATACTGCCTTTTTGAAAATACAGCCACGTAAATGGCGTTTTTAAAATTTATGTCAATATTTCTGAAGTGCCTTTTCTAGGATAATTTTTTTAAGCCTAGTTCGATTGATTATATGTAATTGATTTGATAGTCCACAACAGATAAGTATTGATTGTAGGTAGGATAGCAGGTGTTGATAAATATGATGGGTCGGTAGATAGTCTCATTATTCCTAAATCTGACCATATGTTACCTCCCCCTTCATTTGTGGCAGTCCTAAGGACATTTTTTCTCTTGGGGCATCCTCCCAATTTAACTTGGAAATGCAGTTACTATAGAGTCTTTGGATAAAGCCAGCGCAACTTTAGCATTGAGATTTAGTTTCTTGTACGACGTTGCTATCTTTATATATGTGTTTGATCTTGGAATTAGTTCTGTTCGGTATTGGTTAGTACTCGGACCTCTGTAAGTCGGAAAATACCTCTGATGGCTTTTCTAGCAATCCTGGTCTAATTAATACGTTCTCGTCACGTCTCCACATATTAGCACTGGTTTGCTCACTATTTTATATACCCTAATTTTATGGATTCGAATTAGACTTCTGGATTTAAAAGAGGGTTATATATACATATACATCAGTTAGCTACCTATATATTTCCTTTTATTTCTTATGTAACAACGTTACCTACGATATCTAAGACGCTGCAATCTTTCAAAATTATATGGCTTTATTGTTCCGCTATGCCCTAATCTAGATCCTCTCTTTTGTATGTTAAAGAACATTTATTTGATTTTCTCATTAGTGACTATTAGACCGCTTTTTTTTGCTGCTACTAGCATTATTTTATAGCATTCTATTATTTAATTTATGTATTAAATCCGGATAGCAAATAGATATTCTTCACTTTCTCAGAGAAATAATATTCTAACATACAAAATCCTATTAAATTGTCAAAACCTTCCTTGCATATTCTATTCACTTATGAGGAGCAGCAGCAATATCAGTACCATAATAATGCGTATAGTTCTGGACTGGCTAATTGTTGGATAATGAGAAGCATGAGTGTAGCAGTTTTAATGTTTTCGGGACTGCTACCTGGTATCGGGGAGCAGAATTATCATTAACGAGTTATATACCGAGAATATAGGAATTATTGCCTGAACTTTATTATTATTAAACAACAATATATTCCCTGGTAAAATAATTATGAATTTACAGTAAGAAAATTTTTTGAACGTTGGTTATGAAAACATCATGTACATACCACCGGGTTCACTATGTCGATATCCAGCAAAATCCCTGTAATAATGATACGGGAAACCAAAGATGAAAATATGCTCCAAGAAACTCTGTGTTATGAAACAGTCGAATACAATAAAGATTCTCAATTCAAATAGTCAAAAAATTAATGAACATCTTACTAAAATAGAAATAACACCTATTTAAGAAGTACTCCATTAACGGCCCAAGGGACAAAGCACTCCTAGCATATGCTAATGATATATATCTCATAACTCTAATACGAAACTCTCCCGTCCAAAAACTACAATAAAGTGAAGACAGCACGAAAAATGTTTCACTTAAAATCAACGAAATGAAAACCAAATACAAGCAAATCAACAAAAGAGACCAATTCAATAAATCTCGATAAAATATTAAAGTTCACAACTACAACTTTGAAAATATGGAACACTTTAAATATCCTAGATAAATAATCGTGGTTAATAAAAAAACGGCTGTGGCAGTCCAGTGGGACTGCCGGTAGAAGTTATACTTCTATACACGCGTTCGCCGTTACAAATTTATATGGGATGGGAGTCAATCTGCACAATCATTACATATTTAATGCTATAGGTAAGAGAGAGCAGAAAGAGAAAAATAATTAGGTATATAGGTATATGGTGCATCGTTTGCTGTATATAAACATTTGACCTGTAATAGGAGTATAGTAAATGAAGGATTGTATCAATATTTTAATGAAAATATATATTTTTATTTTCATATATGTATAAAAGGACTTGAATGCAAAAAAATTTTTTTACGCATACTCGGCAGTAAAATGCATTGTTTATTTTGTTATTAATATAAAAATTACAATACAATACACTGCAACCTAATTCAATATAATAATACAATACAAATTAAAATGCAATATTCATAAGTATTTAAAACTGCCAATATACATAACTTACTTTACGAAGATAAAAATAAAAAACCAACAACTCGGATTATGTTGTAATTTTCATTTAATTTTAAAATTTAGCATTTTTGCGTATATTACATATATGTAATAACATTAACGTGAGGTTTTTAAATATTTCAAAAATAAAAAAGGGAAATTCATATTGGGATTCGAACTCACGTACACCAGCGTATGAACCAAACACGTAAAAGATTTGCCAATTAGACATGATACTAACAGATTTCAAAATTGACAGTTGTCTGTCATACAGTGATTATTTTGAAATGCAAAAGCCTAAAATAATTATGAACATTTAATAAATAATACAAAACATATCACATAGATAATAATATTAATATATATTATATTATATAAGTATATAACATTATATAATATAATATAATATATTTATAATATTAAATATATATACAAAAGGAACATTTTTATTCCCGAGGTAGGAAGAGAGAGAAAATATATCTTATGTCTCTCTCTTACTCATTATCTTACATATGTAATGGTTTCACAGATTCACTCCCGTGCAAATTTCCAACGCCGACCGTGCGTATAGAAGTATAACTTCAATAATGCCACTAAAGAATCACAGAGCATAATTCAAACTTTAGACCTATTTTAATACATGGATGCGAATCATGAACAAAATAGGAAAGAACTACGAATATATGAAAGAAAAATAATAAAAAAAATGTTTTAACCTCATTATCATATCGCTTACCAATCCGTATAGAATAAGAACATATACTGAATAAAGAAAGCTCTTATACCGATATTGTTCAGGAAAATAAATCGCTTAAGGTAGATCGGACACATGCATAGACGTCAAGATGTCAAACTTGTAAAACTGGTATGGAAGGAAGTTAGCACAGAAGAATGCCACTTGGGCGTCTCAGTATGCAATGGAGAGAAAACTTCCAATCATATCTCAAAAAATTAACATTTCGTTTGATTACAGATTCGTGGAAAATCGACCAACTTGGAGAAAAGTTAGCGAAGACTCACCCAATGTTATAGCGCTACGTAACGATGATGATAAAGAGAAAGGAGAAACAGTGACAAAAAGCAACAAAAATGGACTAATGGAGCAAAGCTGCTTCAAAATCTTGATTGGAAGGGATTGAAATGAAAGTATAAGAAATACAATGGATGAGGGGGATTCACTTATGAGGGGCAGAAGCAATATCAGTACTATAATAAGGCGTATAGTCCTGGACTGGTTAATCGTTGGATAATAGGAAACATGTGTGTAGCAGTTTTAATGTTTTCTTGACTGCTACCTGTGATCGGGGAGCAGAGATATCAGTACCAAGTTAAGGCATATAGGAATTGTTGCTTGAACTTTAATATTATTAAATAGCACTATATTTCCTAGTAAAATCGTCATGACTTTACAGTAAGACAAATATTCGAACGTTGGTTATGGAAACGTTAAGGACATACCACCGAGTTCCCTATGTCGATATCCTGCAAAATCTTTGTAATAATGATAACCGAACCAAAAAAACAGAGATTAAAATAGGCGCCAAGAAACTGTGTTATAAAACAGTCGAATAAATACAGATTCTCGATTTAAATATTCAAAAAATGTATGAACAGCTTACTAAAATAGAAATAACGCATATTTAAGATGCAATCCATTAATGGACCAAGGTACAAAGCACTCCTAGCATATGCTAATGATATTGATTTCATAATAAACTCTCTCCAGTCCGCAAACGACATTAACAAAGTGAAGAGAGTACGAAAAATGTTTCACTTACAATCAACAAAATGAAAACCAAATACAAGCGAATCAAAAGAAGAGAGCAATTCAATACATCTAGATAAAATAATAAAGTCAACAACTTCAATTTCGAAAGTATGGAATACTTTAAATATCTTAGATCAATAATCACGGTTAATAATAATGTCACTAAAGAAATACAGAGTGTTGTAAAAACAACATTTTATATTAATTTCAGTTTATTTTTCGTTTCCACAAATGTTGAATTTTATCTTAGCGACAGACTGTATTTGACAGACTGTCAAAAGTGCGGTAAAAAAAAGTGCATTTAGTTTTCTCTATAGTCGCGCGCCCCTAAAACGCCGGTATAAAAATGAACAATTTATTAAAGCGAACTCTTTATTTAGTAATAGTGCCTTTGTAAATATTTTCTCGGTATTAAATGTGTAGTATCTATTAATTACGCTTATTTTTCTCTAAGTACAAACCCCTACAAAACCAAACACATACTGAACCATCGCCGTGAAGTCTGCTTATCTATATCGAAGGAAACTCTTGTACAGTCCATGGTCCTAAAATATTTGGTACTGTACACGCACGGGGAAAGGAATTTAATAAGCTTTCTCCCGAACAATTGTTGGAGATCAATCAAAGTTCCAACATTATTTTTGGTCCTAACGCGACGGATTTTGTGTTTGGTGATCGCGTTATTTGTACTTTACTCTTAGGTTTGCATATTTATATAAATGTGATTAAAAGACCCTCGAAAAGACTAATGTGTCGCGATAAACTCTAAAACAAAAGGACAGAAGTGAATTTTATCTGGTGGCCTGTTGCTGTAAACTACTGGACAAATTGGGTGAGATTTTTCCATATTATAATTTCGCTTATGCACAAAGTGAACCGCTTTTCAAAAAGACTATCTCTTTAAAAAATTTATTAGTAGACATTTACCGCGTGTGCGAAAAATTTAATTGAAAAGTAAACTCTCAGTGTAATTTAAGACATTTATCGCGTTTTAATAAACTATAAACTCTCTCGCCGTGTGCTACACATGTTATTATATAATATAAACATTATTGACTCTATTCTCGTTGTGTGCTCTACATGTTATTATAATATAAACATTATTGACTCTATTTTCGCCGTGTGATACAGATATTAGTATATAATATAAACATTAATTTCTCTAAAGAATTCGGTGTTTGCACGGCCTTAGGCATTTGTTTTTGGAGTAGTACCTTTTGTTAAAGTCAAAATGGAAGATCTCAAGAAGAAGAGAAAACCACTGAAGGCCAAGATTACCAGAATAGCGAACTGGTTACTAGAAAACGCAGATGCAGAAACTGACGGTCTCCAGTTTCAACTCAGACACACCGAATTGAAAACGTGTTATCTGAAATATGAAGACGTGATGGATCAGATTGAAGAAATCGATGAAACCGATTCTGAAACAGAAGACAGGGTACTGATGGAGGAAAAATACTTTTCTACACTAGCTGGACTGCAGCATAAGATAGAAGCCTTAAAGTTACCCTCCCACTCGCTCAGCTCAAACTCTACTCCACCAACTGTAGCCACTGCTAAGGTTAGGTTGCCGGAAATCACGATGCAGGTATTCTCAGGAAACTTCGCCGATTGGAACGCGTTTTATCAGCTATTTGAAACGCTAATAATCAATAATGTGGGGCTAAACAATGTGCAAAAATTTATATATCTGAAATCTTTCTTAAAAAATGAACCTTTACATTTGATAGAAAATATAGAAGTTGTAGAAGAAAATTTCCGGATCGCTTTGGACACGCTTAAGAATAGATACGAAAATAAATCGCGTGTGATTAGTTTACACATCCAAAAATTGTTAAAGGCTCCATCTTTAGCTAAAAGTAACGCAAAATCATTACGAGAATTTTTAACTCTTTGTAAACAAACTTTACTTGCTCTTAAAAATATGTCTGTACCTATCGAACATTGGGATTTACTATTGATCGAAGTATTTTTACAAAAATTAGATTTCGCGACGCATAGGTCATTTGAGTATGAAATAGATTCAAAGGCTTTACCTACTCTCTCACAGTTTTTTAGTTTTCTCGAGAAAAAATGTGATATACAAGAAAAATTAAACGTTTCTGATAATGATAAAAAATTTAATAAACCTCAATTAAAAACATCTTTGTTTTCATCAGTTAATTTACAAACAAACTCGTTTTCGGATACTAATTGTATATGTTGTAAAAGTAATTCTCATAAAATTTATCAGTGTAATGATTTTAAATGTCTCTCTTTACAGGAAAGATTTAATTTTGTAAAAGGTAAGAAACTTTGTTGGAATTGTTTGGGTAATAAACATTTTTCTCAAGATTGCAACTCTTCACGCTCATGTAGTATATGTAAGAAAAGACATCACTCGCTCTTGCATAGTACCTCTGAAAATGTCTCTTCCTCTAGGAACACGAATAGGCAATCTTTCTCGATTGATCGCAACACTCAAGCTCCCAAACAGTCTCAAGGCTCTTCCAGTCGTGTTGCTCACACATCTACTCCGCCTTCATATAATTCTCATACCCAAAACGAAGCTTCTACCAGTTCGTTCAAACCTCCTTTAGAAGTACAAAATACTTCAGATTCTCATACAGCCACTTCTCTCTCTGCTTTATCAGTTAAAACTGATGTATTGTTGGCTACCGCTTTAGTGACAGTGTATTCTAAAGATGGCAGACCTATGCATGCCAGGGCGCTCCTAGATAATGGGAGTCAACATTCGTTCATTTCTCGTGATTTGGTTGAGAAGTTAAACCTCACCCCTTATTTTAAACAGTTACAGATATCAACCATATCCGAAAACACCTCAATGTCAAATCAAATGATTAACATAGAATTTTTTCCCTATAATGTGAAGGATAGAAGTTTCAAAACTTCTTTTGCTGTACTTGATAGTATAACCTGTAGGCTTCCTAAAGCTACCCTAGATAGAAGCAAAATAAATGTTCCACCTAATCTCACTCTCGCAGATCCCTCGTACTCTGTTCCCGGTAAAATTGATTTGCTTCTAGCTGGCGACATCTGTAGCGAATTATTGACTGATGGATTCATTCGTTTAGGAAAGAATCTTCCCATTCTTCAGAATACCCACTTAGGTTATGTTATTTTTGGTACTATTCCCCCTCATGTCTTTCATCGGAGTTCAAACTTGGCTATTTCTCAGTCAAATGTTTCTCTCTTTGTTCAGTCCGAATCCGAAGAGAATAATTTAGATAAATTGATACAACAATTTTTCGAAATTGAAGAAGTTCCCCACGTTAGTAAATTAACCCCCGATGAGGAATTGGCTGAACAAATATTTAATAAAACCACTCGTATTTTACCTTCGGGTCGTTTTCAAGTAAACCTACCACTTGTCTGCGAAAATGCGCATAAAAAATTAGGTGAATCTTTTAAAGTAGCTTTAAAGAGATTTATTAATTTAGAAAATAGGCTCTTAAAAAATGAAAATACATACGCTCAATATAAGTCGTTCATTAGTGAATATCTTTTTCTCGAACATGCTAGAATAGTCCCTCTCTCTCTTACTAATGAAAATTTAGAAAATAAATATTTTCTCCCGCATCACTGTGTAGTAAAGGAAGAATCCTTAACAACAAAACTTAGGGTTGTTTTCGATGGTTCGATGAAAAGCTCTAGTAGTTACTCGTTAAATGATATCCTACTCAAAGGTCCCACTCTTCAACCGGAACTTTTTGATATTTTGCTACGCTTTCGATTATATTCCTTTGTTTTCACAACTGATATACAAAAGATGTACAGACAGGTTAAAATCAATCCTGATCAAACCTTTCTGTTAAACATACTTTGGCGTGACTCCCCGGAAAAAGATATTGAGTGCCTGGAATTGCAAACAGTTACATATGGAACTAAAAGCGCCAGTTTTCAGAGTACTCGCTGTTTAATGGAACTGGCAAATACTCATCAAACTGAATATCCCCTGGCCAGTGACGCTCTTCAAAATAATTGTTATATTGATGACATTCTCTACGGTGCTAATGATGAGCAAACTCTCCTCAAAGCTCACAAGGAATTAACTAGTTTACTTGTAACAGCATGTATTTCTCTACATAAATGGTGTTCTAACTCGGACTCGTTTCTAAAAAACATTTCTTCTCTCTCTTCAAACTCTTCTTATGTCATAGCTCCAGATAATTGCTCTAATAAGGTTTTAGGTTTATGCTGGAATCCTGTTCTTGACACGTTTTCAATCTCTCTTCCAGATTTCACCCTAAAGAACTCATACACTAAGAGAGAAGTACTGTCAATGATTGCCCAAATATTTGATCCTCAAGGTCTTATTAATCCCGTTACAGTTGTCGCTAAGCTTATAATGCAAAAGATTTGGATTTCCAAAATCAGTTGGAACGATACCATTGACGCAGATACGTTACATGAATGGCTAAGTTTTATTAGCAGTCTCTCTCATTTTAAGGACTTAAGTATACCTAGATGTCTCTTTTTAAGTCAAGAAATCACTGGTGTTGAGATTCACTCATTCTCAGATGCAAGTTTAAAGGCTTATGGAGCTTGTATCTACTTACGCGTGACCTATAAATCAGAACAGGTGTCTTGTTCCCTTCTAGCATCTAAGAGTCGCGTTGCTCCGTTAAAACCCTTGACCCTTCCAAGATTGGAACTCATGGGTGCTCTATTGTGTAGTAAACTCACAGCAAAGATTGCTAATATTGTTAAAGAAAAGTTATCTCAATTAGACTCTAGAAATATGTGGTCGGATTCAAAAATTGTTCTCGCTTGGCTTCGTTCACATCCTTCTCGTTGGAACCAATTTGTAGCAAATAGGGTTGCACAAATTTTAGATAATTCTCCTAATGCTCACTGGAGGCACGTACGATCCAAAAAGAATCCTGCCGACATACTCTCCCGAGGAATGCTACCCTCTGAATTAATAAATTCGTCCTTATGGTTTCATGGTCCTCCATTTTTAAATCAACTTCGGTTGGATTTATTGAAATACAACCCAAAGGGGTATACTTCCAAGTTGCCTGAAGAAAGGAAAATCATTCTCCACGCTCGAAATGATCAAATAGATTTCTTCACCTCACTTTCTGATAGGTTCTCCAATTTTTCAAAGTTTGTAAGAACTTTAGCCTATATGTTTAGATTTGCTAATAATGCTAAACCGCTTTCTCGCAAGTTAACTAATACCCTTGAAGTCAGCGAACTTCAAAACGCTGAACTTAAGATTATTAAGATGCTTCAGTATTCCAACTTCTCGAGTGAGATTTCTGAGCTTAAGAAAGGTAAAACTCTATCTAATAAGTGTCTTTTACCCCTAAATCCCTTTTTGGATGAGAATGAAATGCTCCGGTTGGGAGGTCGCCTCAGAAACTCAGACGTTACCTTTGATCAAAGATACCCTCTTCTCCTCCCCCCAAAAAATCGTGTAGTTCGTCTCATCCTCCACAGAGAACATGTCAGACTCTGTCACTCAGGTCCTCAAAATACTTTGTCACAAATTCGTCTCAAATATTGGCCTTTAAATGGACTACGAGAAGTCAAGAAGGTCACTCACCAATGTATGGTTTGTTTTAAGTTTCGTGCCAAACCCGCTACCCAGATCATGGCAGATCTACCAAAAGAACGTTTAAACTCCTCTCGAGTGTTCGCTCACGTCGGATTAGATTTTGGCGGCCCCTTTCAGATAAAGTCTTCCAACCTTCGTAAGGCTCCTTTATTAAAATCGTATATTGCTCTTTTCGTTTGCTTGTCGACTCGAGCTGTTCATATTGAAGTCGTTTCCGGCCTCTCTACGGAGACGTTTCTTCTCGCTCTAAAACGCTTTATTAGCCGTAGAGGCCTCCCTCAAACAATATTCAGTGACAACGCCACGAACTTTCTTGGTGCTCGCAACCAGCTGTTTGAACTCTATAAGTTTTTCAAGGAAAAGGAAAGCTCTCGTTCTATTAAGGAATTTTTGTCCTCATCTCATATTCGCTGGAAAACTATAGTTCCTCGAGCCCCTCACCATGGTGGTATTTGGGAAAGTGCTATAAAGAGCGCAAAGCATCATATGCGTAGGCTCCTTGGCAATGTTAAGCTTACGTTCGAAGAATTCACTACAGTTCTCGGTCAAATTGAAGCTGTGCTCAACTCCCGGCCTCTTTGCTCCCTTTCAAATGACCCCTCCGATTTTACGTATCTTACTCCTGGACACTTCTTGATTGGACAATCTCTTACGTCCTTTCCTGAAAAAGATGTGATCCACATTCCTGAAAACAGATTGAATTTATGGCAACATTTGTCCAAACTCCAACAAGTGTTTTGGAAAAAATGGTCTATCGACTATTTGAATAGACTTCAAAATCGCCCTAAATGGTTTCTCCCTCATAAAAACCTAGAACCTAACGATCTCGTGTTGCTGATTGAAGACAACACTCCTCCTCTTCATTGGGTACTAGCAAGAGTTATTGAGGTCTTTCCCGGAAAAGATGGGAGAGTAAGAATTGCCTCGGTGAAAACTAAAGATGGAGTCTTCAAGCGCTCTATTACAAAATTGTGTCCTCTACCCAATGACGATTTAATTTAAGTTAGTATAAGATGATAATTGTAATGTATTTTTTCTTCCGCATGCTCTCTTGGCATAATATAATCTGTTTATTTGTGTTAAAGCCAGCGCTTCAACGGGGGCGAGTATGTTGTAAAAACAACATTTTATATTAATTTCAGTTTATTTTTCGTTTCCACAAATGTTGAATTTTATCTTAGCGACAGACTGTATTTGACAGACTGTCAAAAGTGCGGTAAAAAAAAGTGCATTTAGTTTTCTCTATAGTCGCGCGCCCCTAAAACGCCGGTATAAAAATGAACAATTTATTAAAGCGAACTCTTTATTTAGTAATAGTGCCTTTGTAAATATTTTCTCGGTATTAAATGTGTAGTATCTATTAATTACGCTTATTTTTCTCTAAGTACAAACCCCTACAAAACCAAACACATACTGAACCATCGCCGTGAAGTCTGCTTATCTATATCGAAGGAAACTCTTGTACAGTCCATGGTCCTAAAATATTTGGTACTGTACACGCACGGGGAAAGGAATTTAATAAGCTTTCTCCCGAACAATTGTTGGAGATCAATCAAAGTTCCTATAAAATATATCTTCATTTCTGGTTCTTAGACTCGTTCGGACGTTTTTCGCTTCTTTTTTATTAAGCTTTTTATTGGTTTACGATCATGGCGCAGGTAAGAGAATTTGGTCCCGCAGACACCAGGGAGTACTACCGGGCATGGCTCAGGACCGACCCTATCTATGACAAACTATTCTTGTCTGTCATCAACATTGAGCCCTTCTCGGCTACATACCAGGATGATCTAGTCCCTACCATGGCATACCTCGCATGGTATGGAAGATGTCTTGTTGTCCGTCCCAATGCCCCGGTATCTAGAGCAACCGCGGTAGTAGGGAGTTGGGCGGATTTGATGGGTCCTTTCTTGCCTGGAGTCAAATTCCCTGATTTGAATGACGCTAGAACAATTTTCCGACGATGTGTTAGAGCTCTGCTTCATGACAATGTCCTAGGGTTGATCGGAGATATTAATGCGGCCTCTTTTGCAGCAGCTTACGAAGACTTAGGTGCTGAAGTGTTCACCGGAGTCAAAGATGAGACTGCACCGCATTACAATGATGCGAACTGTATGGCTGTCCTCAGACATCTTGCTTCAAGGGCTGGACATGCGTTCAAAATCGGAGGCGTAAGCATGATACTCCATGTGTATATGGCTACCTTAAAAAGAGGCAATATCTCAGAGGCCTTCATTACCAAAATCCAGGAAGGGATGGCCACTGACCTTCAACTGACCAACCTGAGGATTGATGTAGATAGTTGTAAAGTCTTCTACACCATGTTCGGGGAGGGGATTACAGATGTGACAATACAGCAGGTCACTCAGCATTGGTTGGGGCTATTGCCTCCCGCTGCATTGAGATTAAGACTGACGGTCACCCAAGCTGCGGGCTCTGGTATCTCCGCCTTGTCAATTACAGGACGTGCAATCAGGATCTTCACTGATTTCAATTGGGGAAGAATAGCCCGTATGTATCCGGATGAATGGGAAAATTTCCGCGCTGTTGTACAAGGCAATCTTTGGTACGGGTTCAAGAAAGATCTGGGTGTTGTGGCCAGTACCCGGTACAAGAACCTTTCCTACGTAGCAAAAGAACTACTCATGAAAGTAAACGGAGAGTCTTCTTTAAGAGGGTATGGAGGCTGGACACGCAGAGCCAAATATCAGGCTACAGTTGATGCTCTTATTACAGACTACGAAGGACATAAGACTGCGAGCATCGCTGAGGATAGAGCTATGCCTGTCATCATTGATCCTGAAGCAGTGGTTGATTTGAGAGCCGCAATAGTGAGATTTGCCGCTGTAGACAGTATCGGAGTCAAAAGAAAATGAAGATACAACTATCAATCAAAATCTATATAAGTGTCATATAATTGTATTAAAAAAAAAAAAAAAAAAAAAAAAAAAAAAAAAAAAAAAAAAAAAAAAAAAAAGAACATGTCAGACTCTGTCACTCAGGTCCTCAAAATACTTTGTCACAAATTCGTCTCAAATATTGGCCTTTAAATGGACTACGAGAAGTCAAGAAAGTCACTCACCAATGTATGGTTTGTTTTAAGTTTCGTGCCAAACCCGCTACCCAGATCATGGCAGATCTACCAAAAGAACGTTTAAACTCCTCTCGAGTGTTCGCTCACGTCGGTTTAGATTTTGGCGGCCCCTTTCAGATAAAGTCTTCCAACCTTCGTAAGGCTCCTTTATTAAAATCGTATATTGCTCTTTTCGTTTGCTTGTCGACTCGAGCTGTTCATATTGAAGTCGTTTCCGGCCTCTCTACGGAGACGTTTCGTTTCCTCATCTCATATTCGCTGGAAAACTATAGTTCCTCGAGCCCCTCACCATGGTGGTATTTGGGAAAGTGCTATAAAGAGCGCAAAGCATCATATGCGTAGGCTCCTTGGCAATGTTAAGCTTACGTTCGAAGAATTCACTACAGTTCTCGGTCAAATTGAAGCTGTGCTCAACTCCCGGCCTCTTTGCTCCCTTTCAAATGACCCCTCCGATTTTACGTATCTTACTCCTGGACACTTCTTGATTGGACAATCTCTTACGTCCTTTCCTGAAAAAGATGTGATCCACATTCCTGAAAACAGATTGAATTTATGGCAACATTTGTCCAAACTCCAACAAGTGTTTTGGAAAAAATGGTCTATCGACTATTTGAATAGACTTCAAAATCGCCCTAAATGGTTTCTCCCTCATAAAAACCTAGAACCTAACGATCTCGTGTTGCTGATTGAAGACAACACTCCTCCTCTTCATTGGGTACTAGCAAGAGTTATTGAGGTCTTTCCCGGAAAAGATGGGAGAGTAAGAATTGCCTCGGTGAAAACTAAAGATGGAGTCTTCAAGCGCTCTATTACAAAATTGTGTCCTCTACCCAATGACGATTTAATTTAAGTTAGTATAAGATGATAATTGTAATGTATTTTTTCTTCCGCATGCTCTCTTGGCATAATATAATCTGTTTATTTGTGTTAAAGCCAGCGCTTCAACGGGGGCGAGTATGTTGTAAAAACAACATTTTATATTAATTTCAGTTTATTTTTCGTTTCCACAAATGTTGAATTTTATCTTAGCGACAGACTGTATTTGACAGACTGTCAAAAGTGCGGTAAAAAAAAGTGCATTTAGTTTTCTCTATAGTCGCGCGCCCCTAAAACGCCGGTATAAAAATGAACAATTTATTAAAGCGAACTCTTTATTTAGTAATAGTGCCTTTGTAAATATTTTCTCGGTATTAAATGTGTAGTATCTATTAATTACGCTTATTTTTCTCTAAGTACAAACCCCTACAAAACCAAACACATACTGAACCATCGCCGTGAAGTCTGCTTATCTATATCGAAGGAAACTCTTGTACAGTCCATGGTCCTAAAATATTTGGTACTGTACACGCACGGGGAAAGGAATTTAATAAGCTTTCTCCCGAATAATTGTTGGAGATCAATCAAAGTTCCAACACAGAGCATAATTCTTCTAAAATTTTTTAACCTCATTATTATATCACTACAAATCCGTATAGAATAAGAACATATACTGAATAAAGAAAGCTCTTATAACGATATTGTTCAGGAAAATAAATCGCTTAAGGTAGATCGGACACATGCATAGACGCCAAGATGTCAAACTTGTAAAACTGGTATGGAAGAAACTTAGCACAGAAGAATGCCACTTGGGTGTCTCAGTATACAATGTAGAGAAAACATCCAATCATATCTTAGAAAATTAACATTTCATTGAAGATTCGTGGAAAATCGATCAACTTGGAAAAAAGTTGTAGTTAGCGAAGACCCACCCAGTGTTGTAGCGCTACGTAATGATGACAATAAAGAAAAAAAAGAAACAGTGACAAAAAGCAACAAAAATGGACTAATGGAGCACAGCTGCTTCAAAATCTTGATAAGAAATACAATAGATGATTGATGGATTCGAGAAACTTGAGACTTGAGAAAGGCACTCTGCCGAAACAGCTGTAGTGATAAGATACAATTAATTTGGTGAAAGTTTTGAAAACAAAGTTTTTAGTATTTTGTTGTTAAATAAAATGGAATTAACATACGACATTATATACGCTATAATAACTAGACAACTTGTATGATACGGACATATAAGGAGAAAGTTTCATGAAACAATAAACTACCCAATATTCGTTATGAGTGAAATCGATATAAATAAAGAAAATGAGAAAGACTATGGCAAAAGTTAAAAAAAAGTAGTAATTAAAAAATGAGAGAGGTACCTTGTGGACAACATGTGCTTAATTAGGAACGAATTGAGATAAATAATCAAGACGACAAAGAACATTTTAAATTGATAAATCTATACGATTTTTAACAATGCATATTTATAGGTCATTTTCAGAGCCAACGTGCTAATTGTATGTAAAATGAAACTTTTTAAGGTTTTTAATGTTTGTATGAAAGATAAAACCGTATGAAACATGACCGTGAAATTTATATGCCAATCTATAAATCTCTTTTAAAAGAATACTGACACCTATACATTATCACAATACTACATATCATAATACTAAGAAGTCTGTTATTTTAATCTAAGAATAGGCTTTATAATTTACGAGAGATTTAATTTAATGTATTTAAAATTTTCCAGGATCCGGTATTGTAATAAGAAACAAAATTTCACTACAAGGCATGAAAGCGTGTTAAATTTCACTTTAGATATTCTTTTTGAGATTTAAAGATTTTGTTTTTCTTCCCAAGACTTTTCTTTCCTCTACTCTTCCTTGCATGATGACGCGTAGAAGAGAGTATTTATCGTTTTGAACTATGTGGCCCAGATACGATGTCCAGATAGACAACTCGTCTTAACGCTTTTTCGTTTGAGACTTTTACAGTCCAAGGAATTTTAAGAATACGCCTATATAGCCACATTTCGAACGCCTTTAATTTGTTTACAGATTTGGCTTTCAGGGTCCAAGCTTCTACCCCATAGAGCAGTTGCGACCATACATAACATTCGACGATCTCAATCTAATAACCATTCTCAATTTCTTATTTGTAAACATTGACTTTTATCTGTTTAGTTTAGTCCTATCTTTTTGCTGTTAATGATTTATATAAGAATTTGTAAATCATCTATATTTTCTGTCATAATTGGGGTTTAGTATGCAAATTTTTTGTTATTAATGATGCTCACTTCATTCCTTACTTCTTTCCCATAGTGTCTCCTAAAATATTAGTTGGGAGTACACATTAAATAATTGTGGTGACATTTCACATCACAACACACATCTCTGGCTGACTCCTTTTTGAATTTCTGCTTGATTTGTCTCATCTTTCACCCGCATGACCGCTGTTTGATTTTAGTAGATTTTTTATTAAATTAATATCTTGGTATCTAGGTTTATGTGTTTTAATGCATGTATGGGCTTACCAGGTTGAACTGTGTCAAATACTTTTGAAAATCTATATTAGATAAGAATACGCTTTCATTATAATCTCTGCATTTTTGTAATAGTACCACCATTGCGCACAATTCCTCTTTTGTTCCCAATCCACCTCTAAATCCAAACTATGTGTTGTCCAATTGTTCTTCCCTTTTTTTATTGACAGACGATTTAATGTTGTTATTAACCGGATGACATTTATGACTTTTATTAAATTTTGATAATCGTTACAAATCAAGTCTTTTAGTGACATATTATTCTTTTAATTTTTACTTCTCATTTAATGTCTATATTTTGTTAGTTCTTTTTAGAGTAAATATATGATGACTAAAAACGAATTGATCAAGAGTAGTGAATCGATGCCAAGAGCCGCTATTCTATGAAGCTACCCTTCACGACGCCATCTTGTGGCGCTAGTTCCGTGACGCTCACCTCAGCATTTTACTGTAGAGAGAAAAAGTAATACAATGCCAGTATAGAAGCTTTGTTTTAAAAATATGCCATGAGGAAAGATATAAAAGTATTCTTGTCATTATATTATATTGCATACTGTATTACTAACAAAATTTTTCATAATACATTCTGATATACGCTTTCTCTTGCCGCTAACGAACAGAAGTTTTTATTAACTTTTCGGTAATATAATTATGTAGGTATTTATATTTTTAACTTCTTACCATAATGCTAGAGTACAAAAGTAGTTATACTCTACTGTATTTTTGTTCGTGGGGGTTCTATTTTTTAACTGTGTGATGGATTCTTGTATTTCAGTTCGTACGATTTGCGTTAATTAATTTAATGATATTTCTGGAGTTACAAGTGTATACTCAGTTTCTGTTGTTCCGTTTATTTATCTGAGATATGTTATTCATTTTTCTCTAGGGATGTACTTAATCTCAATCAATTCTTTGATTTGGTTTTTGCCCTCTTTCACATCTGTTTCAAACCCTCCGGCGGACTTTTAGGTCTTCATTTTATATAAGCATTTTTTTCTTAGATTTTACTTTTACCTCTTTTAATAAAGTGTGTCTATTTTTCTTTCTCAAAGAGCCTCTTTTATTTTTGTTTTTATGTTGGTATTATAATTTTTCAAATTGATTCGACATTATTCCCACTTGATTCTTTTGTTTCAGTTATTGCTCTAGCCTAATTTGACATTTTTTTCCTTCAAATCATCAAATTTTCATAAATTGTTTATATTTCGTTGTAGTGAAATTCATATTTTCCAATAAGCCTAACATATGCAGCAGCGGTGTCATGAAACCGAAATAATCCAGTTCTGCATAACGTTTTTGCTGATCGATTTACAAATAAATTTTCAAACACATCAAATTGATCATCCTTTTTACTTTCGTATACGCTCATACTTATCCAAATTAAATTTTCAATTTCCAAAAACTTATGATACCTCCTCAAACCGCAACCCTGCGCCACGGACAATATCTATTCCGGCTATCGACATCAGTCTAACAAACCTATCTCAGTTAGTTTCAAATTGTCGTCAATTACAACCATCTTTTCGGCTGAATTATTCGCAATTCTAAAAAGACAACCCCCTTCTACTTCTTATTAAAAAAGAACTTAAAAACATTTCAAATAAGAACATCCAAGTTCATTTTTTATGGGTGCCTTCTTATGTCAGAATTGAAGGTAACGAAGTTGTAGATAAACTAGCTAAAAACGCACCAACTAACCTGATGTCCGAAGTAAGTAATATAATGGTACAAAACGATTTAAAACCATACTTAAAACAAAAAATAATTCAAAAATGGCAACAAACTTGGAACAACACTCCATTAAGGCTATACGAAGTTAACAAACATCCATATCTTTGGAAACCAAAAGTAAAAGACAGAAGAGAGCATGTGATGCTTACCCGTGTCGTCTCCGGTGTAATTAATAAACATATGAAAAGTCGATAGCATCTTGGTGCAAGTTTCCATGTTTATTAATGTCTCAAACTATTGCGCAATATGTTGCAATATTGCGTAGTTAGCCGGTACGCCCTTATTGTGGCATTGTCTTGAAAAAGACAATGCCTTTATGGTTTATTTACTTTTGTAGAAATAAAACACAGGTTTTCTAAGAAGAAAAAAACTCAGCTTCAGAGTCTTAGAAAATTCGCAGAGCCCTTCGAGCAAAGTGCTCTAGGGAGCTACCCTAGACGGGTAAAACCATACTGACTTGAGATCCGAAAATGTCCCATATCTAAAGATAAATTAACTTTTATATAAAACTTTTTCATTTCTATATCTTATATCTTATAGTATCTACTGGTATCGGTTAATCATTTGTGTAAATGTAATACAGTGTAGGTGCCATTACGCTACCCCAAGCGAGACCATTCATCGGCGTTCTTCATCTTACCATTGAATGATACGAAAAATTTTCTGTTCTGTAGATATACGCGGATAAAACACGTGATGTTTTTATCTAAGGCGATGTCATACAGTTTTGGAGAAATATCCTCTAATTTAATATGTCGTAAGTGGCATTTAGATTGACAAATACCACCCCTGATACCCGATATCTTTTGTACCCGTTGTTGCTTTTTGCAAAAACGTACTTAAAAATAAATAAGCAAGAAGAATATAAGTGATCTATATTTAAACCAAATGACAAAAAAAAAGAATATTATATATGCATTTACTTCTAAATTAAATATTAAATTTTGATATGCCTGACAGTGAAAGATACAAAAACACAATTATTTAAAGTTGAAATAATGATAGCTTGTACAAGCACAAAGCATTTAAAACAATAAGACCGAACATATTATATGTAGTTGTAACAGATATGTTGCCGAGAATCAAGTTACACTAAGGTACCGAAATATTTCTTCTTTTAGTATCTGCCATAACTGTATCTATGTGTTTATGTGTATCTAAAATATAGTATATTGGATATTGAATTCCCTACATTTAAAAATCGAAATACTGAAATTAGACAGTAAAAAATTGGAATTTTAAGAATGATTTATAAATTGTTATAATTCAAATTTTACTACTTCATGAAACAAATATTTTATTCGTCATAAACTGTAGCAATTGAAACATCGGAACGTACATTTATAATATAATAAATGTTTCACAGTACTTAGACAGTTTCACAGTAAATGTTTACTTAGACAGTAAAAAATTGGAATTTTAAGAATGATTTATAAATTGTTATAATTCAAATTTTACTACTTCATGAAACAAATATTTTATTCGTCATAAACTGTAGCAATTGAAACATCGGAACGTACATTTATAATATAATAAATGTTTCAGTGCCAATGCATTAAAAAACATACTAGTACATAAAAATGGACCCTTGCCTTTTCAAAGTATATAATAGACACTAATTTCAGTTTATCTATAATTAAAGCAAGTAATATAAATTACCGCCATAAAATATTTAACTACAATAACCAAGTATTTGTGAAATTTCTCGATGACTAAATTAATTGATATTTAAATAAATTTGAAGATCCAAAACGTACCTGCTGTAAAATTTAAAAATCTACGACTAATCAAATTATTGGCAACATCGGAGGAGTTTAGTTGTGTACACAAAGAAATGTATACGGATCCCAAGTGTTTTAACCTATTACGGAGTCCACTTAATCCGACGTGTTGGTCGGAGTCCACATAAAGCGCTACCCAGATAATAATATACACGGTGTATATTCGCCTGGAGTTAGTATAATACCGTTTTAGAACGGAGCTTACATTAACCGCTAGATGTATATATATATATATATATATATATATATATATATATATATATATATATATATATATATATATATATACAGTAGAACCCCTCTCGTCCGCCCTCGGATAGTCCGACGCTCCGGGTAATCCGACCTGCTTGGCTTCGCGGAAATCCCCGGCGGTCGATTTGTTTACGACGAAAATTTCTCCGAAAATCACAATCCATTCTGTCAGTATTATTTCGAACTTTGTGAGTTAAAGTGTGTACATTATTTTCAACATGTCAGGAGCAAAACGTAAACACGTTACGCGTTCGTTAAGTGAAAAACTTGCAGTGCTTCAAAGGCTGGACAAAGGTGAATCACTACAAAAAATTGCCAAGGAACTGAATGTAGGCGTTACGACTATTAAGGATTGGAGAAAAAATCGAAAAGAAATTGAATCACATACAATGACGATAGTAGATGGAGAAAACGCTCTTAAAAAGCGAAAAACATTAAAAAAGCCTAAACTTGAACTGCTTGATAGTGCTCTATGGATGTGGTTCAGTCAAGAAAGAAGGAAGGGAACTCCGATATCTGGCCCATTTATAAAAGAAAAGGCAATAATTTTGCACAAAAAACTAGAAGTCGGAAGTGAATTTAAAGCCAGTGAAGGCTGGATTGATCGTTGGAAAACCCGTCATGGTATCCGGTTTGTCTCAATTTGTGGTGAAAAATTATCTGCTGACGTCGAGGCGGCTAAGGAGTGTTCTGTGAAGTTTCAACAAATTGTAAAAGAAAATGAACTGTTACCTTGCCAAGTCTATAACATAGACGAGACAGGCCTAAACTATAAAATGCTTCCAAACAAAACCTTAAGTGCGTCAAATGAAACCGTAGCGGGAACGAAACTCATGAAAGATAGGCTAACTGTTGCTCCTTGTAGCAATGCTGATGGAACACACAAGCTTTCGCTGTTTGTCATAGGCAAATCTAAGAAGCCCAGGGCTTTCAAAAACATAAACTTATCATCCGTGCCGGTTTATTATCGCAACCAAAAATCTGCTTGGATGGACTGCAATCTTTTCAAATCTTGGTTTTTTGACGAGTTTGTGCCATGTGTTGAGAAGGACTTGACGAAAAAAAATCTTTCTGTTCGAGCTCTACTGCTATTAGACAACGCACCATCGCACCCTTCTGAGGAAGATTTAGTAAAAGGGGATATAACAGCTATCTTCCTCCCACCAAATGTCACATCACTTATCCAGCCTATGGACCAGGGCGTGATAGAATGTTTTAAAAGGCGTTATCGCCGAAAATACATAAGCTCGATTTTAGAAAAATCCGAAGAAGGATCTGATATTTTCCAAGCCATGAAATCACTCAACATTAAAGATGCTATCTATACAATGGCTGAGTCTTGGGCAGAACTAAATCCTGACACGCTAAGAAAATCTTGGCGTAAGCTTTGGCCAGAAGTTATGATCGAAATTGACCAGGTCGAAGATGAGCAAAACGACGTGCAGGAAATCGTTACCAATCTTCAGACCCTGGATGCAAATATACCTGCTAGTGAACTTGAGGAGTGGATTGAACAATGTGACAAAAACTGCGAAACCAGTGAAGTGCTGAACGATAACGAAATTGTTGCCGCTGTTATGGAACGTGACGGTGACGGAATCGTGAACTCAGAATCCGACAGTGATGATGATGACGAGCCTCCTGTCCGGATTTCACACACCGATGCCAAGAATGCTTTTGAAATTGGCCTTCAGTACATTGAGCAGAACTCAGCATCAACACCGATGGACATCGTGTGGATGAAAAAATGGAGGAACATTGCAGCTAAATCCAGAATTTCATCTTGTAAACAAAAATCTATTACTGATTTTTTTACTAAGTAGGCCTACATAGGTAAGCACTAATTTTTATGCTACCTTTTTTGACATTATATATTTACATACATATTTAATAAATAATGTACAAACAAAAGCTTTCTTGTATTTTATTGAAATATAATTATTTATTATATCACTGTAGAGAATAATACAGTCGTTTTTTCAAAACACATACATACGTCATACACAATGACTTTTTCTGATAATCCGACCTTTTTTGCGTTCCGACCATACTGCTAGTCCCGAGGGCGACAGATTAGAGGGGTTCTACTGTATATATATATATATATATATATATATATATACAAAAAGCAAGTTTCTTGGAGTTGCAGTCAGAAAGTTCGCCAGAATATCAAAGAAACACTCTTTTGACTTTGTCTAGCTTTTGGGATTGTTTAATCTCTTCGTCAAGACTCTGTAATGTAAACCACAATTTTAAATATTGTTAATTCTGTGTCTATTTTATATAATCTTACAAGTTGTAAGTATATTGTATATTAATATAATGTAATTTTTGTAAAATATTTACAATTGTATTTACATTACAGCATCTTGACAATGGGATTAAATAATCCCAAAAGCTAGGCAAAACAAACTCAAAAGAGCGTTTTTTTTATATCCTAGCAAACTTTCTGACTCCACCTCCAAGACGCTTGTTTTTTGTGAATATTGACAGTCACTAATATCCTGTATTTCTTATAATATATATATATATATATATATATATATATATATATATATATATATATATATATATATATATATATATATAACTTACATGTTTTACCTTTCTTTTACTGCTTGGCATTCTGCAGGGGTGACAGGGAATTTAACATATCTTGGCAACAGATGTTCTACCATCGCATCAGTTACTTTTGTTAATACTTTACTAAAAGTGGACCTTTCCATGGTAAAAAAAAAACACTTTGTGCCACACTGCGCTGGTAGGACCCTGTTGCAAAAAATGCAAGAGCACTTAGCACCTACCAAATATAACATATTGGAATATATTCACTCAATTCTAAATATAAACAACATACCTTGGTTTCATGTGCTAAAGCATTTGATCTTTGCACTTGTCTTAGATGGGGCCGTAGACTTTCGACCAAATGAAAAGATAATTCCCTCGATAACCTAAACATCTTTTGAAATTCGGCTTCCACTAATTCAAAAGGATTTATTAAATCCCGCAAAACTCTTCCCTGAATGTTTTCTTCATCCCTACAAATAAAAGAGTTTTGTTTACAAATAACATAACGTAAATAAATAATATACTGTAATGTTTTTATTAATTTATAATTTATTCTATTTTATTTATTAATTCTTTACTAATTTATTATATTGTTCTTATTTTAATTTATTAAAACACACGGTAATTTATATCAGTTTATTAAACCACTAATAATACATAATTTATTTATACGAACGATACAATTTACACGCGGCGCGAATCTTCAAAATTAACTGTCCTTCCATATAAAATGTTTCATTTATATACACAAAGTGCAGTTATCTCGAAAAGTCGACGGCACTCTCGACTAGACAATGTGGCGAAATGGTAACGGCAAACTGGTATTTCCACATCGGCTTGTCTCCAGAAGGTTCGAATTGTTGTTTTTATAACAAAGGGGGACCCATCATGTGTCAGGTAGGCATTACCTAGAAAATACTCGAATGAATAAGCATATTAGTAATAAACATGTTTACCGTTTTGGGTCAGGATTTATCGTAACAATACTATAATTAAAAATAACTTTAACAAACCTTCTAATAGCATCATCTAATTCTTCTAACAACTCATCGTTTAGAATCCGGCCAAAATTCTGGACTAAATTGTTCATTTTATATTTTTATTAACTACACGTTATCCCGATCTACAAATAGCATGAGGTTAAATCGTCTCGTTAAATTGAACCTGTTATGTTAGCAAGATAACGTAAAACGTTACCAGATAACGTTATTGAGAAACGTTATCTGTGATACATCACATCAATTTTTAGAATTTAACGTAAATGGAGGTTAACGTGCACGTTATTTATAACGTTTTTGATACATCACAGGGCACAATATCAACATTATCAAATCTATTGCCACGTGCATAAAATGCAATCGTCGAAAATGCAATACCACTGCAGTTGCAGCGTTGCAATACTTATCGTTTTTCCCGTTTATAGGGATGACCAACGAGCAGTTTGACGTAACAACCGATTCCGCCCATTGAAATTTAAATTCTGCAGTTTTTAATTGCTTATATTTATTTCTTAATAATAAAATATGAGTTTTTTTTGTAAACTGGGGTTCTTTTAACAGTATTAAATAACGTTTATTAGTAATATTTCTGGAATTTAATTTTTATGCAAGTTCCCCATTCAGTTGGACGAAACAACTGATATTACTAAATTTGCTCAGTTGTTAATATATGTCAGGTACGTTTATAAAGAAAGCGTGGAGGAAGAATTGTTATTTTACTTAAAGATTTATTTTTATTAAAGAGCACAGGAATAAAACAAGGAATGTCAATTTTTACAGAAATTAAGATTACTGGCTCAATCTGTTCCAAAATATTGTAACTTTCTCTGGACAGACTATCTGTCGAATACAACAGGAACAGTCCACACAATTTAATTTTAAAATATTGACGTACCTGAATAAAACTGGGTATGTCCCCGCGCGACCGGAATAAAACTAGAAATGTCCATATCCAATGATGTTTGTTTCGCGCTTAGTGTAGTGTTCATTCTTGCCGCTATGTATTAGCAGGTTTGTGTGTATTAGTAACGTAATAGATACGTAGTATTATAGGTTATTGTGTTAGTAAAAAATGAGTAAAAATATTGTATTAAGTTCGAAAAAAAGGCAAAAAACTGGTAGATTACAAGATGTTATGAAGAAGTTAAGTCCTTCTTCTGATGAAATGGGCCCACCATGTCACTGCAAGCGGCTTAAGTGTTTTGATATATTGAATGACTTGGAACGGAATAGCATATTGTCTAATTCTAACAATAAACATCCATTGATGAGCAGAATAGCTACCTTTGTAGATTAATATCAGTGGTTCCAGTTCAAAGACGCAGAAGTCGGCTGCTCAAAAGAACCGCTTCATACCATCAAAGTAGTTTTATTTATAAAATAAGGATCAGAAGAGATGGAAATATAAAAGAAATGTGTGTTTGTAGCAAAGCTTTTATTAGCATTCATGGAATCACTAAAGGTAAATTAGAGCATTTACAAATATCTCTTAAACAAAATGGCGTAGCACCAAAATATATGAGAGGCAAACACAGTACATTAAGTAATAAGTTATCTGATGCTTTATACAATAAAGTCTATGAACAGTCTTTTAAGGGAAGGCTTTCCCATTACAGTCTTAAAAAGTCAAAAAAGTTGTACTTACCAGAAAGCCTTAACATTAAAAAGATGTTCTTAATGTTTAAACAACTGTATCCTAATGAAAAAGTTTCGTATGAAATATACAGAATGGTTTTTAATACGAAATTTAACATAAGTTTTGGTTATCCACGTAGTGACACGTGTAGTGTATGTGACAATTTCACTGCTGAAAGAAATAAATTGAATATGCAACCGCATCACGAGGCAGAAATAAAGCGATTGGAGGTAGAGCACGAATGGCATAAAAGAAAAGCACAATGGTTTTATGATAGAAAGAAGGAAGCTAAAATTAGAGCTAGGACCAATCAAGATTTTGCAGCCATTGCGTTGGATTTCCAAAAAAACATTTCCTTACCCAATGTATCAACCAATGATGTATATTATTGCAGGCAGTTGTCAATGTATTCATTTAACATTCACGTATTAGCTTCTGGGAGGTCTTTTTTTATTCTTATCCTGAACATGTTGCTAGGAAAGGATCCAATGAAGTGATCTCTTTTCTTTTTGATTTTATAGTAAGTCACCTTGATAATGATGTTAGAAGTTTGCACATCTTTTGCGATTCTGCTGGAGGGCAGAACAAAAATTTCACAATGTTCAGGTTGATGCATTTTATGGTATATCAGGTCAAACGACTTGATTACATCCAAATAACATTTCCCATACGAGGTTACTCGTATTTAGAATGTGACAAAAATATTGGATTAATAAACCTCAAAACAAGAATGGAGTTGCCGGATGACTGGTACGAGTTGATTCGAGATTCAAGAAAGAATCCGTTTCCATTTACAGTTATTGAAGTTGAACAAAATATGGTAAGAAACTGGAACCAGTTTTTGCAACCAGAGTTTACACCAAAATGTTTATTTGCTATTTAACCTGTAAGAGAGATTTTTTTGAGGAAAATTGTCGCCTAATTACTTACCGCACCTCTTATAATATTCACTGGCTACAAAGCCCCATAACTAAAGCAAACAAAAAGACACCGCAACACCTTCAATTGGCAGAAAACGAATTTAGACTTCGTGAGTTATTCTGGTATTATTAATTTTTTTTAGCCTAGGTCAGATTTTAATCATAAGTTTTTGCTTCAGATTATCTTTCAATCAACGAAGCCAAGTACCTAGATCTTATGAAACTAAAACGCTTTTGCGAAAACCCAAACGCAGCAAACTTTTTTACCATTATTCCTCACAAATCAAGCAGAACCAAACAAAAAAAAGTAGTGTAAGAGATTTTTTATCTCTTACACTACTTACACTTTTAAAACTGATAAGAGATTTTTATTAACATTTTTATTAAGCAGATTGCTCAAAAGATTTTTTCGTTGTTCCTATAAAGGAATAAACGTTAAAAACTGCAATATCTCAAAATCTTAATTTTGTGACAATCCTTGTTTTATTCCTGTGCTCTTCATATATTGTAAAGTTGGCTAATTTTTAAAAGCAGAAGGTTTAGAATGGAAAAATTGCTGTGGAATATGCACAGATGGTGCAAGAGCGATGACGGGCAAAAATATTGGTTTTAAATCATTTTTTCAAGCTGCTCATTATGATCATATAACTTTTACTCACTGCCTTATTCACCGAGAGGTTCTTGCAGCAAAAAAATTAGCACCAGAATTGAACGATGTGCTTCAGGATGCTGTTAAGATCATAAATTTTATTAACAGTCATGCCCTTAACAGCCGCTTATTTCCAAATCTCTGTAAGAATACGGATTCCAACTACACAACTTTGTTATTACATGCAGAAGTAAGATAGTTGTCAAGAGGTCAAAGTTTAAGATTATTGTTATTAAAGGACGAGATCGAAATATTTTTAACCGAACGAAAATGTGAACTTGCTGCTTTTTTCAAAATGACTTATGGCTATCCAAGCTGTGTTGTTTGTCAGATATTTTTGCGAAGTTAAACGATCTCAACTTGTCTCTTGAAGGAAAAAATTGCAATATATTTACTTCAAATGGCAAAATTGAAAGTTTTATTATAAAAGATCAACATTTGGAAAACTATGGTCAAAAAAAATTCATTGTAAAACTTTTATTGCAGAAATTATTGTAGATCACTTAAAAGCGCTAGAAATACAGTTCCGTACATATTTTATATTAACACGTTAAGCGTCACCATGTTAAAAAGAAACGCAGTTCTGGGGACCACTGTGTAAAATTCATAAATATATATTAAAAATGCCCTACTTAAATGTGTATTTTATAATTTATATGTTATAATGTTATCTTCTCATAAAAACATTGTTGTATGGAGATGGATACAGGTGGCCCATTTTTATAAATTGACGCTTTTGGCCACTTGTATTGATTTGGATTCAGCATTATAAACTATAAAAAGGGGACCTGACGTTCAAACAGAAAAAAATTCCTTCTGAAGTTGTAAAATCAAAGTTAGAGAAATATCAGTCTACGAGTTTACAAAGCAACACAGGTTGTACTGTTTTAAATGGAAGGACAAAAAAGATGTCTTGGTGATTTCAACAAAACACAGCAATGCAATGGCTCCTGTAAAAAAACATGGCAAGGAAATAGAAAACCCGATAACAATTTTTGAGTACAATAAATGTAAAGCCTTTATAGATCTTTCTTATCAATTGAAGTCATATTCTACTAGTTTACGGAAAGAGATCAAATGGTATCGAAAATTAGCAGCAGAATTACTAACAAATTCAAAGAACAAGTTGTCACTCAGCTTTTGGACGAAATTTGAACGAAGACCTTCTCCGCCTAATAACATCAACGAAAATCATATTTTAGTGGATGATAATAAGAAAAAAATATGTATGGCTTGCTACGAAAGGCTAACATACATCCACGATTGGAAATATGCCCAAGCCAAATCTTCGCAAACTCGCCACAAATTTAGTGCTTGTAAAAAATATTTTATTTTTTTAACAAATTTTGGACCAACCGACTATGTTTTATAGGTCCCCCATTCAATTAAATACAAACCCTGCATTCTTTTGAATTCAGCTAGCCTAAAGTGAACGTATTCCTTTGTATCCGTTTGGATACAGGTGGCCAAAAATGATCAAAGTCATTTGTATCTAATAGGATACAAATGGCGCTTAAGGTGTTAAATATTGATGTCCAAAAAACAGTTTGGATTCAAAAGCCGTTTTGGATTGGCTTAAGCGAGATTGATTACCTGCCACTTAAAGCTCAATAGGAATTTGCTGAGCTTTCGAGTGACTCAAACTTAAAACTACAATTTCAAAAAAAGCCCTTGACTGAATTCTGTATCGGAACCAGAACTGAATTTCCCACAATCGCGTTAAATGTACTTTTACCATTTAACACCACAGATTTAAGTGAAGTTACTTTCTCAACTCTAACACATATTAAATCCCAATATCGTTCAGCGCTAAAAAATGTTGAAGAGGTCTTACGTCCCGCAGTTTCAAACATTCCACCAAGATTTGATTTGTTATGCAATAAAAAACAGGGACATCCATCTATTAAATTTTTTAATTATATTTTAATTTAATACTTACCACGCGACTACTTGAGTATGTTCGAGCGAATTAAGACAGTCAGAAATCCACTTTTATTTTTGAAACTATCATAAATATAATTTTATGATTTTTTGTGCAATTTTTAATTTTAGATTTTTGTATGTTTTAAAACGAATTCTAAATGTTACCTTAAAAATAAATTATCAAAAAAAAAATAATTCATTTTTCTTTTATATTTGTATGGGGTCGTCAAGAAACTCGCAATAATAAATGTGACAGTGACAGGAACACTGAACGATCGATCATTCAAAATCGATATTGAATGATCATCGATGAAGATAATCTACAACTGTAAACGTTGCGTTGTTTACCTTGCGAGGGCAGGTCGATTGCAGTGTCATGGCCGATATATATGGTATAAACAAACATAGCGGTCGAATGTTTACCATTGCTTTTGCATGGTTAGTTTGGTTTAAGATGAGTTATTTTTATCATTTAAAAATTGAAATTAACCTTAATGATATCTTTTGAGTATTGTGGTGAAGCAAAGAGACCATTGGTTGAAGGGGAAGCAGTTTTCAATGCCAACCATTTGTCACCTGAATGCAGAACTATCCTAACTCAAAAAAATTATTTTTTTCGTTTGTTCCATATAAAGGTAAAACATACCGTATTTTTTCATGCAGAAAAATCTTAAGTTAATAACTTTAAATTTACAGGTAGAAATTTTGTATCGAACATTATAATCCTATCTGGCAAATCACTATTTTATCAGTACAGAATAATCCTAAGTACATAGAAACACAGTTACGGCCGATTTCATAATGATTCACTAAAGTGGACTTTAGTAAAAGGAGACTTTATGTTAAAGTCGACTTTAAAGTGGCTGTCAACGATATTTGATTTCATAACTCGCTTTAAAGGGTTCTTTAAGTAAAGTGGCTTTTCATGAAATTTTATACTGTTGGTTAAACTGAATTATGATGTATTTGAACTAAAATGGAAATAATGACATTGAATGTCATACATTTTGGCCATTTTGCCGAATTTCGCGCGTTTGTATTCTACTTATCTATTTACCAGATTGATATACTATTGTTGGTTTTTAACTACTAAATTACTTATTATTACTTAATTACTAATCCAGATTTAATTTAATTATTATTAACTTTAATACTAATTTAATACTACTTTTAACTTTAACCACTAATTATTATTTCTATATGTAGATTATTACTGGACTTTTTATTAATTAGATTTATTACTTAATACTTACATAAATCTACTACTATTACTTAAAAATTAATTAGTTCACCATCATTACTATACTTTTCTTTTTAATTAGATTAATTTCTTAAAAATTACTTAGTTCATTAGTTAGTTATAGTTCATTATTATTACTCTACTTTTATTTTTAATTAGATTAATTACTTAATACTTACTTTTTAATTCTAGTTTACTAATAATATTAGGTACCTACTATTAATTCTATTAGTATAATACCTATATCTATAAATTATTACTATTAAGTACTTTCAATTAAATAATTGAAAAAACCTAAAATGGACAAATCGAAGAAACGTTCTACAAACTTTACCAAAGAGGAGGAACTTCTCTTATTGCAAGAGATTGAAAAATATAAGGATATAGTAGAGTGCAAAACAACAAACAAAGTAAACAATAAAGAAAAGGTTGGTACAATATTTCATTTGTTAAAAATCCTTTAAATTATCTAAATAATTGAGTATCACATATTACCTATGTACAGTCAAGCTGTTGATGTTCATTTGCAATTCATATTTTGTAGGAAGAAGCATGGCAAAAAATTTTAACAACTTTTAATGCTAAAAATATGGTATGCCGAACAGTTGAACAAATAAAAAATAAATTTGACAATATGAAAACCAGAACCAGAAAAGTAGTTGCCAAAGAGAAGGCATATTTAAGAGGAACTGGTGGTGGTCCTCAAATCAAAACTTTGGATGATCCAAGCTACCAAAGCTGCCAGGACCGGCATAATAGCCAAGCATAGCACGACAGTATATAGGTATATATAATCAGATCAAATATTATCATTCAAGCATAATGTCAAAAAACTCTTTTTATAAACATACAAATTTCTCATAATTATTGTTATTAATCATTATTTTAAGTATCAACGAAGAAAATGTTTTGTGTGTGTGAAAAGGCCATGAATCTAAATTTAAAAATAATTTTTAAAACCTACAACCAAATTAAAATAACATTTTATGCTGCACCTAAATTTAAAAGCACTTCACTTTTAAGCATAAATCAATATTTTTGATTTTCGGTGTATACCACTTAAACTTTTATAAATTTGATTATTGATTTCTGTGAAATACAGAAATGTTTATAAAGAATAGTTTTTTTCATGAAATTAATAATAAAGAAATTTCCCATTTGTTGCCAACTTTTTCAGACATACTTTATACCTTACTAACAATTAAAACACTTCTTTCCTTACATGAAGTATAAAATATAATCATATTTAGCTATATGTATATATCTACATTAATTCATTTTAATTTTCACTTCACCATTTTATTATTTCACTTGCAATTTTTTTAACAAAACAAAAATTGTTTATGACTTTCAAAATTTGGATATACAGTAGACTCCCTCTATAACGAGAACTGAAATCACAGACTAATTACCTCGTTATAAGCCGATCTCGTTATACCAGACAATCATAATACTGTGCGTACCGGCGGGCGTAATTTCGGCCGGTAATCCCTTGGCCTACCTGCATAAATCAAGGGGTACCATTTATGACAGGGGTAATTTCGGCCGAGGGGTTGATGTTTACGATGAGATTAAAATATTGGTAATTACGCTTCATAGTTTCTGTAAAATATTAATTGTGTATTTATTTGGAAATACCTAATCCTGTGTACCTGTCGGAAATACCTTTAATTTACTTATCTCTTTATTCTAATAACTATGTTGTACCTACTTAAGATTATTCCTTTAAATGTATAAAATTCACAAATAACAGGTATAAAATTATTATAGCTAGTCAGTATTATAACTTATCTTGAAGCTACTAGTCGATAGAAAGCATAAAATATATTATTTGTATACGATGGCATCTGTTTCAGTAATTAAGAGTTCACGCGGTTGTGACTTACTAGTTGTAGAAAAGTTTCAGTTTTGTAAACAGGACGTATTAAAAAGTGGTGAAGTACGTTGGAGGTGTATAAAGAAAAATTTAAGATGTTTAGCCAAACTGTACACTGTTGGTGCGGAATACACAGTTACTAGAAGTGAATTAATCCACAACCACGAGTCCGATGAAACTACGTTGGAGAGAAAAATAGTGACGACTTCATGCAAGCGCAAAGCTGAGGAAGACATATCGGAGAAACCTTCAAAAATTATTAAAAGCGTTCTTTCAAATCATTTGCCAGAGAATTTGTCATCGATAGATGTCAGTCTAATAAGAAGAAATTTGTACAACAGCCGCCGTAAGCTCTTACCAGCCCTGCCTAAGGATATTCACGATGTACATTCTGTACTCGATAGTTATGGACCGAAAACCACAACAGGTGAAAATTTTTTGTTTATTAACAGCACAGCTGATAATATCATTGTTTTTTCTTGCCATACAAATATAATAAGTTTATGTAAAATGAAAGATTTTTACATGGATGGCACATTTTCTTATTGTACAAAATATTTTTATCAGTTATTTACCATCCATGGACTGGAAAATGGGCATTATGTTCCTCTTTTGTATTGTCTGTTGCCCAATAAGACCAGTGACACATATATGAGACTTTTTCTGTTGGTAAAATCTAAAATTTTTGAACTTTATAATATTGTTTTTGAACCGAAGGAGGTATTTGTGGATTTTGAAATCGCAATTCATAACGCATTAAAAGTTGTCTTTCCCAAAACCAAACTAAATGGTTGTAGATTCCACTTGCACCAGGCGTGGTATAGGAAAATACAATCATTAGGGTTAACCCAAATGTATAAAGATAAAAACTGCGAGGAAAGCAAATGGCTTACTCATACTTTTGGGCTAACTTATTTAGACCCCTCTGAAGTTGAAGATTGTTTCATATTTGATCTCATGTCATACAAACCGGACCATAAACTTATAGATAAATACGCAGACTATTTATTAGAAAACTACATAGCGCCAGAATCTCATTTTCCACCAAATATATGGGCATATGAAAACCCATCAATTAAAAGAACCACAAATGCCTGCGAATCATTCCATTCGCACTTTAATTCTAGTTTTTATTCAAGTCACCCTTCTATATTTATTTTTATAGAAAAATTAAAAGATTGTCAGATCGATGCATATTTAAAAATAAAAAATTTAAATATTCCAGCAAAAATTAAAGACAAACAAGTAAAAAACAAACTAAAATTTATCGAAAACATGGTAAATATGCTTCGATCTGACAATATTTCTAGAATTAATTTCGTTAAATCTGTATCACATCAAAACGTTTTTTAAAAATTTATAGTTTACTTAATTTATAGAAATAAGTTGATGTAATAATTTTATTGAAATAAAGAAATATTTTAATATAAAGCATTCTGTTATTTTATTTGATTTGCGGCCGAAAATACCTATGAGATAAGGAAGCAACTTAAAACCTCCGGCCGAATTTACCTACCGGCTTTTAGTACCTGCTCTTTTTCCGGCCGAAATTACGTCCGCCCCTTTAATTTTGTACACCAACCTCTCCTTCTTTAGGATTATAATAAAACAGTTTTCCATGAATTTTGACAACGAAAATTTAGTTTATTCTCTATTGTGAAATTTTAATTTTTTCTTCATTAAGTGTCGCCTTTCATTTTATACATCATTATGATATTTTATGTAGTTTCACATTCTGCTATTTCTTTGTTACAGATCCCATCCCGACGACCCTGTCAATTAAATTTAGTTTTAGTCTATTTTGTATATAATATTTAGTTTTAGTTGTGTATATAGGTATATATAGTCTATATAGTTTATTTTTAATTGTGTTTAGATATTTATATAAATATATTATTTATTTTTGAATAAAAAATATGTAAAAATTGTTGTTTTTATATTTTCTTCTTCTTCATTTTGTGTATATAAGTATATATAGTTTACTTTTAATTATGTTTATATTTGTATATATTGTTTATTTTTTAATAAAAAATATCTAAAAATTGTTGTTTTTATATTTTCTTCTTCTTCATTTTGTGTATACATGATTTTTATTGTGATTTTCTATATCGTTAAAAAACATCTAAAAATTGTTGTTTCTATATTTTCTTCTTCTTTATTTCGTGTAGATATGACTCTATTCGTTTTTAAATGGTCCTCCAGTAAGTTGTCGCTCCATCGTTTTCATGGTCTTTCCGCTAATCACCCCCCCATTAGGTGACAGTCTCTTACCATCTTTACTACTCTATTTGTTGTTATTAGACTCATATAATTATTTCATTCTACTCTTCTATTTCTCCCCTATTTCTTAATGTTCTCCACCGTAAAATTTAAATATTCCAGCAAAAATTAAAGACAAACAAGTAAAAAACAAACTAAAATTTATCGAAAACATGGTAAATATGCTTCGATCTGACAATATTTCTAGAATTAATTTCGTTAAATCTGTATCACATCAAAACGTTTTTTAAAAATTTATAGTTTACTTAATTTATAGAAATAAGTTGATGTAATAATTTTATTGAAATAAAGAAATATTTTAATATAAAGCATTCTGTTATTTTATTTGATTTGCGGCCGAAAATACCTATGAGATAAGGAAGCAACTTAAAACCTCCGGCCGAATTTACCTACCGGCTTTTAGTACCTGCTCTTTTTCCGGCGGAAATTACGTCCGCCCTTTATTTTTTATTATAAAACGAACTAAGTCCCCAATCTTTTTTTTTAACTAACATACCTTTTGAAACATGCACGATAACAGGTATTTATATGTACGAATTAAAAGAGAATTTCATTATGAATACACCAAACGTTATCACATTTCCTTAAACCATATACATTCAATAATATTCCTCTAAATATAGGTGAGGTAAAACATGCAAAACTTTAAACGCGATTTCCCAAAAAATGTGATTTTAGAGTTATTTCGGTTTATTTTTAAAGGAGCGATATGTATTGTGCCGCCAATTATGACGTTAAAATTAGTCACAGCTTTTTAGAAAAGGGACATACACAAAACAAGCGTGACTCCATATATGCGGTTATCGAAAGAGCTGCAAAAAAAATCCCCATATTTAGTCCACAGCAGTGGTATACATTAGCAAGGACTGCGTGTAAAGTGCGGTCTTATAAAATAAAAGAAATGGCTTAGACAGAGTTTTATGATTTAAAGTACATGTTAGCCAAAACTACAAAAAATTGGGATAAAACTGAACATGGTTGCAAAGCCATGTTCAATAATTTAAAAGTTACTATGGTTGACCCAAAATGCCCAAACGAACTAACTGTTAAATATAGTTTTGAAGAAGATTTCATAAAAATTAATACACGGAATTGAAAAGGAGCTACCACAAATTAGATTCATTAGAGACCTATCAACTTAAAATATTGAGAAGCTCACCGGTTCCAATTCCTACTGCGAAATATAAAGACTTAATATTTTTGTACGAAAACAAAGTTATACTTACGGAATACCATAATTTTTTCACTAATCTTCAAGCTAGCAACCATCCGGAACCGGAAACTGATGAAGATTAATTTAATATTAGGTTAGATTATTAATTAATATATTATTTGACTATTTCATAGTATTTTTTTGGTATTTTTATTTGAATTGTAAACCTTCAATAAAAATTAAAAAGTTGTAAATGTTACTAATTTTTATTATTTGTATCCCATGTTAACCTTAATTTTTTGTGAGCTTGAAATTTATAAATGCAGAATTAGTGTATGTCCCAAAATCGCACTTATAATAGTTCTGCAGTAGAATTTCTAAAACAGTAGTATCCTAAGTCACACTTTTTGGAAAAAAAATGTCATTTATCTGTCTCATTCCTAATAACATATTTAAAAGGTTCATAATATACCATAATGAGACAATTTCATCATTTAATCCAATACTTTTTAAACTATAGCACATTGAAATATTAAAATTGCTCTCCTGTAAAATATCTTCAATGTGAGTTAAGCTAGTTCTGCATTCAGGTGACGATTTATTTGTGGCATTAAAACAAAAACCACAACTCGGTACCTCAGAGGTAAACTATCGTAACTGCAAATTTCGCTGTTTTCTGATTACATTTTTAATATGTACATCGCAATGCAAATTTCCTGGGGGTAAAGTATCGTAACTGATACTTTTCATTCTGGTTTAAAACGTAATGTGAAACTATTGTAAACTACTTAAGTACTGCAGTATTAAACTATCGCGAAGGACGTTACGTTTGTTTACCATAAAAATTTGGCCGAGAAGATGGAACTGTTTAGGTGTTCAACTAACGTAATCGCACTTACGATAGCTTACCATTATTCAACTGTTTGATTAAGCAGCGTGTTGTCTAAAAAGAATTTGTGATTTCGAAAATATGAGTGACAAAAGAAGTTGAAGAATATTGAAATTAGCTTTATTGGATATGGAGGTAAGTTGTAAACGATATTTTTTTTTATAAAACATTGTAATTTTAGAAATCTTAGAACCTAACCTTACCTAACCTCAAAAATTTACTTTAATTTAGAAGTCTATGTTTATATAATAATTTTTATTATTTAACTCAATATTTCATTCTTAATTTATAATTCATAAATAATTATTGCTAAACCCATCATATAGCGATGAGATTTATAGTTGCAACTTTATATCATTGGATAATATAGGCCGAATATCTAAATTGCAATTAATTATTATAGTACAGTGGATTTAAGTTCTATAAATAAACAATTTATTGGATATTGAATTACAACTCGTTCTAATTCTCGAGTATTAAGAAATTTACTCTTTTAAGCAAAAATATTTTACTTATGTTTGGTAATGTATTTTTTGTTACAAATCATTATAAAATTTGGTTGTAAACTATTCCTTTGAGTTACCTATATGATTACAGGTCATCTCATTTGTGTGATCACTGTTTTCATAATAATCCTGGTATGAAATTATATAAAATTATTTCTAACATACATATTTATAATAGTTTTATGCACTGATGGCAAATAAAAAAAAAATTGTATTTATTAAAGGAAAATGCATAAATATGTTTTGTTACAGACTGTTAGAGAAGACACAGCATCTAGTGAAAATGAGGACAATGTATTGAATATATTGCCAGAATTGAACAACTCTATGACTGAAGAATCGACTGATATTAGGAGCAATGATTTCATAAATTCGGATGTTAATGATTCAGACCAAGATCCCGATTATGAGATGAATAAAGAATCTGCAGATTCATTTGGTGCAGATGCTGCTTCTCAGGAGGATAACCTGACAAATAATACATCTACCGCATCAAATGTACCATTAAAAAAAAGGGGAAGGAAACGAGTGCGTAATCTTGGTAGTTGGAAGTGCAACATCAGAAAAAGAAATAAGCTAGCAGGAAAAGAATGTTTCAAAAAAAGGAACATTAATAGCAGCAAAAGCAATAAAGCCACCGTGTCTGCCATCGTGCAAAAAAAGTGTACCGAAAGAAATTCCCATGATGATAGGCAGCAAATATTTGACAAGTTTTGGCGTAAAGAAAATTCTGATAATTTCAAACGGAAATTTGTATCCAACAATATTGAAAGAAAACCAGTGTTTTAAAGTTGGTGACAAACCTAAATGCTACAAGCAGAAATGTAACGTTATCTTATTTTTTTGTTATAAGAGGTACTAAAATACCAGTCTGCAAACATTTCTTCTTAAATAGACTCTGCATATTAGATATGTTTATGAGAACCGCTTTAGCAAAGAGAACGGATATAGAAATAGTTGAACCGAATAATAGAGGAAAGAAACCACCACCAAATAAAATTAACGAAATTGTTTACCAAGGAGGATGGTCACACATAAGCTCATTTCCAACAGTAGAGAGTCATTATAGCCGAGAGAGGACCGAAAAGCACTATTTGGGTAATGAGTTACATATCTCAAAGATGTACTCGCTATATAATGATAGAACATAAATAAAAGTCTTATTGCGAAAAAATGGTTATACGAAAAAATTTTAATTTTTAATATCTATCCTTCAAACAACCGTCCAATGATACATGCGACACATATGATCATTTTAATATCAAAATTAAAACTACTGAGGACGAAGGCGAAAAACAAGTCATCCAAATACAATACGATGAACATCTTACTGAAGCCAGTCTCCGATATACTCTAAAAAGAACTGATAAGGATATTTCTAAGGAAATTGATTCAAAGGAAATTACCATAATGGTTGACTTACAAAAATGTTTACCAACCCCATTGCTGACAAATACTCAGTCGTTTTATTTGAGAGACATGTGGACATTAAACCTCACGATATTTAACGCAACAGAAGGAAAAAGTCATTGTGCAATGTGGGATTAAACAGTTGGGGCCCGTGGAGCCTGTGAAATTTCTTCGTGCATTTTCAGGTGGGCATTAGCTAACTTGAATTCGAATATAAAGGAACTTACGATATGGTCAGATAATTGTGGAGGCCAAAATAGAAACTTCACCATAGTTGCTATGTATATGTGGCTTATTCGCTGTGTCCCAACCTTAAAATATATAAATCACAAATTTTTATTAAAGGGACACACTCATATGGAGGTTGACGGAGTCCATTCTGTAATAGAGAGAGCCAAAAAGAAAATTGATAAAACAAACACCATGATGGTTCCCTGGGACTGGCAGCAATTTGTCAGGCAGTGTAAATTTAAAAATGTAATTGAAGTATACGATATGAGGTTAGAAGATTTTAAAAATTTTAAATCACTGTTTGACAACAATGCTGCCCCTTTAATAAACAGAAAAAAAAAATTCTAATCATAAAGATTTCCTCATTAGTGAAGTTGTTCATCTGCAAGTACGATCGTCAGATCCGGGGACTCTCTTTTACAAGAACGAACTGGCCAACAGATATTCATCCTGTAAGTAAAGTATTACGGCCCATATATTCTAAAAAGTTTAATGACCTACAAACAAGTTTGCAATGGATCCCTCCATGTTTTCATCATTTCTACAAGAATATACCACATGGAAATAACATCGCTGAATATCCTGAGGAAAAAGATCAATAATACTGGTGTGGACGATATTAGTGAATGTTTATTAAACAATACTTAATACTGAATTTTAGTTTTTATATTTCTTATAAAATAATATAGTTATTTCAATTCTTACTTATTTTGTATGATATAACCTATGAAACCTGTGAAATATTCAATGGTATACCGTCTTTCCCCATTTATTTTATGCGAACGTAATTTGGTAAAAGGTAATTTTCTTTAAGAGTAAACTAACGTAAGTGCTCCCATCCCTTAACGGTAAACTGAAATATTATAAGAATATTTTTTTCAGTAGTGGTAGACAATAAAATATTATCTTACCATCAAAATGATTTTAAAGAAGAATAACTAATTCGTCAGCTGCCTCATAAATGATTAAAAAAACTTAAATCGGCTCTACTGTAAAATTAGCAAAATGTTACATACGATAGTTTACCTCTGAGGTACAGAACTGTAGTTGAATTATTTGATCTTTGGCTACAAAGTAGCAAAATTCATTATGCACCCCATGAAATAGACATTAAGTGAATGGTGAGAATACAAAAAAAAAAACAATAAAATATACTTGCACATATAAAGCAGGAGAGCAGAAGAAAAATGCAAACAGATAATTGCAGCATTATTATATGTGAACAGGTGTGCTAAGTATAAATAAATTGTATTAAAAAAACCTAAGTATTTCCTTACATTATATAAGTGATTATATTCATATTATTTTTATTTATAGAGAGAAAATAACAAATCTCGATGATTTGGGTTGTACAGATATACAACAAAAGTGGGGTAAACTAAAAACAAATTCCAAAGAGATATACATGGATGAACCCATGGAAAACTTTTGCCACATACAAAACACGGTAGATTATGCCTCCAACAAAAATGTTACTAGTGAGGAAGTTTTGCAAAATTGTGCTCTAAGCTTAATAAAAGGTTTATTACATTTTTTAATGTATAATTTTATGTTTAATAAATATTTTACAGCTCATCCAACTTCAGAAGCTTGCCTTCATTTGAATATAAGGAATACGTTTGCTGATGAGTGTGTAGCAGATGATTTAATGCAAGCATCACTGATTCATGCCATTATTATTGCAAATTTAAATTGTTTTTCTACTTTTCAAGAAATGCCACACCTCAGTGAACAAGAACAAATATTTTATAAACAAAATATATTTTTATCTACAGAAAATGCTGTTGATTTATGCAGTAAAACGTTAGGCCAATCTAATGAATTGTAAAAACAACAAAGGAAACTACGAATAACAGGTCTATTTGTTATAGTTTATACACTTTCCACAAAAACAGCCACACTGAGAGTGAATGGACAGAAAAAATAAAATAAAATTTTGACGTCCTCTTTTACAGGAAACACAGCAACACTATATGGCGTAACAACCGAACATATGGCAAGGCTAAAATATTCAACCAAATTTAACAAAAAAATTGAAAATTTAGGGCTTGTTGCGAATCCAAAAGTACCGTGGCTTAGTATTAGTCCTGATGGTATTATATACAAGAACTGCCTAATTGAAATTAAGTGTCCTATACTAGGACAAAAAATAACTGCTGCAGAGGCTGCTAGAATATGAAATGTTTTGCTGGGGAATTTCCAGAAAAATTTTATTTAAAATCCAATCATACATATTATGGACAAATTCAGCTTGGAATGTTTTTATTAAATTTATCAAAATGCCATTTTTGTGTGTACTCATCCTTTGATGATAGTATTTTTGTTATTGAAATACCATATGACAGTGAATTTGTATGGAAAATGTTAAGTGTCTTAAAGCTATTGTATTTTAAATATTTTTTACCAACAGTGACAAAGTGAATATCATAAAGTTTAATTAAAAACTATTACCTACTTCTACTAGACAACCATTTTATTTATAAAACATTTAAAAATAATTGATCTCTGTTAAATTTATACTAATTAATATATTTTATATTTGTTTGAGTGATATCTAATACATCTACTATCTATTCACAAGCTAAATTCCAAATATAATAAATATTAGGGAGTTAACGAGAACAACCTGAATGTAGTATTAGAACTGTTTAATAAGATATACGATACTGGTCAAATTCCATCGGACTGGTTAAAATCTACATTTGTGCCCCTTCCTAAGAAATCGAATTCTAAGACGTGTAGTGAATATCGCCTTCTAAGTTTATTGAGTCGCACCCTTAAAGTATTCTTGCGTATTATCCACTCCAGAATACGAGCAAAATTAGAACACAGCATAAGTAAAACACAGTTCGGTTTTAGATGCGGTTTTGGAACTCGAGAGCCGCTCTTTGCAATACAAGTCTTGATTCAAAAATGTCTGGATCAACAGAAAGATGTTTACGCCTGTTTTATCGACTATGAGAAAGCATTCGATACTATCAAACATGACAAACTCGTAGAACTATTACATCTTACTGGACTTGACACTAAGGACATCCAGATTATAAAAAATCTATATTGGAATCAAACAGCCCACATGAAGAATGGACATATGGTGAGTGAAAACGTAACCATTTCGAAAGGGGTTAGACAGGGCTGTATTCTTTCGCCACTGCTTTTCAACCTGTACACGGAACAAATATTCCTAGAGGCACTGGAAGAGTACAACGAGGGCATCAAGATTAATGGCGTAATGTAAGTACCAATAAGTAATTTTCGATATGCAGATGATACTGTTATACTGGCCGATAACATCGAAGATTTACAGATGATGCTAAATAGAGTAAATACAACTGGCAACCAATTTGGCCTAAAGATCAATAGAAAGAAAACTAAATTTATGGTGATCAGTAAAAAGAACATTCAACATATCGACCTGAATATTGAAGCCGAACGTATTGAAAGAGTACACCGATTTAAATATCTGGGATATACAGTAAATAATAAGTGGGACCCAGATGTAGAGATTAAGATCCGAATTGAACTAGCAAGATCAAAATTCATCAAAATGAGAAAGCTCTTAATCAACCGCCATCTAAACGTTAACCTCCGATGGTGCGCCACGAAATGCTACGTACTCTCTAAGCTACTTTACGGAGTTGAAGGGTGGACGTTAACAGCAGCAACTATAAAGAAGTTAGCGGCTCTAGAAATGTGGCTGTATCGACGCATACTGAGAATACCTTACACAGACAGAGTGACCAACACAGAGGTATTAAGACGAATGGGTAAAGAGGTGGAATTGTTAACAACTGTTAAAAGGAGGAAAGCGTCATACCTGGGCCATGTATTCCGTACTGATAAGTACAGTCTGCTACAGCTTATGGTGGAAGGCAAGATTGAAGGTAGAAGAGGTTTGGGTAGAAAGAAGAAATCCTGGTTGAGAAACTTGAGAGATTAGTTTCAAATACCAGAAGCTGCGAACATAATACATGCGGCACAAAACAGAGAAACCTATCGTTTGATGGTCGCCAACCTTCGGTAGAAGACAACACATAAAGAAGAAGATTAGGGAGTTAAAGTGCATGACAAAACGTTAACGTTAACGTATAATTTGACAGCTACTCGTGCGCAATAGAGGAATACACACGTTTGCGTAAACGGATCTCCGTAACCTTGAGTGCGTTTACGAATTCCCTTAACGTTAGCCAAATATTTATCTTTTGTTTGTGTTATTGTAACCTAAAAATAGCGAACAAAAACGGAAAAAAAATTTAAGAACCGATTTAGATTTATAGAGCCAATGGACTTGCTGCTACAAGAAGTTTGTGGGCAAAATCCCTTCGAGAATCCAACGAGGTGGAATACAATTGTGGTGAATATGTTGCAAATTACTGGCAAGTCTATCACTCTTAGAACTCTAAAAGAGAATGTACAAAATTTAGTCAAGAAATATCTAGCTAAAACCAGACTTCATGAAGGAAAGTAAATATCAAATCATTGGCACTTTTCAACAAAATAATTGCTTTTCTAGCACAGGTCTGGAGTAAGTGGAAGTCTCAGAACAAGATCACTTACTTCATCAGATTGCAGATTTAATGCGAGAGTTCCAGGGCAAAAAAAAACTAAAAGTATTGAAACTGAAAAATCTCTGTATCAGAGGGGTTATGATCGGAGAGAATTAGCTTCTAATTCAATGATGGCATCTTGTAAGTATTTATTGAGTCACTTATATAATATAATTTTACATAGAATCCAAAAATATAATTACAAACTTGACCGCAAATAAGCGTGACAGACTCATATGCGCAAGTAAAGATAGGAAGCAGAACATCTATGCCATTTGGTATAAATTCAGGACTTAGACAGGGAACCACTTGTCACCATTGCTGCTCAATTTTGCTTTAGAATATGCAATAATTAAAATATCGTCTGAGCTGACAGAAGGATTTGCTGATCAAGGATCAAAACTGTTGCTGGCATTTGCTGATGATATAGATGCAGTCACGCATGCTACAAGAGACGTGAGAGGTGTTTTCACAGCTCGAGGAGGAAGCAGGTAGTCTGGGTCTCCGAATAAATGAAAAAAAGACGAAATACGTGGTAGTAACCAAAAATCCAAGACCAAGAGTTAGGCAGAACATCAGTATTAATGATCACAACTTCGAAGTAGTAAAGGAGTTTAAATACCTGGGAGCGATAATCACAGGGGACAACCACATAGAAAAAGAGGTCTCAGCAAGGATAGCTGCGGGAAATAGAGCATTACACTCCCTTTCAACATTATTAAGATCGAAGCTGCTAAAAACAAAATCTAAATTAACACTGTACCAGTCGATTATTCGCCCAATTATTACATATGGCAGTGAAACATGCCCCTAACATTTGCCCCTCAAAGGAATGAATTCACGGGGGATTGGAGAAGACACCGAAATGCTGAATTGGTGACTCTGTATGGAACTGAAAACATAATAATAATAATAATAAATGTCTTTATTAACAACAGATTAAATTTTCTTTACAATGAAATATAATATCAGTAGGGCGAGATTCAGTTTGTGTACCACTGTGCAACAGCGGCACACAACTGCTCTTCCACCTAACCCCCAAATATGGCAAAAAAAGGCAAAAGTGTTAAAGACAGTGTTTTTTGAAGGACCAGTTGGTAGAAGATCAGTAGGCCGACCGAGAAAAAGATGGAAGGATGATGTTTAGGATGAAGGCGATTTATTTAGAATTGGGGTACAATAATAGGAAATAGAAGCGCAAGATCGTAGAGGATGGAGGGCGATAGTGGATGCGGTGAAGACTCACCCCGAGTTGTAAAACCAGTGAAGAAGAAGAAGATGTTGAACGCCAGATAGTTAATGAGAACAATGAACAAGAAGCAAGTGCTGATTGCCAAATTTCTAAAGAAATTACACCATCCTTAAAGAGGAAATCAGCACCGTCAAATATTGCAAGTAAGCGATTTTAAATCTGGGTTAAAAAAAATAACTTTTAGTGTGAAAAAATCACAAAAATATATTAGTGTAATTTTGTAGATAGGTAGTTTGTTAAAGACTACAAAATCCATTTTTTTGTAAGCTTTTTAAATAACTGTATATTTCAGTCAACATATAGTCAACATACTTACTTTCGTTTCAAAAACTTTGTGCCGAATTTTAAGGCAGGTATGTTAGTGTATTTCTCTTTATTTTCGTACGAGTTAAAATACCCAAAATGTATTTTCAATTCTTTTTGCGTCGCGAGTTGATGTAAACACATTTTTAGAGTTGGTTTATACCACGGACGAGTAATTCTTTGATATTTTTCTTGCTCGAAAACGTTCGATACTGTGTTTGAAATCATCCATTTAGAGGCTGGGAAGGTTTTGCCGGAAAGATAATTAGATCCAATGATGCCAGGCCTCATGCAAAAAGTATGAGATCTCATTGTTGCAGTTTCGCAACTGTGTATAAACATTTATAAAATATTAAAAGACTTTGTAGTAGTTTTGATTCTCCCCGTAGATCAAGATTACAGCTTACAGCCCGTACAAAAATACATCTGCGTAAAACTAATTTACAAGACCAGCCATCTGGGAAATGACACCATAGGGGATGCATTTCATACACAAGAAAGAGTCGAGTTTTATCTCTCAAACCACACACATGTGTATGGGCGTTTGGGTTAAAGGTACCTGAGACACTTGGTATCGGTCTTGCAGCCGAGAGAGTCGTAAAAATGCAGTAAGGTTGCATTATCAATTTTATGTGGTTTCTGTGCGTCGCCGAAGATGATTTTGCGATAGCAGTGATGCTACCATTTCATGGGTAAAGTAGTACACCTTATACTATTTTGCAGTCTCCCATTCTGCAGTTGCAGAACACTGCCAAGAAACCGGTCATTCCATATTGTTCGAAAAAACCCATATTATTTCTAAGAGCCCCTTCTTTTATTCCAGGAAAATCCGCGAATCTCTAGAGATCCGAATAAATCCACATAATATCAATCGAGAGGAAGGATACTACTTGTCTCCCATCTGGAATCTCAGTCTAGAGCCGCCGTCCGGTCCCGCTACCACGATGCAGGTCACCGCGACTATAAATAGAGCGGTAGCGGAGTAATCGTCGGATTCACTCCCCGCCTCTCGACGCGTTAGTGTTCTGAGCTGTTGGACGTGAATCCCTGTCCTGGCATTTGGTTTTCACCTCTGGCTGCGTTAAGTAGTTGAGTTACTGTGACCAAATGCCCATCTTGGTAGTTAGTATTCGCCTCTGGTTGCGTTGAGTAACTGAGTTACCGTTGCTAACTACCCATCTTCCTGTCTTTTGTTTTCTTTTTTGTTCTCCTGAAGAAGCTACATACAATTGTAGCGAAACGTCGAGATGAACCCACTTTTGGGTCACTCACAAATGACACGGTCCAAACCCGGAAGACGAATAAACTATAATTCTGACTCTGGCCGTGGAAGCCTACGATTTCATTTATACTATTTGTTGCCAAAATTACAATGCTGCATATATCAAGTACGTTTACTTGGTATATAGATGTCATATTTGCTTGGAACTTTTTATCAGTTGTGCCGCGATCGCGATTGAACTTTATTGAGAACATTTTATTACCTTTACGTAGATTTGGTTATTTTTTTACATTGTAATAATTTCATTATTTTGTTTGTATGTATATCACAGCTTTTACGCGATGAGTTTATTAATTGCATTAATTTTATTATTAATTTAATGTGTATTTTATTACCGAGTATACTTTTGAATTACCTAGTATATTTTTGAGTTTATTAATATTTGTATTATGTTATTATATATTTCATTGAATTGTTTTGGATTGCATTTTGTGTGTCTTTATTAAAATGGCTGATTCATTTTACCACCGATTATTTATATGTATCGATGTTTTTATTTTACCAGTTCTGAGATTGTAGTCTTTTGAGTGATTGTCTCCTGTACACTTTTCTTATGTAAATTTATTATTGGCTACAAATAAATATTCATTTTAACATATTTGTCACGTCGCAATAATTTGTGGCTTATTATAGTTTTATTATATTTTACCGTATGTTTATTGGTCTTTGGCTTTTATTTAATTGCAAATAGAGTTTTATATAGTCCTCTGGCTTTCATTTTTTTTTTTATTTTAATAAACATACCTAATGTGAAAGGGGGAAACCAGCGAGTTATGGATTGAACAGAATATCTTCTCTCTCTTTCTGATGACCCAATCGTTATATTGAGGTCATCGTATGTGCAGAACGCAACACTCATGTTTTCCAAGCAAATCTCATGCTCTCATGATTTTATTGCAAAATCTCATGCTTTTCAACTTATAGACATAGTGACAAAAATAAGGAATATTAAACATTATTTGTAAACTACAGATAACAAAGTGAGCATAAACAAATTTTGCTTATGTCACAAAAACTATATCACTAAAAATTTTTAACCCAATAACAAGGAATTTATAATGTATGCGAAAGAATGAATATCGCCGAGAATAACAACATCGTCGATCGTGCTCAAATGATCTGGAAAATACTTGAATGAGAAAGGATATTTACAGTTAAGATATTACGAGTCATTATTTATCGTAACAATAGGTTAGAAAAGGTTAAACTGAATTGTTTGAATTTCTACATTAAAAGTGTTCAACAAATTTGCTCCAGATTTCCCCTTAAAGATTCGATATTTGAAAAGATGGAGTTTATGGATCCAGAAGTCGTTCGATCTCTAAAAATCAGATCTATTGGTCATAATTATGTCCCAAAAGCGGTTCCTTCAAATATTACGATTCATCCATATAAATGATAATTCAAAAATGCCAAAAGAAGGTGAAACCAATTTTGACAAACTATACAAAATACGTCCACTGATTGATAATATCAAACAGAATTATGTGGCTTCTCGAAATATATCCATCGATGAAAGTATGGTTGGCTTCAAAGGTAGGTCAAGCTTGAAGCAATATATGCCTCTAAAACCAACTAAGCGAGGTTTCAAAGTTTGGGTTGCTGCATGTGCTGAAACAGGATATATGTATTCGTTTGAAGTGTACCAAGGTAAGTCCACTGAAAGCGACAATTACTCATTAGGGGAAAGGGTTGTCCTATCCCTTTCAAAAGACGTGTGGAATAAAGGTTATTGCTTTTACTTCGACAATTTTTTTAGCAGTATTCCCCTTCTACAAGAACTGTCTAAGAGACAATCATTTGGCTGTGGCACATTTAGAATTAACCGAAAATATTACCCAAAAGAGTTTTTACGAAGTGACAAAGATATAAAACTTGGAGACTCCGACTTTGCTCAAACTGGAGACATATCTGTATTAAAATGGAGAGATAGAGGGAAAAATATGTGGTAGTGATCAGCAATATGCATATTCCTGCTGAAAAAGGAACTGTAAAGCGTACTAATAAAGCTGGAGTACGGGAAGAAATTGAATGCCCAAAAGCAGTTTCTGATTACAATCGGTTTATGGGAGGCGTCGACAGATTCGATCAGATGCTTTCTTGCTATGATATCTCTTGGAAATCCAGAAAATGGTGGATGAAATTACTGTACTACATCATAAATGCTACAGTTGTAAACAGTTATATATTGTATAATCTTGGAATGAAAAGAAATTCTCGCAAACCTATGTCGCATTTGGCATACCGCAGCTTTTTTGCCAATGAGCTGATAAATCATTTTTCGAGTAGAAAACGAAGGGGTCCTGTAGCGACAATATTTCGTAAAATAAACCAGATTGGAGGACGAGAGGTGTCTACTGATCCTGTAGTTAGAAGTTCGATAGTTGGTGAACATTTACCTGTAAAAGGCACCTCTCGGCGATGTGCTTTCTGTAACACAGAGAAGAAACCAAAGCGATCTCACATGATATGCAAAAAATGTGATGTTGCCCTTTGTTTGGAATGTTTTACACCTTTCCATTTGTAATTGTCTCTTATAATAATTGCCTTTTGAATAAAACTTTGTCTAAAGTGGTTTTTTTATTTAGTAACACAATTTACTTAACAAATTGAATAAGCGGTTGATTTTTCAACCAGTGAAATTTTCAAAGTCGTTGAGACCGCAATGGTTCTTTGGTTGAAAAATTAACCAGGTCCTGTTCGACAAAGAAAAAAACATAATGCCAAAAGGATACATTATTACTCTATTTATACTTGTTTTGCATCGGTTTAATGAATATAAGCTTTGGTCGACGCAAAAAAAAGTTTTGCGCCTTAAAGGGTTAAGCACCTGTAAATATAAATGTACTCGCTGTGAATGATCGAACAAGACTTAAGTGAAGATATTAAAACTTAGGTTAGAACTCGCAGAACAAAAAAGTGTGGTTAAGTCCTAGAAAATCAGAATTATGTCACAAAAATTGAGAAGAATGAAGAAAAAGATATTATCTATAAAAAGCCTGATAAAAGAGTTACAATAAAAAAATTTGTTGTTAGAAGAATATTCAATTTTATTTGAAAACATACCACCTATATGTAAAGAACTGGCAAGACGGAAAATAGACAAAAGAATGAAATATTCTTCTACATTAAAACAATTTGCGATAACTTTAAATTTTTTTCCAAAGGGGTATAATTATGTAAGGAAAAAATTTCAAACAACATCCTTCACAATATCCAAATGGTTTAGAAATGTTAACGGAGAACCTGGGTCTCTTGAAATTTTAAAAAAATACAATGAGAAATCACAAATTGCTATCTCTTATAATGGACGAAATGTCAATACGTAAAAATGTAGAATGGGACGGGACAAAATTTCACGGGTATGTAGATTTTGGAAACGATTTGCAAAATGAGCCAAAACATAGCCAACGATGCTTTTGTTTTTATGGCGAATTGTGTTTTTATAAACGGGTTAAATGGGACACAAAAAGCTAATCTTGTTCATCAATGTCTGCAGTTGATCGAAACAGAAACAGTGGCGCACGTAACACCATTAACATTTGACGGGGCAACAGCAAATGTTGCAATGACGCATATTCTGGGATGCAACAGGTAATTAGCCAATATAAAACCTTTTTTTTCAATACAAGATAAAAAATATTTCATATTTTACAACCCTTGTCATATGATTAAATGAATTAGGTACACTTTTGGAGATAAACGTCATACAATAATCAATGAAGTTGGAAATTCTATAAATTGGAATTAACGTAAAAGCACCGTATACCGTCCGGTCTCTCAATTCCGTCCGACAAAGAAATTGCGCTCTATACCTCAGAGTTTCGTCTCAATCAGACGGCCGAGTAGAATTTTTGATAGGTTATATCCCCACTCATCCTACCTTTAGCACGCAGACATTTTACGTTCACTGCTGTCAGTGTGTCAGTGCGGCTCAGTTTATTGCAAGTGCATGTTTTGTTTCAAGCGATACATATATTCCATATTTTATAGATACTACGTTTAACAGTTATGTTTTTACTTTTTTTATTAGAATCTTACATATTTATTTATTGTAAATGAACACATATTTTTGTGATTATTTCCGAACAATAGATTTTTTTACAGAAATTAAAGTGGACGGAATAGGGTAATTTAGAATATCAAGGGGTCCTTGATACCGTCCTACCGGACGGTATTAGGAATTAACTCCTTCGGTTTTAAACGCTTTTAAATATAAGTCTTAGTTAACACATTCGCGGGCGTGTCTGCAATTGCAGACACATGTGTAGGGACAGGTCTGCGATTGCAGACGATTTTTGTACCATCGAAAATATCACGTCTGCTACTGCAGCCGCAATGCCCATAAGAAATACATTAAATATGAAGGTTGGTGTCCCTATATATCGAGTTTGTTGTCAGGGAAGTGTCCCATGAAAGCATTTTATTTGACCTTGATTCTTCCGCGCTCCCCTACTCACCTTATATTTTCCTGGCGTCACGTCTGTTAAAACAGGCAGTCTCTCCATATACTTTGCATGGTGCAGTCGTTTATTGTGCGTTTCTACACACGCGTTTTGAGTGTCGCAAGCAAATTGTCGCAATTATAGCAAAAGTAAGTACATTTAAAAGTTTATTATTGTTTTTGAAAACTGCCTCAGATAAAATCTACATTTATTCCCACGATAGACTAAAACAAAACCATTATTTTCACTGGTATATTTATTCTCAAAATAGACTAAAACAAAACCATTATTTTTGCGTGATTGCTAACAGATACATGGTATATTATTACTTTGTTCTACGTGTTATTTTTCGTCCATCACATGACTCTTACATATTTTTGTGCTTAGCCTATCTTTGAAATAAAAATGTATTGACGGTCAAAGTAAATTATTTTACAAATAAACACTTGTTCCAGGTTCTGAAAAAATGGACCCTAAAGAAGAACGCAGATTACTGGATCTTTTTGATGAAGTTGAACCTGAATCGGATGATGAAAATGATGATCACGAGAGTAGCAACGATACAGACCAATTTGCTGGATCAGATGATAGATACCTAGAGTATTCACCTACAAATGATAGTTATTCTGCTAATTCATCTGACGAATCTAACTTCAATTCAACTCCACTACCACCACCAGATAAAACTAATTCAACTCCGCTACCTGTCGTAGGTCAAACTAACCCAATTCCACCACCTGTCGTAAATCAAACTGTAGAGGTTGCGGATGGTTCTAGTTCCGAAGAATCTGATGATTGGGAAGAAACGTATGGTGACATACCAGACTTTCAGTTCGATCATGCTGCTGACGGGATACAACTACATTTTGACCATGAACCTGTACCACTAGAAATTTTCAAATTGCTTTGGACTGACGAAGTAATGGATCTTCTTGTAAATAGTACCAATGGATATGTTCTCAAGCTGGAGATATCAAATCGCCCTAAACCTAAACATTCCAGAACAACTAACTTTGTTGAGACTCCAAAGAAGAACTTTACAAATTTATAGGGATTTCTTTATTGCAAGGACAAATTCGATTTCCAATTATGCGAAAACTTTTCTCATATAATCCACTATACTACCACCCTGTATTTTCCTATGTTATGTCCGGACGCCGATACGAACATCTGCTCAGATGTTTCAACTGCACAAATGAAAAAGACAAAAATGATAGGCTCAATAAAGTAAGTGAATTATTGAAGATTTTGATTAGGAACTACCAGAGCGCTTACTCTCCCGAGGAAGCATTGTCCCTGGATGAGTCCCTATTAGTACATAGAGGCAGGCTGAGTTTCAGACAATACATCAAAGGAAAGAAAGCAAAATATGGAATCAAATTCTACGAGCTGTGCACGACAAAAGGTTATACTTGCAACATCGACATTTATAAAGGCAAAGAAATAGAAGAAGGCAATATGACAAAATTGCAATCTCTCGTATTTAGGCTTCTTTCACCTTTTTTGGACAAGGGACACCATGCTGTTATGGATAATTATTATAACAGCGTTCCCCTGTCAAACAAATTACTTCAACGTAAAACTCATACAACAGGAACCCTTAGGTCGAATCGCAGAGGAAATCCTAAAGAAATCACCACCAAAAAAATTAAGAAGGTTGAGCATAAATGGCTGCGAAAGGGCAAGGTGTATGTCTCCAAATGGAAAGATAAGCGGGAGGTGTTGATGATTACCACCAAATTCCATCCAGAAATGATCGAGACTACTAATTCTTACAACAAAACTAAAATTAAACCAAAAGAAGTCTCAGAATATAACCTAAATATGGCAGGTATTGACAGAAGTGACCAGTTAACATCTTATTACAGCTGTCCACGAAAATCAATACGATGGTATAAGAAAGTAATATTTCATCTGATTGACGTTACTGTTGTCAACAGTTACCTTCTTTACCGAGATATAACGAAATCGAAGATCACCCTTCTTATGTTTCGAGATGCTATAATAAAAGATCTACTTGGAATTTCACCAAATATAAAAGACGGAAGAAAACTTGTCAAACGTGGGTCGATAAATAATCCCAGGGAATGTTCAAGTTCAGCCCCTCCTCAAGCTGCTTTACAACATGTTTTGGAGAAAATACCCTTGCCTTCCAGTTACAAAAGAAAAAGTTATTTTTTGAGATGTCGCCAATGCTCCAGAAATGGAAAAAGAGGGCAGACATCATGGCGCTGCTCTGGATGTGATGAGAAGCCACCGCTATGTGCAGGAGATTGTTTTAAAAATTTTCACTCGTAAATTTTCCCAAGTATTTTTTTCTAGAGAAAATGTTTTCCTCTTGCGTTGAGTATTATTAACGACAGTAACTAGTTTTATAACAAAATACGTGGTTTTTTATTTATTTTGGCAATATCTGTTTCTACTACTATGCGTCTGCAATAGCAGACTGTGTCCCTGTACATTCAAATTTTCAATGTATAGGGACACATCTGTAATAGCAGACACATATTTTTTTCTAGAAAAAAAGACGAAATCGCTTTTCTAACTCTTGATCAGTACTTATTATTGCAATAAAAAAGGATTTTAAAACAAAAAACTAGTGATGTTTTGAGTAGGTTAAAAATATACCAAGTGTCCGCGAATGGGTTAAATAATATAATCCAGCATATTTTTAACATACTATATATTTTGCTCCGTTTAAAAACCTGAATACGACCTACAATAGGTACAACTCATTTTAAGAAATTTATTGTCAAATATTAAGTGCATTCGAAAATTCAATTTCAAATTTAACTCAAGAAGGATGCATTTATTAACTATTCTAAACTTAATGTGTAAGTTTGGTTTAGTTTTTAATTGTAAAAAATGTTTATGGTAGTTCTTTCTCGCAGTTTGTATTATCAAGTATGATAAAATGACTATCTAATTGGTAAAACACTCATTTAAAGAAATTGGACGGACACAGGAACCTTCTGTCCTATATCCGTCCAGGGTGGACGGACAGAGCTATTTTAAACTCCTGTAACCGACCCAATAAAATATTACTAAAAAATTTTTGTTTCAGTTTTCTATTATCTGCAACTATGGTATACAAAAATCGTATGAAGTATCCTCAAGAGAATATCCAAAAAGCTATAGAAGATATTAATTTGAAACGTTTAAGTATTCGACAAGCCTCCAAAATATACAATGTGCCTAAAAGTACTTTGTTAGATACTATAAAAGAAAAGTACAAAACCCCGGGCAATATTGGAGGACCAACAGTTTTGTCCAGTTCTGAAGAAGAATTGATTATAAAATGGATAATCGAAATGGGCAACGTGGGATTCTCGGTAACAAGATCTCAACTTGTTGATTCTGTTTCAAAACTAATTCAAAATTAGAAACGAAAAACCCCATTTAAAAATTACATACCTGGTAAAAAATGGTACAATGGTTTTCTCGCTCGTCATCCAGAAACTTCAAAACGTATTCCACAATCACTATCTTCTTGTAAGCCGCAGTTGAGGAACAAAATATAAAAAATTTGTTTACCCAAGTTCGGGATTATATGACAAAAATGAATTATTTACACATTCTTAAAAACCCCAAAAGAATATTCAATTGTGATGAAAGTGGTTTCTATTTATCCCCTCAAGAAAAACAAGCTTTGGTTAGAAAAGGTGCAAAAAAGGTATACAATCGCATAGCTAATGACGAAAAAGAATGTCTTACAGTTTTGCTAACTGTTGGAGATGATGGTTCTGTACCTCCGCCATTAGTTTTGTATGCCTACAAAAGGTATGTGTCAGCTGCAATAATAAAGAACATGCCAACACAGTGGGGAGTTGGGCACTTTGAATCTGGTTGGATGACAAGTGAGACATTTTACGTTATAAATGTATCTTTCCCTGGTTGGAAAAGAACAGTATTCCACTCCCAGTGATATTGTTTCTGGATGGACACTCTTCCCACAGCAATCTGCCTATTACTGAATTCTGCAAAGAAAAAGGTATCATTTTAACAGCATTTTACCCCAACGCAACTCAGCTACAGCCGTTAGATGTTGGTATTTTTTATATCATTAAAAATAACTGGCGAAAAGATGTTCGATCTAGGTGTATGGAGAATAATGAAAGAAAACTTCAAAGGGTTGAGTTTGCAAACTCTTAGATAAAACTTTGAAGGCTACAGTCTGTACATCGATAATAAAAGGTGCATTTGAATCATGTGGACTCTTTCCGTTCAACGAAAATGGCATTAATTATTCAAAATTAACAAAAAGATGCTGATGATAAAATAACTGAATCCATATCCACTACAACTGTTAATGTTTATGATTCTGAACTACTTCGAGAGGTAGAGATACGCTTAAACCCAGAAGTTGTTAACCGTTTTAGGATTGCTGAATCAGCGGCCCAACTAGAAGAAAAATATGTAGCATTTTATGATTTCTGGAGGAGTCTTCATCCACAAAATGTCGATCATGATACAAATTTGGAAAACAATTTGCCGATTAATGCTGCTAACGAGACCATTTTTGACATACACCTCGATGAAAACTTTTGGTTTCGCAATAATGAATTGACAAACAATTGAAGCTACAGTCAAAGCAGATGGGGCATTGGTCTTAATTCCTTCACAGAATAGCACTTCTAGTTCGCCAAAACCTGGTCCATCATCATCCAAGGACAATGATTCTGAGAAAATAGACCATTATTTAGCAGTAAGTTCACCCCAAGAAAAAACACCACTTAAGAACAAAGTAGTAAACAGAACTCCTTGTAATAGCCCATTAAAAGATGATTCAATAGTTATAGTTCATTCTGATCAGAAAAGACAAGTACAAAATCAAGAAAATACCCCACTTAAGCAAATTACATCAGAGAGTAATAGTAAATATCCAACAACTTTCAAAAAAGCACTACTTTGGCCGGAAACCTCTGCAAGAAAAAAATAACACAGAAGACACCAAGGAAAGGAAAAACCAAAGATTTATACTACAGTAACTGTTTGGAAAAGTATCAAGACTGATTTAAATATTTTATTTTTAATATTCAGAATATGACCTTATTTAGTTTTAAATCTTTTATTCAATCATAGTATATTAGCTAAGTATAATATGGCTTTAGTTCATCCTTTAAATTCTCGAACTCAAATTGGCTGATTAATTAATGTCAAGTTCTGAGAATTCACTTGTCTGAAAACAAAATGTTTTTGGGAAACATTTATCAACCCAAACACGTCAGAGTCCTTAAGGAAACGTACCCATTCTTTGTGTAGAAAATTTAAAATGCCACTTTAAGCTTAATTTAAGGCTATTCACGGAGGTCCTAAGAACAGAAGAACCACCCCAATGGATTCGCGTACATACATATTTTGTTTCGTATGATCGGCCACTTTACAACAACCTCTCATCGTGGACAGAACCAAGCAAACCAGCATCGGGTGTGCATCCCATTTTTACCCTTAGACCTTAGACTCCGAGCGAGGCCCAACCACAGACAAAAGGTAAGTGAATCTCCTATAGAATTGACAATAAGATATTAAATCTGCCAATTGTTATTTAAATTGCATTTTATTTTACATATCTATTTACGAACATTTGCTATTTTTCGCTAATTTACTTACAAACAAATTATTACATTTTTTCGTTATTATTATTTATTGATTATCATTTAACCAGCGACTTCATTAAGTTTTATACAAAACAGTAGCTATAAGTGATGAATATATGGAACATCAACGAAGACTCAAAAAAGAAAATGAGAAATGTGAACGAATCCGAAAGAGAAAAGAAAAAACAGAGATCCAACAAGCCAAAAATAAAAATTGTCCTCCAAAACACACACAAGGAATAAATACTGGTAATAATAATACGGAAAACATAAATAAAAAGAATATAGAAATATATTCAAAGGACGGTTTTGTGTTGGTGCAGTACGACAATGAATATTTCCCTGGTGTAGTTCTGGAACGATTACTCAATGAACGATTGGAATTTACTCAAAAATTATTCTTAAAGGGGTTTTTTTGTCGTAACTAAATAAATAGGACGGATAACGTCACTCTTGTGGACTGTATTGGGAAAAAATCATTCACGTGGACCGAAAACGGCTATTTGCGAAATGTTTGCATTTGATTTCTTAAATAAGCAATTTTGTTGAAATGACTAGTGTTATTACTATAAATTTGGCTCTAGTAAGAATTAATAATGCATAATAGCTTATAGACATGTATTACTTTAAATTTCAATGATTCGGAATTGATCTTTCAAACAATTTTATATATACCACTTATAACCGGTCGGAATTCGGTGCTCTTACGTTATATATAATATCTTCAAGAGTTACAAGAACACGAGGGTTTACATTTGGCTAATAAACTTCGTAAAAATCACGTTAAGTTTTTTAATCAAAAAATGAAAGTGCGTCTAGCGGTTTAACTTTTAAGCGCGTCTGTTACCGACTCTCTTTATTGTTTAAATGAATTAAAGTTAAAGGAATTTTCCGGTTGTGAAGCTACTATAAAATTTATACAAATTACAAATAATGTTTTTGATATTTTAAACAGTCGTTCAGTAAGAGCAAAACATTTTAAGAAAGCATTACGTGATAGCAATATAGAACAAACAAAAAAGTTTGTACAAGAGGCTATTAACTTACTTCTCAAATTTTAAATTTGATAATGGACAGTTAGTAACCGATTCGGGAAAAAAACTGGATTTTTGGGAGTTATCGTCTCATTAAAAAGTGCTTTTGGGTTGTACGAGGACATTGTTGTTCAGAAAAAATTATTACATTACCCTCCTTTGTACAAAGTTAGTCAAGATCATGTTGAACTTTTTTTTTCTAGTATAAGATCAAAAGGGGGATGGAATAATAATCAGACTGACAGACAATTCACTGCTGCTTATGAGAGGTTGTTAGTGCGTAGTGAAATTCGATTTGGTGGTTTGAGAAAATGTGCTACATTGGACGATATTTCTATTTTAAGTGGTTCAAGTCGATTTAAAAAACCTAAGTTGAATATTTGTTCACCTGAAGCTCGATTATTAGAAACATTTTATGAACAATCTTTAGAAACTATTTGGAGCGAACATGACTACATAATGAATTCGAGTGTAATTAGCGAGTGTTCCATTCAAATAATTACTTATATAACAGGTTTTGTAGCCCGAAAATTGCAAAGCACAATAAAATGTGTAGATTGTGTAGATAAAATATGGAAACAAATTAAATTGTTTAAACTCATTAATTAAAAAAAAATCAAGGAGGATTAACATATCCGTCCAAAGATGTGATTGCAATTTGCAAAGCATCGGAACATTTTTTAAGAATAAACAAGCAAAATTTGGGAAAACCCAATTTTATCTCTATTCTACAAGAACATATTTTAGGGTGTGCCTCAAATCACATATATTTTTTAATTAAAACAATAGTGGATAAATATTTAAATATAAAATTACATTTCATACAAAAAAAAAAACAAAATGAATTTTACAATATTATTCGAAATAAATATAACAAATTAATACTGTTTAGTAGACAATAAATCAATAATTCAAAAAGTAGTTTGCTTCTATCACAACCCCTAGTCCCTAATCCTGATTTATTTCGACTTATGTATAAAAGTTCGACAAATTAAAAGACTGTCATTTATTTAAATATTTTGTGTATGTCTTGCATAATGTTATTATTATATTAAGACGTTTATGAAGGTGTTTAGTGGAATTTTTTTAATTTTTGGTATTTTTGCAATCCTGAAGGTGTTATGTTCCAAACTTTATCCTGATTTTCTCAAAACATTGAAAGAACCAATACTTACGGAAAAAGTCAGGGCGTGAAGGTGTTATGTAACAAAACATTTTGTTATTTAAGTCAATGAAAGAGTCATGGATACTTGACACCCCATGAAAATCAAATAATTGCCACTAAATTACTCTTTAGGACGATAAGAATGGGTTATGGTAACATACTCCATTAATATACGATAAAAAAATATATTTAATCAATCATGTTCATCCATGAAGGTGACAAGTACGTACATAACACCTTCATTTTCGAAAACCGCGCCTTTTTCCGAGTTCATTGAGATATTGACAGATTGTTGATGCACATAACACCTTCATGTACGACCACGATACACTTACACCGGTATGCTAGATCAAAATGCTAGAAGCAAGAATAACGCGCGAAACACATTAGATAGCTATTCGTAGCTTTTGCTAACGTTTAGATATATTAATTCGCCGGTGATTTATTTGAAATTAACGTTTGTGTATAAAACTGAATAATTACAGTTATGCCTGGGTGTGCCGTTTTTGGATGTGGCAATTATAAGAGAGAAACAAAAGGGACTGATATACGACAAGATTAAATAAATTTAAAAAATGGTAAATGTCTCTTTATATTAATAGTGTGTAAAAATTTGCATAAAGAGGGCAAGTTTGTACCAAAATAATTTCTCAATAACGCTTAAACATGTAAGGAGATAATTATGTTGTATTTGCCTAAACTTACATATAAGCGTTTATGTAACATTTTTGAATATAGCATATAATATATAAAATAATATTTTAAATACCCTACAGCATGCATCTGTTCAACACATTTCGATGAGAATTGTTTTGGAATATCTATAAAACAAAGATATTTTTCTTCAAATTTTATGCCACCAAGTATTAGGAACCTTAAACCTGATGCTGTTCCTACAATAAATCTTCTTATGTATTGTGTTGAATGCGTAGAAAAAAAATAACAAATATGCGTTGAAATATGGGTCAATCTCACGAGTTGCCATTTTTTGTGTACCCTAAGGTTTGAGAACTATTAGAATGCTACAACTTGCTTTGAGTACATGTCAAATTGTTTAGAGAGCCATTAACTGTTTATTAATAAAGTAATTTTTAAGAATAATTTTGTGATTTTTCTAATAAGTGTCGTAAAAGTTCAGAATTCTCAACACAGTGAAGCGTACCATCTTAATTTGTATTGGCTTATGGTCAATTTTTAGCGTAAATATATCCAACAATAGATTTCTGTATTCAAATTCTATATCATTAAAGTTCATCATCCTCAACCCCCAAAAATATATTTTTTAAAAATATTTTCAGTGCTTAAAATTTTTAAATTTCCACCCGTACCCTAATATAACTTAAACTCCGTGATTCCATCTTAAAGACCTTGTAACGTTAAAAATTTTACTTTTATGACCTTGAAACTATCGTAACGAATGTAACGGAATCTTACTATTTGGCGGGAAAAGCCACGTGTGCCAGTGTTAAACGAGCCGTCGGTGACAGAAGACGTTCTGTTGACGATTGCAGTTGGTTATTTATTAGTCTCAACACCGTGAATAGAAAAAACGCAGGTAAATATTATAGTTTATTTTTTCCTTTTTTGATCTAAATACCTATATTAGTTCAGAATGTTTCTATTAGATTTTAGAAATTTATAGCTTTTCACTTTATCTGTTATCATCAATATTTGACAAAAATCTGCACTCCGTGAAGCTCAACACCGTGAATTAGTTACTTCACGGTGTTGAGGTATCATTCACGGAGTTGAAATAAATCTCAATTAAACATTAATATTTTTTGTTAATAATATTATTTTGGTGTATTTATTTATTATGTTGAATATGACACAAAATTTACGATAATTGCTGACATTTACTCAATTCTTTTTCAGATTTAATATGGTGTCAAAAGATGAAAATCAAAGGCAAAGACAACGAGAAGCCATGAGGAGGTTGCGCGAAGCAAGAAAAAAAAAGATCCAGAGCTATATGAAGAAGAAAAGCGAAAAGAAAGGGAGCGATGGAAAAGACGTAAAGAACAAGGACAAATTAAAAATATAGACCAAATGACAGATAGAGAAAAAAGAAAACAACGTAAAAAGTGGAGAGAAAGCAGCAAACAAAATTACGATAAAACAAAGCAAGCCAAGAACCTGTTAATAAAATTATCTGAAGAAAGTCCTCCCCCAAGTCTTGTTCCAGAGCAGTTGCTTGATCAAGCAGGTCCTTCAAATCAAAATGAAGATGGCAGAGTTCGAGAAGGGCGGCTAAGAAGACGAAGAAAGTTAGAGAAATTAAATAAGGAAATATTAAGTTTGAAAATGCGATTAAAGATTGAAGAGAATAAGAAACTAAAATACAAACAAAAAGTAAAGCGACTAAAATCGAAGTATGAAAACACAAAGCCCACTCCTATAAGAAATGTAGAAAATTTGTTGGAAAAGCAAAAAGTTAGCCTTGCAGTTAAAAGAAGACTAGTATTTGGGGAGGTCCTAAAAAAACAATTAACAGAAAACTATAAAGAAAAAAGTACGTTTAAAGAAAAACGTTTGTTTTGGAATAATGTGTTATAGAAAATCTTAATAAAATAAGACATCTTGTCCGCTCATTTCTTGAAAATGCTGAATGTAGTAGATTGTGTCCTGGTAAATTTGATTATGTACGACGTAACAAAATCAAAAAACAAAAAAGAGTATTAAACGACACACTGAAAAATTACCATAAGATATTTTTAAGAAAACACGACATCAAAATATCCTATGTGACTATTTGCAGATGTCGACCATTTTCGATCGTACAACCGTCTGTTGCTTAACCTGACACATGTTTGTGCATTTTACATACTAATTTTACCTTAATTGTCAGAAAATTAAAGATTCTTGGCATGATTTCTGAAAATACTCCTCAAGAAGTTTACAAAGGTATAAGTTGTCCTGGAAACACAGTTGATAACAAGTGCCTGGAACGCTCCTGTTTGAAATGCAAAGAATTGTCTGTTCAAATAAAGTTAAATGATTTAGAAACTAAAGATACATGATACATGAAAAGTGGGTAACGAGAAAGGTTGAACTTGTTATCAAAGGGCAATCGAAGATTTGCAACAAAACTGTAAAGGAAAAATTTAGGACAACTAAGAATGAACTGGCAAATCTCTTTCATCAAGAACTTAAACCTTTTTTAGTCCACATTAGAAACATTATTCATCAACAAAGAACAATAAAAGCTATTAAAACAAATTTACGGTCTGACGAAGTTTTAATACATTTAGATTTTTCTGAGAATTACAATTGCAAGTACAATGAAGAAGTACAATCCGCTCATTTCGGGGGATCAAAGCCCCAACTTTCACTCCACACAGTAGTTACTTACTCACCAAACAAATCAATTATTCCTAGATTATATGGACTATTGAAAATACATAAAACAAACATTTTTGAAGACATCCCAATTAGACCTGTTGTATATTTTTCAAACTCTCCAACATTTGCCTTAGCAACATATTTAAATCAATTCCTTAAAACATTATACAATAATAAATTTGAATATATAGTTTATAATAATCTAAGTTTAGCCAATAAAATAACTTCATTAAAGTTTTCCACAGGTGACATATTGATATCCTTAGATATCACTAATTTATTTACAAATATCCAAACACACGAAGTCATAAGTATAATTACTATGGACTTGTGGAATAACAATTATTCTCCAAATCAAATAATTGAATATGCAGAGCTTCTGAATATTTGCCTGAGCCAGAATTTCTTCAATTTCAACAATGAGACATTTGTTCAACCAGAAGGACTTGCAATGGGTTCCCCCCTATCCCCAATTCTCGCAGATATCTTTTTGAATGATCTTGAATCTAACAAAATAATGAAGAACAATCCTTTTACTAATTACATCAAGTTCTACTCGAGATATGTAGATGACACATTTATTGTATGGGGTGGTTCTCTTGATAATCTACATTCTTTTTTAGATTACCTTAATCAATTACACCACACCATAAAATTTACATTGGAGATTCAAGATGATTAAAATAGCTTAAATTTCTTAGATTTAACATTAACATTAAATAATAGCACAATTATTCTTGATATTTATAGAAAGCCAACTCATACTGGTGCAGTTATACCAGCTGACTCACACCATCCTATTCAACATAAAATGGCAGCATTCTACAGTTACATTAATCGTTTAATATCGTTACCATTAATTTTAACATCATTCAATAAAGAATTAAAAATAATTCAACAAATAGCTATAAATAATGGTTATTCAATTAATCTAGTGAATAAAATTTTACACAAAAAGACAAATAGAATGTTAGAACACCAAGTATATACACAACATTCTAATGAAATAGTGGAACAAAAACCTTACCGATCTTTAACATACATAGGTGAACTTTCTTATAAGATTGCAAAAGTCTTTGATGACTACATAAACATCTCTTTTAAAACTGCCTCTAATTTAGGATTGACTTTCTTGAATAACAAGGATAAACGTAACTCACTTGAGTATAGCGGAGTATATAAGTTGAGATGCCATACCTGCAAATACATGCTATATCGGTAGAACCTTCAGATCCTTCAATATTAGACTAAGAGAACATCTTAGATATACAGAACGTCCAACATCGGGTCAATCACACTTCTCCCAACATATCCGACGAAAAAACCACAGCTTTGACCCACAAACAGATTTCACAATTCTTCATACTTGTAATAAAGGCTCCTTACTAAATAACCTGGAACATTTAGAAATATTAAAATCCCTAAAAAATCACACATCAGATACATTAAATGCACAGTTAGAACTAGAATACACACCAGTATACTCAGTATTGATATAAAATTTAATATAAATAATATTACCTGATCTCACTCCATTCCTGGTTTCCACACCAAAACCCATATACTTATAGAATTGATTCCCCAAAATCAACTTTCATATGAGGTTTCCATATAGTATCCATTATCTTCATGCATTTTTGGAATTAACTTCAATATCATGGTCAAACAATACTTTATTCCAGAATCCCATATACATTCAAATACATTTGATATACTTCTTGGATTATTTAAATTTTATACATAAAGTTTAAAATATGGCCCCCCATGGATCTAGGTTTTTTGTTCACAGAATTTCATTAACATATTACTAGAAACTACATTTTCCTAAAACTATATTAAATATCAGTATTGAGCTGGTATGGTACCTCAACTTATTTAACCCAAAATTATTATTACATCCCATCTGGTTTCGAAATACACTCATTTTACAAAATATTTGATTTCAAATTCAACACGTGGTTTGATTGTTCCCAACACAACATTGTAAAGTCGTTCAGACTAGCAGTATTAATTAAATGGATTTTTGTTATTCCTAATAATATGCAAATCAACATTTTCAAATAGAAATATTATATTTTAACTATAAACTGCTATAAATTTGAAATTGTTAGTGTTACACAGAAATTATTATACAAACTCACCATTGTTCATGTCGGTATGATGATATTTCTGCTCATGGTACAGAAAAATTGAAATAAGAATAATTTTGCTTTACACCTGTTTAAATAGAGAACTTTTTACCTGTTGGTATAACCAATTTCCGGTCCCAACTGTCAGATATTAAAATTACCAACTAACTATTGAATGCTTAATAATTCAGTCAATTTTCTTTAATTTATCAATAATTTTATCATCAATAGTTTATTTGCTTATTATTTAAGTTCCATATTAACATATCAGAACTGGAATAAATATTTGAAAATATTTATACACACCATGACAGATAACTCACACCAACAATTATTTCAAAGAAAGTTTGTAATTTTGTTATACATTTTGATTACAAATGTACATATTTAATTTAATTACCAAATAATCACTTAAGTTTGTTCTGTAACTTTGACTAAGCTGAGTTAGCTATCATAGAAGATGTATTACAATTATTTATATTGTTACATTGAAATCTAATTATTTAAAGTTTGTTAAAGTATGCCAATATTAACACGTCAAATAACTTTGATATCTAAAATTAAAAATTTTTAGACATTTATTAATATCAGCTTATTTCATAAAACTAGATAACTTAACTTATAGCAAAACTTACAACATTTAAAATAGAAGAAGAACTGTCACACTTTAACCTACATTTGTCAAGTTTACCTCTAAAATCTGATATATAACATAAAAAACTCATTGTCTCCAAGTAAGAGATGTAGTTCTTTTAAAATCCTCCCCTTTTTAAATTTAATGTCTGTTTCGTCCCCCCGTTTTTTTTAAGTGTTTTCTGTGTGTCTTAAAGTGTCTCAATTTTAATTTTTAACTTTATATATTGGACTTTTTGCCACATATTGCAACATAACTTTATCAAAGAAATTTGATAATTACAAGCTGATATAATTGCACACCCACACAATTTGTACATCTATTCTTATTCATTGTCTCACAACTGTCACCTTCCAAAACAAAAATAAACATCTCAATAAATAACACACATTTCATAAATATATCTCCAGAATAAATATAAATAACTTTAAAGAACTTAATGGTATAGAACATTACTTTCATCAAACAAACAATTACATTTACCTATCTCTACTTCATTGGATAAAATCTGTCTCCTCAAGAACTTCCCCGTTTACTGTTAAACAATTACAATAGTTGACTTAAGTTCTCCAATCAACAATACAAGATAGTTTGAACCATGTTCTTTCAACCATCAATTAATAGAGTACCGGCATGTAAGTAATACTTTATTTATTTGTTTATTTATTAATTCATTACAGTTTAATAGACTATTTTACCAATTTGTGGGTGTTACCTTGTCTGCTTAAACATTTTATTCATTTCTAAAAACCACAGACATGTAATATTGGCATAATTACTGAATTTATATAATTTATATCACCTATCTTTGTTTTATCTTTATTAGACAACACCCTAATATGGCTTTATTATTTTCAGCATTTTTTTAACTTTGTATCGTGACCTGAAGATGCTTTGCATATTGTAGAAAGCGAAACCGGTCGTCTGATTAGTTAAATTAAATTGATTGTGAGTAAGTCTAATTTATTATTTCTTTTACCTTTAGTTACTTACTATTTAAATGAAGATAGCAAGTTAGCTAAAACAAGTCATTGTACAATATCCGACAATTTACGTCATGGTCCCATTGCTATTATGGGTCATTTAGATCCTGTGGTTAACGAATTAAAAACCAAATTAAAGAGAATTAATTCAGTCCACTTTTTAAGCGCTAGTCCGACCACTCAGTATCGCAACAGGAAAATTATGTGGCTCGTAACAGCATATTTGCCAAAATTGCTGGATTTTGAGGTAATAAGATGGCACTTTAGTGAAAAGGGTCACGGTAAGGGTGCGCCTGACGGAGTTGGAGGTTGCCTAAAACGAACAGCCGGTTCAATTGTGGCAAGTGGAATTGACATTCCGGATTTTAACTCATTTTTAAACCATGTATCTGAAAGATGTAAGGGAATCAGGATTTTTGGATTAACCCTTAATAATTTGGACTGCATAGAAGCATGTTTGCCAGAGGTATTGCCAACATTTAAAGGGTTAATGCAGTCTCATGAATACATTTGGGACAAGACAAAGAATTTCATGGAAGTCCGAAAGTTATCTTGTTTAGATTGCAGAAATTCATGCCTTCACTTCAAAATAGGAATTTTTAATATTGGAGAATTACAAGTACACAGACTAAAATATTCAGATGTTTATTCTAGCAGCAGTTCCAGTGATGGTGAAAGCCACGAAGAAACTCTTTTAGTAAAGGAAAACAAGATTACAATAAATGATTATGTTCTTGTTCAAGTTAGAGGTAAAAAAACAATAAAAAAATTCGTAGCAATAGTCCTAGAAGTATATAATGACTTCTGTACTATTAAATACCTTAAACGGGTTTCTGGAACAAATAAATTTGTGTTTCCCGAAAAGGAAGAAACATACCCAATAGACAATTGTGACATTTTACAAGTGGTAGATATGCCTTCTATTAATAACCGAGAATAATATGTATTTAGCTTTAAAAACAACATACTGAAATCCCTAGAGTAACAAATAATGACGTTTTTCATTTATTTTTAACTAACTTTACTTAGAATACAAATTTTGTTTTTCTCTTATTGAGTTAAAAGTTCTAAAGTTTAAAATAAAAAGACTAATCATTACAACCTGAATTAGGTTTTTCTTTCAATAATAAGTTTTAACTTTGTTTTCTTTTATGTAAGTTCAAATTTAGTTCCTTATTCAAAAGACTGATTAGACTCTTCAAACCTGTTGTCAATACAAGTCATGTGCATTCCTTATTTTAATAAATATTTTTTAAGTAAAGTCGTTTATTATTATTATTATTATTACTGTGTTTTTAGTACAATGACTAAACATTTAGGGCGAGTATTTTTGTATATTAAGACAGAAATAATGCTGAATAATATACATATATCACCTCCGTTATTGTATTCTCAACTCCGTGAAATGCAATTTTTTTAAACCTATTTTTTTTTTATAAAAATATTGGCCTAAGTGTTTGACCTAATACCTAGTTTTATTAGTGTTTCCAATCTAAATGTAAATTTACTTTAAAATTAAGCGGATAACATAAGCATTACTGACATGCCGGATTGGATACAATTTATTTCAAGAGGTGGTTTATTAAATCCTAATGACGACTTACTTTTTGTTGCACAAATATTGGATCATGTATTTCATCCAAGGCATGGGTCTTCATTATCACATGACACCAATTTATGTAAAAGTTTAACTGCTAGGACCATGGCAAAATTAGAAGAAAATAATAATACCTTACCGTATGAAGTAGTCTATTGTTTAAGCAAAACACGTACATATATTGATTAAGATATCTTAATAAAAAAATTAGCTTTGACAACTGCAATAGAAAATTGGAAAAAAAAATGTCAACATTTACAAATTGCAAGATTTGAAGAAATAAGTTATAAGTAATAAATTCATGGCGAGGATCCGTTTGAAAAGGGCAAATATTATGCATTGTGTGTTTTTCATTGTAACTTCCCTATTTTTTAAACCAAATCTGTAAAATTTTAATATCTGTAATATTGGTTGAGTTTGTAATTTATAATGATACCTATTTGTTTTCTTTTTTTTTTATTCACAACATATTATAAACCAAATATTTTCAAAAATTATCACATTTGTTTTAGACGAAAACCGTCTTTTCAGTTCGAGTTTAGTCATTAATTTTTTATTTATTTATTTTTATTATGTGTGTAGTGGAATTATGTTTATGTAGCTCTTGATACAATTTAAATTAGCATTACATTATATTAATTAATCTTAATAATTTAAATGCTTTCGTTATCTTATTTTAGACCAATTAAACTCATAAACCAATATATATTATGTGATATTATATTCAAGTTGCTTCGCCGTGACGTCAAAGTGTGAGAGTAATAGACTCAATATTCATTTGCTCTCTCTGCGCGTTAGCATACCGGTGTAAGTGTATCGTGTGTACGACCGTCGCTGTTTTGTTTTGGTTATCGTTGTAAAGTAACTGTGCATTTCTCTTGTTTTAAAATAAAATTACTCCATATAGTGCCTTTCAAATAGTGCAAAACTAGCTAAAGATGTCGAGGGCTAGAAAACTAGTAGAGGCAGTAATTAATTCAATCGATTGTGATGTATTTATTGAAAAAGACAGAAGTATTAACCTCAAAAATCGAAGCCCATTTAAGTGTAATTTCAAAATATCTAATTTACTAAGTCCAACTAGTCTTGTTTAAATTATTAAATACGTTGATTTCTACAATTTTTAATAAATATTTTAGTCGATAGGAATATCTAAACTTAAAGTACATTACATTGTACACCAGGCTTGAAAGGGTTGGTGGGATTCTTTATAAACATTGTACTTCAAGTGTTGGAAGTTACTGATCATAGCCATCGGAAGCCAAGATCCGGCAGGAGGGGAGATTCAATAAGTTCCAGGGCTCCTCCGGTCGTAAATCTGCAAATCCCCTGCAAAATGCATAATACATCGATCCTTATCGCCACATGGAATATTGTGAGAACGCTATTTGAAGCTGGAAAACTACACAATGCTAGTCAAGAGATCAGGTTACAGATCAGTATTTTAGGACTCAGCGAAGTCAGATGGACAAATGCAGGTCAATGTGTCACCCCAAACGGTACCGTATATTTTTCAGGACGAAGTGACAATCATCATAGTAATGGAGTGGCAATAATGGTCACCAAGGAAATAAGTAAGTCGATTATCAACTTTGTACCAGTATCAGATATTATATTTCTACAACTGTCAACCATTCAGGGAAAACTAAATATAGTTCAAATATATGCTCCTACAGCGGAGAGTAGCGAAGAAGACAGAAGAATTTTATAAAACCATTGAACAAACACTGAAAATTGTTAAGTCTAGAGACATTACAATAATAATGGGAGAATGGAATGCGAAAATTGGGAAAGGAGAATGTGGCAAATGGGTTGGAAAATATGGTCTCGACCAAAGAAATGAAAGAGGCGATCGGCTGTTGCAATTTTGCCAGGAAAATAATTTTATAATTAAAACTAGTAGAGGCAGCAAATAATTTAATTAAAAACACTTATCACATTATCAACTACCAAACACATTATCAATTACCAAGAAGACGAGTATACACGTGGAAATCTCCTGGAGGCACTAAAGACCATATTATACGAAAACAAATAGATTATATAACCATAAACAATAGTTATAAAAACACAATCGAATCTATGAAAACGTATCCAGGAGCAGATATAGGGTCAGACCACAATCCAGTAGTGGCACAATTCCGAATAAAACTTTAAAGGGTACAAACACCTAAGTCCAAATAAGTAATAGATATCAATCGTTTAAATGATTAAACAATTAAACATCAGGTAGAAACAAGCATTCAGGCAAATCTTGAAAAACTTGAAAAGACAGAGAAGATACCAGAACTAGACATTAATAAACACTGGGCCATTATTAAAAAGAACGTGCTGGAGGCCGCTAAAAATATTCTGAAGAGAGAAAAACCAAAGAAACAGAAAGAATGGATGAGTGACGAAATTTTGTTATTGATGAATTCTCGAGGACTATCGAAAGGCAAAAATGAAGAACAGTATAAGCAAATTAACACAAAGATCAAAAGAAAAATCCGCGACGCTAAAAAACAATGGTTACAAGACAAATGTAAGGAGATTGAAAACTTGGAAGCCAAATATGATTCGTTCTATCTTCACAAGAAAGTTAAAGAAATGATCAACAATAGAAACAGGAAGCTGACTGTACTTATAGACCACCAAGGGAACATGATAATGGAAACAGAGGAGAAATTAAAACATTGGCAGACATACATAGAAGAACTATTTGACGATCAAAAGCAGCCTCCTTGTGATAATTTTCCAAATGAGACATCAAAGAATAACAAAGCTCCAGGACCAGACGAGCTACCAGCGGATATACTTAAGTTCATAGACGAAGATCGAATCCATTTGTTAGTAGACTTATTTAACAAGATTTATGAAAACAGTATAATTTCTGAAGAATGGCCAAGATCAACCTTTGTCCCTCTTCCCAAGAAGGCACATGCTAAGCAGTGCAGTGATCATCGCACAACCAGTCTGATGAGCCATACCTTAAAAATATTCCTCAAAATAATTCACAACAGAATTTACAGAAAATTGGAAGAAGATATCGGAGAAACTCAGTTTGGATTCCGGGAGGGATATGGAACTCGCGAAGCATTATTTGCTTTTAACATCTTGACACAGAGGTGGTTGGATGTGAATCAAGATGTATTTACTTGTTTCATTGATTACAACAAGGCGTTTGAGACAGTTAGAGACTCGCGATATAAGAATAATATCGACTCTGTATTATAATCAGAAGGCAGTCGCACGTATAATTAAGAATATTTTAGCGATAGATTGCTCAAACTGCATATCAGAAATATTTGAACTATAAGAAAACCAATAAAAGATATTAAATAAGTAAGTCATAATTTTTACCGCTAATTTATTTAATTATTTAATTTCACTATTGCAGACGATCCACTAGTTATCCAGAAATGAATGAAGAGTTAGTCAAACAGTCAATCCCGTGATTTCGAAGAATCTTCCGAGGAGAACATAATAAAGGAATTATTGATGGATTCGACCGGTAGGCACTTGATGGAAATTCATTTTATGTTTTAAACAATAAAACACTGAAAACTTTTTTTTCAAAACTTCCACAAAATTTATTTTAAACTCTTATCACTACAGCTGTTTCGGCTGATTGCCTTTCTCAAATGATCTATTTTTTGTCTTTCTCAAGTGTAAACCGATGCCAAAAATAGATCACTTGAGAAAGGCAATCAGCCGAAACAGCTGTAGTGATAAGAGTTTAAAATAAATTTTGTGGAAGTTTTGAAAACAAAGTTTTTATTGTTACATAATAAAGGAATATTCAGCAATGACGTAAGTTTTTTTTACCAAATATAAAATTAAGAAATTAAAATAAAGAATTGTAGATGTTCAATATTTTATTAGGCAAATAATGCAATTCCCTCATCACGGATTGTTCAATTGCTATTCGGAAGATATTACGGTCACTAGTGAAAAGCGAAAAGGATTTTATTCTAAATTCACTCTCTTTTGTCCAATGTGTCGCGTGAAACATAAAGTAGAAACTGAAAAATATAAACAACCATCCCGCAACGTCAATTCTGCAGCAATAACTGGAATAGTAAGTATTGGTGGAGGATACACACAACTAACTGAATTAACGTCCAGTTTAAATATCTCACTACTATCAAAAAAACATTATTTATCAATTCAAAATGATCTAATTGACTTATACCATGAAAGTTCTTGGACATCAATGGTTGAGGTTGGACAAGAAGAAATCAAATTAGCAAAAGAGTATGGAGATATTAATGAAGATGGCTATCCTTTTATAACTGTTGTTGCGGACTGCTCTTGGTCAAAGAGATCACATAAAACAAATTACAACGCCAATTCTGGAGCTGCAGACATTATTGGTTACAAAATCCAAAAGATTCTGTATCTTGGTGTTAGGAACAAATACTGTTCCTACTGTAAATAATACGAACAAGATAAAGAACACGTATGTTATAAAACTTGGACAAAAGCTTTGACTGCAATGGAAAGTCAAATAATTCTAGATGTATTTAAATGTAATAAATACATGCATGGAATTACTTACAAATTTTTAATAGCCGATGGAGATAGTAGTGTTTATCAAAAAATTTTAGAAAATAGACCATATGGTAATATTGTTGTTGACAAAATTGAATGTCGTAATCACCTCCTAAAAAACTATTGTACAAGATTAAAAGAGTTATCAACAAAACGATATAGTTCCGATGTAAAACTGGTACCAATTTTCTAACGAAAGCTTTTGAAAAACATAAATAACATATTAAGATTAACAACTGCTGTTACAAAAGCAACTGAATACCATCGAAAGTCAGATAAACCAAGTGACCTAAAAATAAAGTTTTTGAAAAACGATATATCTACATAATAGCCATCTTTATGTATTTGGGAATCATTCGAATTGCGCAGATTATTTTTGTCACAGAAAATCATAAGAAACAGACTATACAATACCAATGAAAGAATGCAGCCTCTTGAAAGATATTAGCTCATGTGCAGAAATATTAAAATTCCATGCAAATAGTCTTATAAAAAATATGAGTAACAATTATGCTGAACAATATAATAATGTAATAGTGAAGTTTCTAGGAGGTAAAAGAATAAATTATACCTCTCGGGGGTCCTTTGAAATGAGATGCCACGCTGCTGCTTTGACGTATAACTCTAAAGGTCATTATCACCAAGCCCTTCACAAAAGCATCACAGGAGGATCCTGGTGTGTATACAAAAAAATTTATTTCAATGGGCACCAAAAAAACATTGCGAAGAAAATTATATTACAAAAATTTGCCAAAACCAAAAAAATATATAACAAAAAACCATGCTCCAGATGAAGATTATAGGCCAAAGCACAAAAAACGTTAAACGTTATTGATTTCAACAGAAGAGGGGGCCAACTACCGTCGGAAGTTGCAATTATAACAAATCAACCAGTCCCTATTTCTAGAGAGAAAAAAGCAGACATTATTTCGCTACTACCTCTAATTCCTACCTTATTTCACAGTTTTTATCAAGGCTTGCATACTAATGCTACAACTCAAAATACGCACCCCGATATTGTAAGTAGTGATGATGAAGAAATAAATTAAATTCAAACTTGATGCTTTTGTTCTTTTAATATTGTATTTTTAATGTTTATTTCGTAACAGGTAATATTTATGTTCTTTTTTATTTTAAAATTAGCACTTTATTTGTACCTTATAAGATAAGTCAATAAAGAGAGACGTGCCTAACCGGACAAGTCAATCAAAATCCAAAATATTTAACATTTTTGTTGTTTTTAATTTGTACTGTAATACATGTATGTTATATACATCATTTTAACCAATAAAAGCTACATTTATTTATGCGTTTAATTTTAAAACAGTTTTTTTCGCTTCCTGAAAAAACTCAAATTTTGACTTGTCTGCTTTTGTCCGCCGACCACACATATAATAATGTAATAGTGAAGTTTCTAGGATGTAAAAGAATAAATTATAGCTCTCGGGGGTCCTTTGAAATGAAATGCCACGCTGCTGCTTTGTCGTATAACTCTAAAGGTCATTATCACCAAGCCCTTTACAAAAGCATCACAGGAGGATCCTGGTGTGTATACAAAAAAAAATATTTCAATAGGCACCAAAAAAACATTGCGAAGAAAATTATATTACAAAAATTTGCCAAAATCAAAAAAATATATAACAAAAAACCATGCTCCAGATGAAGATTATGGGCCAAAGCACAAAAAACGTTACAAATTGATCATGAAGAATTAGAGAAATGCAAATAGTCTTATAAAAAATATGAGTAACAATTATGCTGAACAATATAATAATGTAATAGTGAAGTTTCTAGGAGGTAAAAGAATAAATTATAGCTCTCGGGGGTCCTATGAAATAAGATGCCACGCTGCTGCTTTGTCGTTTAACTCTAAAGGTCATTATCACCAAGCCCTTCACAAAAGCATCACAGGAGGATCCTGGTGTGTATACAAAAAAATTTATTTCAATAGGTACCAAAAAAACATTGCGAAGAAAATTATATTATAAAAATTTGCCAAAATCAAAAAAATATATAACAAAAAACCATGCTCTAGATGAAGATTATGGGCCACAAGCACAAAAAACGTTAGAAATTTATTTGTATTTAGAAAGAAGGAAACGTCTGACAGCCTTAAGTTTTGGTCGAATTTGTAAATTAAAGGTAACAACCGACCAAAGAAAGGTTGCCAAACACATTCTTTTAAATGCTTTTAAAGGAAATAAATTCACAGCCTATGGAATAGAAAAAGAATCCATTGCAGTACAAGAATTAAGCGAAATGCTTGCGTTAGATATTTGCCCATCAGGAATATCCTTTTTTAGCTGCAACACCTGATGGACTCATAGGTAATAATATGATTGTCGAAATTAAATGTCGAATTCCTGCAAAAGATTTATGTCCTAAAGATGCAATAGATAGGAAGACAGTAAAGTATTTGGAAGTGAAAGAGGAATCATGCATATTACTATCAAATTCAAGGGCAGTTATTTGTAGCATATAAAAACTTTACTTTTGCGTGTGGACCCCGAGAGGATTAATATTCCAGCTTATTCAAAAAGATGAACAATTATGGGAGCAAATAGTAAAAAAATTAAGAGAATTTTATTTTAACAATTATCTTTCTCTATTAATACAAGACATATTTGACGAAAAGTAAGGTTGAGTGCTTATATATTTTGTTTTCTATTTTTATATTTTCAATCTATTACAATACTTATAATATTTTATTTGTATGTGATTACATACACATAGCACACGTGTTTGGTGCTCACTCGGCTTCACTTTTGTTATCGTTGCGGTCACTCCAAAATTCCCTCCTCTAAGCTAATACCATTTGGTTCACATATTCGAGTGCACCGATTTTATATTAGCAGGACAAGTTGTTTTTAGCATTTTCCAACAAATAGCAATTTAGACATATCAACTTTTGCCATAACGCCACAGAAATATCATTTTCTTAACAAGCAGTCATATTTATCTTATTTCCTTACGTTTCCACACAATATGTTAAGGGTATTAAACCAACGCATTTTGATGAATTTGAGTGATGTTACAACCTTGTTCCACTAAACTGATTTTCTTCTCCGTATATAGCCTTAAGTTTTTTATACATAAAAGTTTTTGCTATATCCTATCATAAATCTTTCTGTTTTCCTTATTAAATAATAAAAGTAAATTATTGATCTTAAAGTTGATTACAAATAAAAAAAAACGTTTCCTGCCAAAACATGACTTTGTTCGGGGGCGGTCATTCAAATATGGAAGCAGATTGAACATACCTAGGATAGCCGCAAACCGTTGGTTTCTAACATTTGATGGTCTTAAAAGTATTTTAACTGGTGGTAGTCATTGGTGTACGGGATTGAAATCTTTGATTTGGATTTGATTTAAAGACATTACTTTGTTTACTCGAAAAGAATATTGATGCTAATAGTTGTCTCGTTGTTTGCTGGAATAGTGTAGAATTCGTTATAGGTGGGGCTTGAATTTTTTGTCGAGGTTCATTGACTGTAAAAGGTCTATTCGTTTGGGGAAATTTTTGCTGAAATTTAAGTCTTGGCATTGGATTATAATTATTTTGAAAATTTGGCTTTGTTTGCCTATAAGGCGAAGAAATATTTTTATTTTGATACATTTGAAAATCGTTAGTTAAAATACTTGGGGCCGAAAATCATCAGGATTTTTAGTTAGTATGAAGGTGGCAAGTGGTTCTTATCACGTAATAATACTCGTAGGGCTAAACTTCTAAAATAGTTGGAAAAACCTAATAACTGTTGTGCATTAGAACGTATAGTAATTAAGGATATTATTTGTAAATTCAACAATGAGCAGCGGAGAAGCAGGTTCGTCCAGAGAGAGGCCTCCCACTCCTCAAATAGGGAGGGAATGCAACTGTAACAACCTAAGATCTAATCCCAGTGTAATATCAAATTTTCCCTATGATCGGGTCACTAGAATGCCCAATTTAAAAGAGCAGAAAGAATATGGTAAATTCAGAAGATGTTATACTTTATTGAAGAATTCAAAGGGAGTTTGATTGTGTACTTTAATTCTGACCTTTCTATACTCAATGTGTAAATATCTCTTTTATCAGCGTATGTATTTAACAAGGCGTCTTTATCTATATCTTGCCAAGTTTTAACTACACATGCTGAAATGTTAATAGCAGCTTCATCTTTTACTTTTTCTAATATACTAGTCATTAAGTATTCATTGCCTGAATGAACTGTGTAACTGTGTTATAAAATTTATTAACCAATTTTTCACAAATTTCCACGAATCTATGAAGTAATGTAGTGTCACCATAGAAGTCTGGAATGAAATTGAAAAAAAAAATTGGGGTTCAGTTTAAAAAAATTGTGATGACATCATCATACAAAAGTGGTTCAACCTGTATATTAGATTATAATTTGAAAAAATAGTAAATTCAAATCAAAACTCGACCTGAGACTGCTGATTATTTGGCTAATAATGAATGTATGCGTTTCTTTATGGACGCACTGTATATATAATGCTTTGAATTCAACTTAAGCAAAACGTATTATGCAGATCTTCGATTTAATGAGCCAACCTGTGACCTTTTACTTATTATATATTATACAACTAGACTTGCTTAGCTTACTGTTTGAATTATTTGTAGGTGGTGGTTTAACATATATATCTTAGAAAGCATCAACATAACCAGGCATCAATACCTAGCACCAAAGAAGAGGAAAATGTATAGAAAGTTGATTGAGTCAAATAATAAAATCCGAGGATTATCATATAAAGTGTGTAGTTACTAACAAAAAGCCTGAAGAGGTTCAGAAGCAGAGTCAGGTGCGCTAGAAAGCGTTACAAGCGATGTGGAATCTTCCTCGTAAGGCAAAAGCTTCTTAAAGAATACAGAAGGATATCAGAGGGAAATTAAGGCTAAGGTAAAGAGTTGGGAAAGGTTTGTACCCAAACATTTATTTTCACATTGTTCTTTGAAAGTTGTTGGGAGGATTCAACGGACACATTGTTAAATATGCTGCCGTTCCATGGTCCTTCTCTCCGGTGATGTAAACTAGGGTTTATAGCCCTTCAACACAAATAAATATATTTGTGTTATAAATATGAAGTCCATTCTTTGATAGCCTGTCCCAAAACAGGAGTCGGAGAAGTTTTAAGATCAGATAAACCAAAGTTATCATTAACTAACCGATAACTAGTGAAAAACTATCAACAGCAGAAGCAAAAAGAACCTTTCTTTTGGAGTATAGAAGAACTAAGAAGATCCCGAGATTTATCATAGACACCACTTCCAACATACTTTCATCAACATCAGGTTCCACCAATGACACTCTTTACCGCAGAAGCCAAGCATTAAACAGACAGGTGAGGACACGATTAATTAATTTCCATACATTCTCAAGTTGTTATCCTTGGGTCCTAAATTTGGCTTAAAGCCAACGTTCAGAGATTACTCTGTTAGTAGAATCTTAGCAGATGTGGAAAATATTTTGTCACATGCTGACAATTCCGACCTTCTATCTCTTAGGTCTTCTTCCAATAATATTCTGTTGAATTTTTCTAATCGTCCTAGACAACCCATATCTGAGTTAGATAAGATTTAGATAAAGGGAATGCTACTATCCTCATGGATAGAGATTAATATCTCAGCCTTAGTCAATCGTTGTTAGATGATGATAGATACTATCAACCTCTCTCTACCAACCCATGTTCTAAATTCACAAATCAAATAAATTAATTCATCATTCAATTAAAAAACTTAAAGATCATAGATCAACCACTTGCAAAATATTTACATAATTATGATGGATATGCTCCCAGATTTTATTGTCTACCTAAAATACATAAGCCCACATTGAGCATGAGGCTCAATTATTGTTTCCTCCATTAATTCACCAAATATTAATATTTCAAAATTTTTAACTGACATCATATGTAAATCTTATAATTATAATAACAACTTTAATATTGTTGATTCTTTTCACTTTAGTGAATTTATTAATAACTTTGAACTTCCACAAAGTTATATTTTAGTGAGTTTTGATGTGGTATCCCTTTTCACTAATTTACCTCTTTCTAGTGTTATTACTTCCTTAAGAAATCACTGAAACTCCATCCAACCTAACTGTCGTGTATCCTGGGATGTATTTGCAGAACTTTTGCAATTAGTATTTGACACTAATTTTTTAGTCTTTGACGACAAATATTATCTTTAAATATTTGGGACACCTATGGGTTCCTCAATCTCTCCCATCCTAGTTAATTATGTACTGGATGATTTAGTATCTGACCGTTTGGGTCTTTTAGATTTCCAAATCCCTTTTATTAAGCGGTATGTTGATGACTTATTACTAGCCTTACCCCCAGGCAAGATTCAGGCCACCTTGTCTTCGTTCAATGAGTTTGATCCTCATTTACAGTTCACTGTTGAACTTGAGGACTCCAGCACAAATAGTATTCCCTTCTTAGACATGCGTGTCATCAGAATGGGAGATAACACCTTAATAACAAGTTGGTATAGGAAACCAATGGCCCCTAATAGGTTTCTCAACTACCCCTCTTGTCATCCTTTTAAATATAAATTAAACCTAATTAAAGCTTTAAGCTGCAGGCTAAATAGATTAACACATTATGGTTAATCGAAGGGAATCCCTTCAATTACTTAAATATTCTGATTGAGAATTCCTATCCGTCCTCCCTCATTAATAAACACCTTTTCTTACAATGCTATGGTTCCTCTTTAAATGGCATACCCAATGGTGACCAACTTGGAATAATATCAAACAATTCCATATAACAATTAATAACACTATTCTGCCTAAACTGTACTTGGGACTCCAACTATCCATTACTCATCTCTACATCATTTGCTTCAAGTTACTGAAGAACTTGTTAAACTGTACAAACTGAATAATGTACTGTTAAAATTGCAGTTAAGAATGCGAAGACTGTCAAAAAATTTGTTTTCTAAAACAAAAACACCCTTGTCCCTTCTGGAACAAGTAAATGTCATCTATCATATACCTTGTGCTGAGTGTGACTCATGTTACATCGGTCAGACAGGGAGATCACTAAGAGGGCGTCTTAGGACACACCGCAGTGATATCAACTTTTCTAAGCATACTTGTGCTCTTGCCCAGCATGCTATTAACACTAAGCACAAAGTGAACTTTAATGAAGTTAAGATTCTTGGCAATGAACGCAATCTCGTTAAAAGACAGTTTTTCGAAATGTGTTCAATACTTAAACACCCTAACGCTCTTAATAAGAGAACGGACATTAGTAACTTGAGCCAAATTTATCATGCATTAATTTTACATAATTAGGCTTAATATGTTGTTTACTTTAAAATTGTCACCTAAGGTGTATGTTTTATCATATTTTCATATTAAATAATTTCAAATAATAAAATAAAATAATATTTTCTTTCTTTATTTAACTTAGATTCATTCAACTTCTTTACAACAAAAAAATGTCATTAGAAATAATTGTTTCAAAAAACTTCATTCTGCATACAAAAACTTCCAGTTCACATTTTCATCATCCACATTATAATAGTTTAAAAATTCTAAACTCAATCAAAAAGAAAATAAAAAACCATAATCTAATAATATCCAAATCAGACAAAGAAAATTGCTTAGTACTTCTGGATCACACTGAATACATCAACAAAGTTTCCACCTTTTTGAATAATAATGGCTTCATAGTACTTCCACATGGCCCACTGAACAGATTCATTAACAAACAAAAAGCCTTTTTAAAGAAATATTCTACTTTTTTCACTGATTTTCATGCACCATATTACAAAATCCCTAGCAACCCATTAATTCCTAGACTTTATGGTCTCCCAAAAATTCACAAAAAGGGCATTCCAATCCGTCCAGTAGTCAGTTTCATCAACACCCCTGTCTCCATAATTTCTAAATTCATACCCAGGGTAATAAAGGACATAACTGGTTTTTCTACCACTTTTTCCATGAAAAATGCATCCCAACTAATATCCAAACTCAATCACATCAATCTCCTACCAGATATGACCATGCTTTCATTTGACGTTAACAATCTCTTTACTTCTGTACCTAAACTTGAAACGATTCAGTTAGTTCACGACCTTCTCACTCCTAAATCAAGTAATCCCTCAGTCATTACACCATTAATAGAGATACTTTCCTTATGTTTATCACAAGATTATTTTTCTTTTAATAATACTTTTTATCAAAAACCTGATGGCTAAGAAATGGGAAGTTGTCTTTCCCCCTTTTTAGCTGGCCTCTTCATGAATCATCTAGGATCCACTCAAATCATGATTAACAATGCAATTTTACACTGGTTCCGTTACGTTGATGATTGCTTAGTATTCATTAGAGGTAACTCAAATACAGCTTCTTCCTTACTCAACACTATCAATAATATTCACCCCAATATTAAATTTGCTATGGAATTAGAGTCCAACTTCTCTATCAATTTCTTGGACCTTTCTATCAATAAAATTAACAATGTCTTTGATTATAGCATCTACAGAAAACCCACAAAAACAGACCATGTCATACATTTCGATTCTAACCATACCATTTCACACAAATTAACTGCATTCAATAGTTTCATTCATCGTTTAGAAACCATCTCATTATCCAACATTAACGACAACCAAGAACTCAACATAATCAAACAGATTGCTTTCAATAATGGCTATAACCCTGATATCATCCATAAACTCATTTATAAAAAGAAACGTAAATTGCTTCAACAATCAGCTTACCCTAACACTATTTCAGATTCCCCATCTTACTTCTCATTACCATTTCACTGTCAAACATTCTCCGAATCAATCAAAAACACTATCCTGAATTCTGTTGAAAATGTTAAGATTTCCTTTAAAGTAAACAATAAAGCGAGTAGATCAATATGCAATAGTAAGGACTCTATTGACTTCAGCAAACGCAGTGGGGTTTATAAACTTCAATGTTCTGACTGTGATACCACTTATATTGGTAGAACTTGTAGATCTCTGGTAACCAGGGCCAATGAACATTTTAAGTTAGAGAATACTTCTTCTTTTTACCATCATCTTAACCCTTTCGCGGCGGGAAACGACTGTAGTCGCTTAAAATTTCTGTGCCCGGTGGACGGGAAACGACTCAAGTCGAATACGTAGAGGAATTGTTTAGACGGAGAATTCCTGTAAATTCAAATCAAATCATTCATTTAGAAGTAAAATTGCTTGCTACAGTAAGTTTTTTATCGGTGATAATTTTACCGCCTTCTAACGAAAAATGACTCATGTCAAATACATAAAGGAATTGTTTAGACTGGAAATTCAAACGTATTATTCGTTATTTACAAGTAAAATTGCTTGCTACAGCAAGTTTTTTAACGGTGATATTTTTACAGCCTTTCTAATATGTCAACAATGGGGGCTATGATGTATCATTTACGTAAATAATTACATACTAGTGTAAAATTCAGAAAACGTACATCAGATTACAGTACTCAAAATATATTATATGTGTAAAAACGGTATGATGTATCATGCCCTGCGTTGCTATGCGTAAAATGATCAAGCCACAGCAGAAAATTACATAAAACGTTATTTTCGGTTCTGTCATGACTGTCATATCCGTCAACTATTCAAATTAACCTAACTTTTGGCTTCGTGTTTATTTTATTTGTTTATTTTTTGAAAAATGGATTTTGTTAATTTATTATTACTCAATGAATTGAATGATGTGGCAGAGAGGAATTATGTTAATCTAGAGCGACGACGGTTACGGGATACAAGTAACCCATTTGAAATTGATAACCAGCTCTTCATTAAGTATTTTAGGGTGTCCAAAAACATTGCTAGGTATGTTGTGGATACCTTATATCGTCTATTAAAATAGTATCGTCTATTAAAATAGTTAAAACACATATTCACGTAAATATAGCTATTTTATTAAATTAAATCAAACTCGTTCACAATGGTCATAATTAAATCACACTAAATTATTATCTCTCGTTCCGCTGTGTTTATGTGTCATCACCGAACTACTCGTGACCATATAAGGCAATTAGTGACCCAAGCCAATCACCGTATTAGAAGTTGAGTGTGTCTTCACAATGTCATAACAGAACTACCAGTATTCCATCTTAAGCTGATTAGGACATTAGGAAGTTAGTGACTTAAGCTGATCAGCGTATTAGGATAATAGTGTGACTGCATTCGACCATCCTGACGTCACGACCGTCCTCGATCGTACAACACCCATTAAAAAAAAATAATATGTTCTTTATTATTAAGAATGCCAATTTATAGAAAGGCTCCATCATTCTGCAGAATGACATAGTCTAAATCAATTCGTTTCAGATAGCTACAACTATCCATACAAGCTCATTTTTAAACATTAAAACATATGGCTGTCATTTTTCAGAATGACAATGTGAATAAATTTGTTTCACATAGCTACGGCTATTCAAACAAACTCACTCAAGACATTAAAATATTTGGGTGTCATTTTGCAGAATGGTGAACTGAATATCCATTCAGAACATTAAAACATTTATTTGTCATTTTTCAGAATGACGAACTGAAAATCCATTCAGAACACTATAACATTTATTTGTCATTTTTCAGAATGACGAACTGAAAATCCATTCAGAACATTAGAACATTTATTTGTCATTTTTCAGAATGACGAACTGAAAATCCATTCAGAACATTAGAACATTTATTTGTCATTTTTTTGAATGACGAACTGAACATCCATTCAGAACATTAAAACATTTATTTGTCATTTTGCAGAATGACGAACTGAAAATCCATTCAGAACTTTTAAACATTTATTTGTCATCCTGCAGAATGACGAACTGAAAATCCATTCAGAACATTAGAACATTTATTTGTCATTTTTCAGAATGACGAACTGAACATCCATTCAGAACACTATAACATTTATTTGTCATTTTGCAGAATGACGAACTGAAAATCCATTCAGAACATTAAAACATTTATTTGTCATTTTGCAGAATGACGAACTGAAAATCCATTCAGAACATTAGAACATTTATTTGTCATTTTTCAGAATGACGAACTGAAAATCCATTCAGAACACTATAACATTTATTTGTCATTTTGCAGAATGACGAACTGAAAATCCATTCAGAACATTAAAACATTTATTTGTCATTTTGCAGAATGACGAACTGAAAATCCATTCAGAACATTAGAACATTTATTTGTCATTTTTCAGAATGACGAACTGAAAATCCATTCAGAACACTATAACATTTATTTGTCATTTTGCAGAATGACGAACTGAAAATCCATTCAGAACATTAAAACATTTATTTGTCATTTTGCAGAATGACGAACTGAAAATCCATTCAGAACATTAGAACATTTATTTGTCATTTTTCAGAATGACGAACTGAAAATCCATTCAGAACATTAGAACATTTATTTGTCATTTTTCAGAATGACGAACTGAAAATCCATTCAGAACACTATAACATTTATTTGTCATTTTTCAGAATGACGAACTGAAAATCCATTCAGAACATTAGAACATTTATTTGTCATTTTGCAGAATGACGAACTGAACATCCATTCAGAACATTAAAACATTTATTTGTCATTTTGCAGAACGACGAACTGAAAATCCATTCAGAACACTATAACATTTATTTGTCATTTTTCAGAATGACGAACTGAAAATCCATTCAGAACATTAGAACATTTATTTGTCATTTTGCAGAATGACGAACTGAAAATCCATTCAGAACATTAGAACATTTATTTGTCATTTTTCAGAATGACGAATAAAATAAATTTGCTTCAAATAGTCAGAACTACTCAAATAAACCCATTCAGATCATTGAAACACTTTGTTGTCATTTTTCAGAATGACAATTAAAATATATTTTTTTTTTAGTTCCAGCTATTCAAACAAATTCCTTTTAAACAATAGAATATCTTTATGTCATTCTACAAAATGACTACACTATCATGTAACTAACCTGAATAATTTTAAGATCTTTGAATCTTAAATCTTTTGATGTTTTCTCCACCAACAACTCCTTCATAAGGACGCCTTTTTCTTGATGAATGTACATCTTCTGTTACACGATATCTATCATTTGGTAGAACCTCAACAATCCTGAATGGCCCTCTATACTTTTCTAAAAGCTTCTTACTTTCATTGTTTGCTGGAAAACTTGTAACTTTTGTCAATACCAGGTCACCAACAGCATATTTCACTGGAGAGCATCTTTTTTTATTAAATTCGTTATTCTGTTTGATTCTGTTTTCTTCTAATCGTTTAGCTACATGCTTTCTCAATGACGTTACATCAATAATGTCCATATCATTATCATCTATGTATTTGTCTCCATCAACTCTTAATTTGTACCCGAAAAACACTTCACTGGGAGAAGATTTAGTTATTCGGTGTTTTGTTCCGTTTATTCCTTGTTAAATGTTTTTTAAATTCTTATCCCACATATCGGACTCAAACTTTGCACCCATTGTGGCCATGGTATCCAGTAATGTTTTATTTGCCCTTTCTACTTGGCCGTTGCCTCTTGCCATTCCTACTGCAGTTGTAAACACTCTAATTCCTCTCTCTGCCATATAATTCAAAAATTCTTTTGAAACAAAAGCTGATCGTGCATCTGATATCATTCGTTTGGTGTTACCAAATATTTTAAAAAATTTCTTCTAAAGCACAAATAACATGTTTACTTGATGTATCTGGGACAGCTTCAACAAACACAAATTTAGAAAAGGCATCAATCAAAACCAAGATGTATTTATTTTGAGATTTCGTTAACACAAATGGCCCTAAATGATCGGCATAGAGTGTATGAAACGGTCTAGCATATTTTGGAATGGAATGTAGATAGCCAGGCTTTTTTCCTCCCGTTTGTTTATGGTATAAACAGGCAAGACAAGCCGAAATGTATTTCTTAATAAATCTTCGCATTCGTGGAAACCAATACCGTTCTTTTATTCTTTTAATTATTTTATCCAACGCAAAATGTCCAATATCGTCATGATTCATTTTGACAATTTGCCAACGACAATTTTTAGGCACATATCATCTTCTACCATATTCTGTTATTTTATAAACTTTGTTTCCTCTTAAATCATATTTCTTGAAAGTATCCTTATGATTTTCCTGATCTCCTGACAAAAGAATAATCTTTTTTTATTTATTTCCGTATCTGTATCCTGTGCTTCTCTTAGATAGTCGTCTTCTTTGATGAGCATCACTTTAATTTCAAGACTTTCCCCTGCTTCAGTTCTTTCAAAGTTCCTACTTAAGGCATCTACATGTTATAGTTGTACTCCTGATTTATGTTTTATTTCAAAACAAAAATATTGTAAACACAAAACCCATCTTGCTGTTCTTGGGATTATTGTTTGTTTTACTAATGCATTTTTAACGGAATTGCAGTCTGTTATTACAGTAAAAGATCTTCCTGCTAAATAATATATATACCTTTCTTATATTTAAATGTTAAACTATTATCTATCCTATAATACATAATATTTACATCTTCTGTAAAATTTCTTCCTATTAGAAGGTCATTAACCCAATCTTTATCCATGACATACAACATAATATTTAATTCTACAAAATCGATTTTTATTTTAGCAAATACATAATATTCAACTGATAAAGAATTTCCCAAAAATCCAGAAAGTTTTACATCTTTAGTTAATGATTTTATTTCTAATTTAAACTTATCTGCCAATTCTTTTGAAATTAGCGAACAATCGCTGCCAAAATCAATGAATGCAGTATGGCTGTGCTCATTTAAGAAAATAATTTTATTAAATTTATTTTCGGATGAATCAAACTGTATTTGTTTAACAGATTTATTTTTTTCTAAATTTTTGTTCGTTTTATTTACTTTTGTCTCTTGACATTCTTTGTTCTTTTTAAAACAGTATTGTTCAATATGACCTTTAATTTTAAAAAAAAAAACCTGCATATTTGGTTTCTGTGGTGACAATCTTTTTTTAAATGACCCTGAATTCCACAGCACATACAAGGTTTATTCTTGTTAAATTTGTTATTAACAAATTTGTTATTATGTACAAATTTTTATTTGGAAAAAACAATTGGATTTGTTAAATCAGGCAATTTTTCTGGACTTTTGTGATAAAGCTTATTTCTTAAATAAACTGCCAATAAATTGACATCTTTGATTTGAGCAACTTCAATAGCAGATTTAATATGTTCGTCTCTAATAGCACCAATTATTAAAGAAATCTTATCTGACTTGGAAAAATTTACTTTAAGTTTATTAATTTTTGCTAAATGTTCAAAATAAAATTCATATAATGAAGAACCCTCTGTTGGTTTATGATGGGCTACGTCCACAAAAAGATCATAAGTATTTCGTGTACTTACGAAAAGTATTTTCTAACACTGATCTCCATTCTGCCCAAGAAAATTGAGACCATGCAACTTCATTTTCAATAAAACTAGCGTACCATGTTTTAGAGGTACTTTTAAGCTTAGAAATCGCTTGAAATATCGTCGGTATACTGCGAAAACCAGGTAAATGACAAATTTTAAAATATTGAGTTAAGTATACCAAAATTCTCAGCTTTTTCCGCTCTACATACAGGTAAACCCAAATAAATAATACGACTTACCATTCAGCAGATAATTTGTGTAATAAACAAATAAGTTACACCTAATCAACTTTTCGTTTTCAAATAAAACAATATATCGCTACTTACTTCCATAAAATTAAAGTTCTGTTGCATGTAAAACAAAGTAAGCCCACATATATTATTATGCCGGACAACAATATATTTCTACTACTGCAAACCATATTCAGTAAAAAGGTGATAAGTGTCTTTAATACATTTTACGTGTATGATTTATTACAATTTCTCTTCCATATCGACTAGTAAAAACCTTTAAGTACACTTACTTCATTCTACGTGTTCTTTTCGTTTTTGTATACCTTGACTACCTTCTCGGCGAAGAATCGGTAGACGAAATTGTTGTGGTTTCACTACTGGAACTACTATTTCGCTTGGACTTTTTCCTTTTCGGCATTTTGGACACTTTCAATCACTTAACATTAAAAACAGTTCACTAAATTCTACCGCAGGTTCTTTAACACACTTCTGATATCGTCTATTAAAATAGTATCGTCTATTAAAATAGTTAAAACACATATTCACGTAAATATAGCTATTTTATTAAATTAAATCAAACTCGTTCACAATGGTCATAATTAAATCACACTAAATTATTATCTCTCGTTCCGCTGTGTTTATGTGTCATCACCGAACTACTCGTGACCATATAAGGCAATTAGTGACCCAAGCCAATCACCGTATTAGAAGTTGAGTGTGTCTTCACAATGTCATAACAGAACTACCAGTATTCCATCTTAAGCTGATTAGGACATTAGGAAGTTAGTGACTTAAGCTGATCAGCGTATTAGGATAATAGTGTGACTGCACTTACGACCTGTAATTCCTGAAGGACAAAGGGCTAACAAAATAGCTATAGAATTGAAGGTTCTCTCAGTACTAAATTTTGTAGGAAATGGCAGTTACCAAAAATGTACTAGTAACAACCTATTATTTCCAATGGAACAGAGTACGTTTAGTAAAGTGTTGACAGAAATAAGTGCAGGGATAGTGGAATATGTGGTGCCAAATCAAATAAAATTTCCTCAAAGTGTAATCAACATGGATCAAAATAAAAGAAGTTTTAGGATGTTTGGTGGACTTAATGGTGTAATTGGGGCTATTGATTGCACACATATTGCAATTATAGCACCTTCTGCTGATGATCCAATCAGACCTGGTCTAGCATATTTTAATAGAAAAGGCTTTTATAGTATAAATGTGCAAGCAATATGTGATGCGAATTCAGTATTTTTAAATTGTAATGCTTGCTTCCCAGGTTCCACACATGACTCAGGGATTTGGGAGTTAAGTGAGGTTAAACAATTTTTAGAAAGACAATTTGTATCAAACCAACTGAATAATGCCTATTTAGTTGGAGATTCAGGTTATCCACTACAACCATGGCTATTGACTCCTGTTACAAATGCTGCAGAAAATACCCCAGAAGGAAGATTTAATCATGCTCATCATATTGCAACCAGGAATGTAATTGAGAAATCATTTGGAATTTTAAAATCCCGCTTTCAATGTTTGAACAAGCACAGAGTTTTACATTATAGCCCTGTTAAAGCTGCAAACATCATATATTCCTGTGTTGCATTACATAACATGGTTATGAAAGAAAGGCTTCCACCTGTAGATGACGAAGAAGATGACATACAGCCTGTAGTTCCAATAGGAATAATTCAAAATGAGGCTAATCAAAATAATGGTTGGTTGTTGTGTTGCCGAGAGGCGTGGATGGCGGCAGATTGGCTCGTCTCCTGCTCTACGGGCTTCTTTCGGTCAGTGGAACTAGACCTGGATATTCCACGAGTGTCCACCATTTTCCGTCGAGCAATTTGGGTTGCTGATGATTGTATACGGGAAGATATGGCGGAGTCGTGTATGTTTTAGTGATAAAACTGTCACAATTCCGCTTGTCTGAGGCTAGCAGTGCTTGATTACGAAAGTAAAATACCACAATAAGCCTCAGACACTATGTACAAGTATATATATATTGAAATGTGATAGTAAAGAAAAATGCAGTTCAATAAATTACAAGTGCAAACGTCTCTTGTGCGTAGTCTGTAAAACAGAGGTTCCACAAGAACGTTATCTGCACGAGATAAAGAGATAAACGTATATATAAGTTATATATATATATATATATATATATATATATATATATATATATATATATATATATAATAGAAAAGTTTTGTGTACACAAAAAGAGAATATAACAAGTGATATGCAACGATAAATTGGCAATGTGAGAGATTCCTTGACTTACGGAAGGAATCCTCGGAAAAATCTTGTGTTTCTTTAACTTACGGAAAGAAGGCACAAGTGAAAAAAAAAATAATAATACCTCAGAGCGTATGGTCTCCGCTCGGAGAGATATCGCAATGAGAATATTTAACGACAAATGTAATAATGAAATAACAAATAAATTATACACCAAAGCGTATGATCTGCTAGGAGAAATATCGCATCGAATGTATCCAACAGTAAAAGTATCAGCAATAATAAAATAGCATGAAAAATATGAGAATAGATTCGGAGCGTATGATCTACAAGTAGAAATATCGCAACAAATGTATTCGACAGATAAACAAATGAAATGCAATAATAATATAGCACAAAATATATGTGCACTTTCGCTGTGCGTGATCCAAGGAAATACCACAGCAGAAAGTACAGAAAAATACACAAAAATCAATATATAAATATCAAATAAATGCACATAAAAATATCAATATAAATCAATAGCAAAGGTAAAATAAAACGGCAGATTCTAGGTGGGTACTAGCACCGAACCTAGAGTCTTAAAATACGAGGGTGAGCTCGAACTGGCCGACTACAGAAAATCCACCTTCTTTTATACACGAAAATCCTTTGTTTTAGGGGATTATGACGTATGAAAGTGGACTTCCCGTAAAATCGGCCAATGGGAAATTTTAAATTGCTCAAAGGTTGGAATAACTTTTATTCCAACCAATGAACAATTTTTCCTGTGTTTGGAGATGTTTCCCGTACGCCGATTGGTCAGTTAATGCGAGCGCACGAGAACAGTTGGAAGGACAAAGAATAAGAAGAGGTGTTATTGCTGCAAACTTTGAGCAGTGAAACAAAACCTTAATATTTTCATAATTTATTAATTTCATAATTTTATTATATATATATATATGATATAGTTTTATAATATAATATAGTTTAGTGATAGAATATAATTTTACAATTTAGTGATATTTCTAATTTTAAAATATATATGATAAGAGTTTTATAATCTAATACAGTTTAGTGATATAATTTGACAATTTAGTGATATTTCATAATTTTACAATATATATATATATATATATATATATATATATATATATATATATATATATATATATATATATATATATAATATAATAGTCTCCCGTTTTATACCGCTGTCGCGGCTTTGGGAGTATAGCAGGGTAGTCTGCTATATCTAGGGCCTACGGTATACAAGGAAGGTAACATGGCCAGTGCTACGCTTCAACCGTCTATTATTACCCCTGGTTTTACCCAAGGTACTCATTTTTATTCAGGCTGAGTCGACCTGGGGCCTATAGACATTTTTAAAATGTCTAGATGTTCTTGCCGGCGGTGGGATTCGAACCCCGGACCACCGGCTTGCGAGTCAAGCATCCTACCGCTTGCGCTACGCAGGCCCATATATATATATATATATATATATATATATATATATATATATATATATATATAGAGTTTTATAATCTAATATAGTTTAGTGATATGTTTTGTTATAAACTTTTTAAATAAAAATGTTCATCAAGTCCTCAGAGAATACGAAGAAATGTTATTGCTACTTACTTTGTGTTATAAAATTTTAAAATAAAATATTATAAACCTAAATCATGTATGTTACAATTAATAACAAAAATGGCACAACAAAACTAACAAAATAGAAGTATATTACAACTTGTCCCAGAAGTTTTGAAAACCCTTAGAGAATATGAAGTAATGTTATTGCTGCAATTTTTGTGTTATAAAATAAAACTATTTTTGAGCAGTATATTTCATAATTTTAAGATATAATTTTATAATCAATATATTTAAATAATGTTAAATAAAAAAAACATAAATCCTGAATGTTACAATTAATTGTAATAAGGTCAAAACAAATTTAAAATATATTACAGTGATCAAAAAGTTTTCAAAGCCCTCATAGAATACAAAGAAATGTATTGCTACTTACTTTGTGTTATAAAATTGTTAAAATATTTAAAATAAAATATTGTAAACATAAATGATATTTACAATTAATAACAAAAATGACACAACAAAACTAACAAAATAGAAGTATATTACTTGTCCCAGAAGTTTTGAAAACCCTTAGAGAATATGAAGTAATGTTATTGCTGCAATTTTTGTGTTATAAAATAAAACTATATTTGAGCAGTATATTTCATAATTTTAAGATATAATTTTATAATCAATATCTTTATATATTTTTGAATAAAAAAAAATATAAAACCTGTATGTTACAATTAATTGCTAAAAGGTCAACACAAACAAATTTAAAATATATTACAAAGTGGTCTAAAAGTTGTCAAAACCCTTAGAACATTAAAACATACAAGTAAAGAATACAATTTTAAAAATTAAAACAAACCTAAAATATACTACAAAGGCAAACTTTATCAGGCAAGAGGTAGGTGCAACAATCAGAAAGGTTTTTGGCAGAAGAGGGCTGATGGGACAATAAACCAGAGGAAGACCAAGACTTAGGTAAAACACTTGAGGATGATCTATTGCCGTTAGAACATAGAGACTAGTCAGTAGACACAGGGGTGAATGGAGGATTGTTCTGGTGAAAACTGTGATGCCACTGATAAAGATAATAATGTAATAATAATCTGTAGATGAGACTATCTGCAGATTGTCCCAAAAGTCCTCAAATCCATCAAAAGATTGAAATGGTTTAAAATAATCTAATTTCATTTTCCCCATTTTGATTTTATTGGCTTTCGCAACTTCTTGCCTGATTGCTTTTACTTCTTCAACAATTTCTGATTGGCTCCTGTCCCAAACTTCACATGCCTCCTTTATGTTTGAGGAGGCAAACCTTGTTTTTAATGGAGTTTAATCTCCTCTAGTTTTAGGAGTTTGTCGACTTGTTCCTGCCAGATAAGAATTTTATGTTAACATTATCAAATATCTTTAGATAAAGTAGAAGAAATTTTGAAGTAGTGCATTAGAATAAAATATTTGTTTGTACCTGCTTCTGCAATTTCCTCCACCTCGATATTAAGTGGTTGACACAGTTCAACTGGATATAAATCTGTAATCAAAATAAACAGTTAGCCGTTTCTACAAATAATTTTTGGTAGTACATACTTTGATTGTTACTCTCCAATAGAACTCCAATAGATTGAAGTGGGAAATTGCATGTATCTAAAAAAAACAACATATAAAGTAACTTACTTTCTAATAAAACAATCTCTTACCAATTGGGGTACCTGTTGATGTATTGTACAATCTAATGTATTTAAAAAAAAAATAATTAAGTAACTCAGCTTTCTAACAAAACAATCTCTTACCACTTGTTGAAGCAAATGAAAATGATGGCCCAGGTTGATTTTCATTTCCTTCTGAAAAATATTTTACACTATAATAAACATAATACATTAACCATAAGTGAAATTTTTAGCGTCTATATTCTTTGTTTATACCTTCCAAAATAAAAGTATCCCTAATCTGCGGATTCCCCAGATGAATTTTGGAGATGAGTTATGAAAGCTGCTCCTCAATTTCGGTTAAGGGCTTTTGGGTGTTTGGCCCTCCCCCAGTGGCACCAATTTGAGCAGCAACTTTTCTACTTTTTCTTTTAACGTTCATCTTGAATTCGTTAAAGACCTAAAAATCAAGCATTTATTAAATTTGATAGTAACAGAAATTACAGTTTTCTTACATGTATCCATTGTTCTTCTGTTTTATTAGGGCCATCATCTATGCTATTAACACTAATAGTAAATTCCTGCCACAATTGAGTCACTTTTTTTGCTTCTGCTGGCTTTGTTTTACCAGTAAGCACTATTGTATTATTTTTTAAAAAGTCTAACATAAACTCCAATTGCTTCCTTGTCGTTTTCTTTTTAATTATTGAAGTCATATTTAATTGTATTCTAAGTACTTAATTATTATAAAAAAAGGCGCTAAAAAATTTAACACTAAAGAACTACTTAATTAAACTAAAAATCACTAAAAAATTTAACACTAAATAACTAATTAAACTAAAAAATCACTATAAACTTAACACTAAACAACTAACTCAACTAAAACTCAAAACAAAACAGAAAGCTAATTATAAAAACAACGTGGTTTCACAATTATCAACATTACATAACCTAGCTACGAGCGAAAACGGCCTGTAATTTTAGACTTCTTAAAAATTACATTTACATAAGGTATATTACATATATTATATATTTTGTTTTATATATATATGTTACATATGTTACATATATATATATATATAAAACAAAATATATAATATATATAACATATATATATATATATATATATATATATATATATATATATATATATATATATATATATATATATATATATATATATATATGTTATATATGTTACATATTATATATATTATATATTATATATTTTGTAGTGTAGTGCCACGTTAACAACACACGTTTCCAAAAATTGCTACATAACAGAAGGAATAAGGCAAATATAATAAATTCAGACTACTGTAAGTTGATCTATATTTACTACACTACTTGTTAATGATATAATAAATCTGATTGAACCAGTAACTAATGAGATAAAAGCTAAAAACAAGAATAATCCTAACCTACGATACAATAATAATTTATCAATTACTAACTTTTTTTATACCAAACAAGAATTCAAACTAAAGGTGGCCACGCACGAAAATTTGTAAATTATGCATCAACCTGAACCAGAAAATTTAAAACAACTGGAAGATGCTATAAAGGCAGGAAATAATGAAATTTTAAGTAAAATCGATGCTAGCGAGGTGAGACTCTCACTAAAAATCGAAGAATTTAAACAAAAAGTGAATGATATTGAAAGAGAAAATTCGCATCTAAGACAACAAATAGAACTACTTCAGAGACAAAATAGAAAAAACAATATTATCATATTTGGTTTGGATAGTACAGAAGAAATCTTCGACTTTCATGTGGTACTAGAGTTGATAAATAGTCTATTAAAAATAAAAATAAACGAGCGTGATATAAACAATATCTATAAACTGGGAAGAGGTAAATCTGCGCCAATTAAAATAGAGTTTCTGTCGTACCTCACAAAAAAATTAATTTTTCAAAATAAAAAAAACCTACAAGGTTCAAAAATAAGCATTGTTAACGACCAAACAGAAATTCAAAGGCAAGAGCACAAACTTATAAAAAAATATCTACTCAAGTTCAAAGAAAGCAACGAACCAAACTGTTACGTTAAAAAAGATATTCTACTTGTAAATGGTAGAAAGTATACAATAGAAGATTTAAAATATCTGGACCACACCGAAGAAGAGAAACGAAGCGAACATCGTACACAAAGTGAACCTAGCACCCCTATAACTACTTTAGTCGAACGAGAAGTTGAAAGTCCACAACTATAAACACCAGTTATCCATAAAACTGGCGTGAAACTCAAACAACCGGTAAACAAATCATCTCAGGAAAAACACGGATACAAGAAATCACAACCACAACAGACTGAAATAAAATTAACATCAAATCAAAAACTAACACATCAAGGAACACCAAAAACAGGTAATTCTAACAAAGAGAATACGGATCTCAATATCGCCAATAGAACCAGAAAAAATTCGAAAAGTTCAATCGTTACATAAATTATTAATTTCAGCTTAGTATTTTTGTACAGAAAAAATCAATAAATTAGGCTCAAATAAGATTTATATTTCTTTTTTTTAAGTGTTCTCTATTTTTGTATTTGCATGTACTTTTATTGTATATGTTATATTATTTTTATCTAATTATTGTCTTTTAACTGTATATTGTTATATATTTAACTGGTACTAATAACATTCTCATTGGTACAATAGATTTGGCGTTTAGTTATCATTTATTGCTGTATTACATTATTTATAAATTATATATTCTTATTCGATATATTTAACTTAATTATAGTTTTATCCATTTTTGTTTTTCTATTTTTTGTCTTTCTTTTAATTTAACTAAAAATTTTTATAACTATTTTATATACATTTTGATGACATCTTTGTTAAAATATCTTTATTAGAAATATTGAGAGAGAACTTGTGCAATTAATTGTATAATGGATGCTTATATAAGGGACATCAATTACATACCATTCGCAACTAAGGAGATCAATGATCTAAAAAACCTTAAACAATATTTACATGATGATCGCCTACATTTTAAGATACTGCATCAAAACATCAGGAGCCTATCTAAGAACATTGATGAATTTGAGGTAATAGTAAGGGAACTAGACTGTGATTTTGACTGTATTGTACTTACGGAAGCATTTAAAAATGACGGCAACGAGTGTCATAAACTTGATAGGTATCATACAGTTTATAATCAAGGAAATATAAATAGAAATGATGGAACAGTTATATATATAAACAATGATCTAGATTATTGCACAGAAATTGTAAACATAGGGGACCATAAAGTGATACAAACATGTATAATGTATAATAACGGAATAAGGATATTAATAACTTCGCTTTACCGTCCACCTTCAACAAATACTGAGTATTTCGTATCAAAACTAAATGAATACCTAGAGGAAACAAAAACGGCTTCAATATATTGTCATATTTTGTTAGGTGATATTAATATAAACATATTGGAAAATAATGAAATAACTAATGCTTACTTAAATAATTTTTCACAACATAACTTTGTTTCTATTATTAATAAACCAACGAGGCAAAAGAACTGCTTAGATCACATTTTTGTTAAATTTAAATCTGAACAGACAATAAATACTTGCAAAGCAGCTGTCCTAGATACTTGCATTACAGATCATAAAGCAACTTTAATCAGCATACCTGTAAACAGTATCAAATATTTAAAACAAAAAACTAGAGAAATAATTAATTATAAGACCCTAAAAATGGATATCAAAAATTTTGATTGGACTGAGTATTATAATATAAAAAATACGAATGACATAACAGAATATCTAATAAAGACATTAAATAACTATATAATTAAACATACTAAAACCATCAAAATAAAACACGCAAATGAAAAGCGAAAAAATGGATTACAGCAGGACTAGTCAAATCAATTAATAAAAAAAATAAACTGTATAAAGATCACATAAATCATCCAACAAATGAAGAAAAAAGGAAAGCTTACCTAGAGTACCGTAAACAATTGAACACACTTATTAAGGTGACAAAGAAAAATTACTTTATAAAAGAAATTATGAAAAATAATAAGTCTTCAAAAAATATGTGGAAAATAGTAAATAACTATAATAGTGAAAATGTTAATACTCAAAATATCAAAGAAATATTTACTGCAAATAACCAAAGTATTACCGACACAAATGAGATCGCCGAGGAATTTAACAAATATTTTTCAAAAGTTGGAGAAACATATGCTCAGAAGATAATAAAACCTCCTTCTCGACCACCAAAGAGAAACGTTACAATAAATTCCTTCTTTTTATTACCTGTGGATGAAAATGACGTTGTTCAGATTATAGCCTCATTAAAATCGAACAAAGCTCCAGGAATAGATGGTATTAAATTTGAAGTACTTAAAGAACTATCGCCAATACTAACTGGTCCCATTACTTATTTATTAAATCATGTATTTTCTAGCGGAAAATGGCCCGAACAACTTAAGCAAACAGTGGTGATTCCCATTCATAAGAAAGGCAATCCAAAATTAACAAATAATTACAGACCAATCTCACTAATCACTTCACTTTGCAAGATATTGGAAAAGGCTATAAAATATCAACTAGTATTATACTTAGAAAAATATAAGTTAATTTCAAACAAACAATATGGTTTTAGGGAGGGAGTATCAGCGGAAAATGCAATATCGTACCTATCTAACAAAATTTACAATTTAGTTGACAGCAGTACACCAACAGCTTGTGTATTCCTAGACCTGGCAAAGGCGTTCGATACGGTTAGTCACTCACAACTATTAGATACTTTAGCAGACATTGGTATAAGAGGAAACACATTTAACTTAATGGAAAGCTACTTAAAAAATCGATATCAAAGAGTGCGACTAGAAGGGAAATTGAGTAGTGCTAAAAGCATACATTTTGGTATACCACAAGGGACTGTACTAGGACCCATATTATTTATACTGTACATAAACAATATTCTTACTTACCGGACTGAAGGTGAGATATTAAGTTTTGCAGATGATACAGCAATTTTGTACTCTGCAGACACGTGGATGGAACTAAAGCGAAAAATGGAACATGACTTAGGAAGACTTATTGATATATTTAACCACAAACTTCTTACAGTAAATATGGATAAGACAGTTTATGTTCCATTTACAAGCTATAAGAGTGGTCTACCAGATTACAAATTTATAAAAATAAAAAATCTGAGTATTAATGCAGTGAGTAACACAAAATACCTTGGTGTTCAAATCGACTCGTATCTACGATGGGATATACACATAAACCAAACGTGTAAAACATTGAGATGTCTATTGTACAAAATGCGATATTTACGTAATATACTGGATATCCAACATCTGAAGGTTATTTACTATTCTTTGGTAGAATCGCGTCTACGTTATGGAATCCTTAGTTGGGGTGGAGTTGCAAATACATACCTCCACCAATTAGACATTATCCAGAGAAAAATATTAAAAATTATTTACAATAGACCCTCGAGATACCCTACTAATGATCTTTATACCGAAACTCAAATGTTAGATACAAGACAGTTATATATTCTTACAATAATCACCAATTTATACAAAAATAAACACTTACTCACACCATTAGGGCATACCTATCATACGAGAAATAGAGCACAGTCTTTTGTCAAATTAAATATTGCAAAGAAAACAGTTGGTAAACGAAATTTTGAGTATTTACAAGGAAGAATCTACAATTTGCTCCCTGAAATTTACAAAACATACCTAATCACTATAAACTCGCAAAAAATGATTAAGACATTGTTTACTAGGTATTTGAAACAAAATCATAGACAACTGTTCAGCCACCTTTTTGAGACCAATTAGGTCATAACTAACGTCAAATCAAGAATAGATTACGAAATCTTAAAAATTTATATATGCTATTATCTTGGTTGATTGCATGCATGAATTGTCTCTCTCTTGTTAATTAATTAATAAAAATTTTTTTGTTATTTTTTTTGTTTTATCTTAATATAGGTAATAATTATAACTAATAAAGTAGTAAAACTCGCCTTGCTGTAGGACCAATATAAATAAGCAATTTAAAAAATGGCCCATGCTCAACTTAATTGTTTTAATGGGCACTACTGTTTATTTACCTTGAACCAATTACAGAACTACAAAGTAAAAGTAATATTTTTTAAAATTTTATTGTCATTTAATTATTTTATTGTAATATTATTAATTGTATATTTCATGGAAATAAACGTTATTATTATTATTATCCAGATTTAGCCATACGGCTCACACTCCCTCTAAGGGGAAAATTCACTCATCCCAGATACCTACGGTATCAAAAGGATTGAGCTCTGGTGGGACTCTTTCCATGTTATCGAGTCCTAGGTGACTTGGTATGTCGGTGTATCTCCCAAAAATTTTCGTACGCATCTGGACGTCGAAAGTAACACAGCTTTCTGCATAATCTTATATAGATGTTCGTTTAGACCCAGCTTTTTTATGTTTTCTAGGAGGCTCTTCGGGATGACTCCAGTGGTAGAAAGAATAATGGGTATCGTCTGGGTACTTTCCATTCTCCACTGTCTCCTGATTTGTATTTCTAGATCTCTGTACTTGGCGATCTTTTCGTTGTATTTAACACGTAAATTATTGGTGTTGGGTATCGTCACATCAATAAGTGTTGTTTGCCTAGTAATTTTATTAACTAGTATGAGATCGGGTCTATTATGGGCCACTGGTTGGTCTGTAAGCACAGTGCGGTCCCAGTATAGCTTGTAGTTGTCATTTTCAAGTATTCTATCAGGGACGTATTGATAATAAGGAAGATGGTCGGTTTGGAGAAGTCCCAGTTTGTCAGCTAGTTCTTGGTGGATAATCTTTCCTACTGAGTCATGGCGTTCTTTATAATCAGTACCGACAAATGCCTGGCAGCCACCGGTAAGATGTTGGATGGTTTCTTGGGCTTGGCATCCATATCGGCATTTGTCATTTTGGACTTGGGGATCTTTAACAATATATTTCAGGTAATTTTTAGTTGGAATAACCTGATCCTGAATGGCAAGTAGGAAACCCTCAGTCTCGGGAAACATCTTTCCTGATGTCAACCAATAGTTCGACGCTGTATTGTCGACATATTCTTGGCTGATCTCATTGAGATGTCGCCCATGCAGAGGTTTACTCATCCAGGTGCGCATTTTGTCTTGTTTAGTCAGGTGGTTTATGCGCATTTCTTGTTCCCTCAGTTTAAGCGGCGTCGTATCATCTACTGCGCAAATTGCTCGATGTAAAGTAGATGTCTCAGCCTGTACCTGAAAATAAGTTCTTAAATTAGCAATTTGTTTATCCATTATTATTATTATTATTATTATTATTATTACACATTAAGGTAGGCAACCCGTTATACGAAGATCTTATATCATACCGATTTGAATATTTTTACATAAATGCGTTAAAATTGGAGTTTACAGTATGTAATTATTTCACATAAACGATACATCACAGCTCTCAATATCCCGTTACGTAATTTCATCACTTTTTTATGTTTATTTGAGTGTTGCTTTAGTTTTACGACAACAAATCGACGCGTATATTGTTTAGTTTAAATACCACAATGACTTCCCGCAAACGGTATTATACAGAACAAGAATTGTATGAAATTTTAATGAATAGTGATAGTGAGGACGATTGTTTTGACGCTTCTGAAAGCGACGATGGCTGGGTCTCAATAATGTTTTCGCGGATGAGCAAGAAATTGAGGACGACATATCGGACGATGCGAATGATCCGTTGATATACCATTATATACCAAGTAAAAAACAGAAGAAGACAGCCGACGACGATCCAAAATTTGAATGGAAAAGATCTGATCTAGTCCCAACGTTGTATGACTTTGAAACTAGGGAATCAGGCTGCAAAATTAAAAATCTCAGTGAGGATTGTTCCCCTTTAAAAGTTTTTGAAAAATTTTTAAATGATAACATTATACTCGAAATAGTAACCGAAACAAACCTATTCTATGACTTGTTTATTGAAAATAATCCACAAAGAGCTACGAAAAATCACAGACCTGTAGACGTCGATGAAATGTATGTTTCTGGGGCTTTCCTTACTTATGCCTTTAGTTAAAAAGAATAAAATAAAAGACTATTGGTCCAAAGACAGTATTATTGAAACGCCGATTTTCGGACAAGCTCTGCCGCGTGACCAATACCTATTCTTACTGAGATTTCTTCATTTTAGTGATAATAAAAAATTAATACAGATCTCCACTTCAAAAACATGTTCAAGACTTCATTTTAACCTTTTCAAAATATAGTTATAGATGAAAGTTTATTGTTATTCAAAGGAAGATTATCATTTAGACAGTACATTCCATCAAAACGACACCGATTTGGTAAAAGTTTTTCGTTTTAGTGGATTGTAAAAGTGGATATATATATATTGGATTTCTTGACTTATACGGGAGCAAACTCTGAAATCACAGAATTTGACAATAGGTTGGGAAAAACTGGCAATATACTTCTAACAATGACCGAACCATATTGGAACAGAGGCCATCGCTTGTATACAGATAATTGGTATACAAGCCCACTTTTGTATGAAGTACTATTTAGTAAAAAAACTAATTGTTGTAGCACTGTAAAAGCTAATAGGAAATATATGCCACCATTTGGAAAAAAAGCAGACAAAGGAACTGTACAATTTTTTTTTCGACTAAGCATTTACCCGCTCTAAAATGGACAGACAAACGAGACGTTCACATGTTTACTTCAATTCATAATAAAGCCGTGGAAGTAATAGAAAAAAGCTATGGGAACAATATAGAAAAACCGGTATGCATAATAAGTTATAATGATAACATGGGTGGCATTGACAGAACAGATATGCTTTTGAGTACAGTTGAAAGCGTAAGAAAAACTCTGAAATGCTACAAAAAAGTTTTTTTCCACCTTATAGACTATGCCGTTCTCAATTCCTATACTGTTTATAAAGTGAAAACAGGGAAGAATCTTCCTCTCCTAAACTTCCAGATACAGCTGGTGAACGAGCTGATTGAGAAGCATAAAAAATTAAAATAAAATCCACAAGGAAATTAAATTCCTGTAGCTGGCTGTATACCACGTATAACAAAAGAGGTTAGTCTTTGTATGTGGGTATATTTTATTTTATAAAAACCCTTAAAAGGGCAACATTACAAGCACGAACGTTTTCGGAACAACTGTTTCATCATCAGGTTAAAATACAGGTTACCATGCCTGAGCCACCAAAATATTTGGGTAAAAACCCTTTAAAATGAAATGTGTTACCAAAGATTGTACATGATGTTGATAATATTATATGATGTTTAATATTTTAATTAGATTTTACTTCAGGTAACATACACCCATGCTTAAGTGAGTTCCAGTGTCCGGATAAAAAATTATACCACGAAGTTCCAGTAGCAACCGGACAAGCCTCCAACATTCTCCACTCAGGTTGATAGAGAGACATTTCCCATCAACATACACCCATTCCAACAGGGACAGAAGAAAAACATATTAAAAAATTGTGTAGTTTGTGCAAAGATTTACGTGTAGACAAATATAAGATACCACGTTTACGTGTAGACAATGAGACGTGCCATTGTGCGCCGATGTATGTTTTGAAAGATACCACACACTTGTGAAATTTTGAAGATCCTAATTCAATATACACCAGTAAACATTTTTTTGTTACCTTAATTCTTATGTTCAAAAGCAACGATTCGTCATGTTAAAATTTATATTTTTGACCTTGACGGGAAACGACTCGAGTGGGAAGCGCCGTCCGCGTCCGTCCAGCCGACCACACTCTAGCAAACCGGTGCCGTACCGAAAGGGTTAAATATCACAATCACACAATCAAGATATCAGATGATATTTCTCTTCTTCATAACATCCCAGGTATAGATTATCTCAAACCTGACCTTTTTGAGGATTTGGAGATCGTCAAGGAAAAGAAAAATAGTCTCAATTGTGTTAATCATCACACCAGCCTCAATAGAGACTTCGTCCCACTATTCCAATCCTTATTCCAATATCTAATTTCCCATCCTCTCAAATAATTTCCATCCTAACTAATCACACAGGTTTTCTTATAACTACTCACTTTACATCTATCATTTCCTTATCACAGTCAATTTCAGTATCCCCAGCTTACATCTTCACGTTCATATCTCCTATTTCTTTTTCCTCGATTCATCTTCCATAATTTTCAAATCAACCTTTATCTCTACTTACTTTATACAATGAAATAATTAGGTAATAACATCCTCTTTTCATTTTTGATAATGATTTAATTTTCAATTATCTAACTTAAATTTTGTCTTACCCTGGTACCCCCTTTTTAACATACCAAAAATTGCTATTGACCCTACTACACATTAAACACAATTCTTCACTAAAAACGGCCTATTCATAAACGGAAGCACAATGACTTTTGCTCCTACTACATCATTCCACTTGACGTTGACGGGTACTGACTGATTTTTCATACCATCTTTCTATCAGTTAACCCTAGACTCCAGCATAGATCAAAGGTAATGTAAGTCAACAAAATCTCACCAGCTACGGGGGGCCATGTTAGATGCCTCCATTTTTAGTTTTTATTAATTAGCGAAGTTAACGATCTATTGCATTTACCTTTGTAAATTCCACGAGGATTGTTTTTGTTACTGATGTCCTTCCAGTGTTTTTCTGTGGCCAAACAATGTTTTTTAACAACTTTTTATATAAGTAGTAAAAAACCAACGTGTTCTTTCTATTCATTTAAATTTCAACTTACGTGTTTTTAATATTGGTATTTTTACTCCCTCTTTTAGTAAACTGATGATGAAATGATTCATTTCCGAAAAAATCTTCTTTAAAATAAAAGTTTTAAGCTTTTAATAAGCATTTTTTTATACCTTTATACCCACGAACACCACATGCTTTGTATTCAACAGGTATACTAGCCAATCCTGGATATCTCCACTTCATGGTTTTGTTCCAGTTTCACTTTTAATTTTTAATATTTTCTTTCTTTATTTAACTTAGATTCATTCAACTTACATTTTATTGATTATTTTGTCAATATTACATTTCCATATATTAAATAATTGTTTTTGTTTTCGATGAAATTATTTAATAAAATTGTTTAATTAAAACTGATTCATAGAATCTTTTTTAATCTCAGTTCCAAATGCTATGAACCTTGGAATGTGGAAGTTGAATCAATCTTCACCTGGGGAGAAAATGGTGATCTTAACCATCTTCTCCTTTCATTTTTTGGTTTTTTACTGACAAGCTGTCACCCAAATTTATCACATTCTTTAAATGTACCGCTTTATTGCACTAGAGGTTGGTAACTCTCCTGGCTGTTCTGTCATATTTTGACCTCAAGGCCACTGTCTTTGCACGTTGTTGGCGTGGGTGTTATACCTGTTGCTTTCATTTACCTGCAGCACCTAATAAGCTCAAGACTGGTAACTTCATTTTACTTTTAAATATTATATTTCAATCTTAATCTATTCAATAACGTTACCTAAAGTCAAAATTAAATTTAACTAATAATATTACTGTTGGAAGTGGATCTTACGATCTTTTTAGTTCTCTGCGTATTAATAATGTTTTTTACATAAATTTTTTATATACATGTACAATTACCACATGTCCTTTTGCTGTGCTAAGTTTGTTAATTTGTAAACTGTATCTAGTTTCAATTAATTGTTTATACAACTTGATCTCATAATGTCCATTGTCTTAAGAGCGTAGGCGCAAAATTTCGGGCCAATGCTTTTTAAATGCATTAATTTTTTTCGAATACTAAAAAAGCTAATAAGTATTTTTGAAAAATTTAAACGCAGAATGAAAGAATACATTATTACTGAGGGCCGAAAGTCCCTGAAAACTTATAATGTTTATTTTAATAAGTTACAGAGGTGAAAAAAAAAAGAGAAAATTTAATGTGATTTTTAATTTCAAATATCTCATTAAAAAAAACTTTTTGTTTATTCTAAGGGACTTTCGGCCCTCGGTAATAATGTAATCTTTCATTCTGCGTTTAAATTTTTTTAAAATATTTGTTAGTTTTCTCAGGATTCGAAAAAAATGATTGCATTTAAAAAGCATTGGCCCGAAATTTTGCGCCTACGCTCTTAAGCTTTTTTACACATTTAATATCATTGACTGCTACATGACTTTTTGAGGTAACACACGTATAATAACTTTTCTATGGATTTCTCCACATTTTGACTGAAAACCCACCACTCTTTGAGTGATCCTTAACACTTTAACGACCATGTGCACCAAATTCGGCCACAGTGAAATTTTCTCACAGACCAGTGCATCATACTTGGACACACGTAATGTAGTTACATTATCGACTGTGACTGTGAATATATGATTCATCTGGTCCTGGGAGAAAATATATTTGCCTCAGGTTACAACTTACTTGACAAGTTTCAGAATTTTAAGGTTATATAAATATTTATATTTTGACATTACGCGTGTATTTGTGTAAGTGTTTTAAGTTGTAATATTGATTTTATAATGCTGAAAAAAGCTTTAACACAAGAAGAGTTAGAACGGATTTTAGAAGATAGTGTTTTTTATGCTAGCGATGATAGTTTATATGATGAAAATTATGAATTGAAAGAAAGTAGTGATGAGTCTGATGCTAGTAACAATGGAACTGTAAGTGAGACACGTAAAAGACAATGCACTACGCTCAATTTATATAAGTCTAAAATGCTCAAAATGTCAAGCAAAATTCAACCAATTCAACAAAGAACCAATTCCCTGTACAAGTACTGCTGATGAAGTTGAGGTTATGTTAGAAAATGAGTCCAGTTGTGTAGAATCAAACAATAGTTTTAACTCTGGTTCAGTTGACATTTTGCTTACTACACCAAATCCACATCTCATATGGGATACTCCGAATATGGATAAACTACCACATTCTTTGGCTGCTAATGGGAAAGAGTTGTCTTCGACGGAGTTAAGATGTTTTTTTGGACTGACGATTTGGATAGGTCTAGATAAAAAACCCTCTTTACGAGACTACTGGAGCAACAACCCTTGCTACAAAAATATCATTAGTACGCAATGTGGAATGAGCAGAAATAGATACGAATCTATTCTCCATTTTCTTCATGCTGCTGATAACCAGAACTACGACAAAGATGACAAGTTATACAAAATAAGTGCATTGATAACACTAATGAACACAAAATTCCAAAAATGGTGTGTTCCACAGGAAAATGTTTGTATAGATGAATTGATAATACCATTTCGTGGCAGACTTGGATTCCGCCAGTATATCCCCAATAAAAGACATAAATGTGGACTCAAATTGTTCAAATTATGTGTTGCTGGTGGATATATTATTTATGCAGTAAAATTGTATGGAGGAAAATCTACTAGACCAGGGAATACAAGTGTTGCGACGGATGTAGTGTTGCGACGGATGTAGTGTTGCAACTTATGGCACCGCTATTAAATAGTGGTAGAACGTTGGTGACCGACAATTTTTACACAAGCATTACTTTAGCTCAGCAACTCAATGCAGCTAATACTCATTTAATCGGAACTCTACGTTCCAAAAGGAAATTTAATCCGATACATGTGGTTTCTGCTATATTGAAAAAGGGCGAAATGAGAGCAATACAAACATAATTGTAGGCAAGTGGAAGGATAAAAGGGATGTATTATTTTTGACCACTAAAGATGTACCAGAAATGCAAGATATATATACATCAAGAGGCACTAGTCAAAAACCCTCCACCATAATAGAATATAACAGAACGAAATCATTTATTGATGTGCCAGACCAGAAAGCAGCATATGTAACTACAATTCGGAAAGGTTTGTAAAATTTTAGTATTTGCCGAAAAAGCAAACATATTATTTTTTTATTTTTAGGGATTAAGTGGTACCGAAAAATTATTTTTGAGTTGTTAACAAACACAGCAGTTGTAAACGCGCATCAACTATTCACAGAAGTAATAAGAAGAAAATATCAATAACTCAGTTTCGTGAACAATTGGTAATGCCATTACTTCAGTTAGATATCAATGACAAAAAAACAGAACCAAAAGAATCGGACCATTGTCTCACAGACCTAACAAAACGTGGGAGATGTTCATCATGTTACAGGAATATTGCTATGAAATATGGACGTGCATAGGCCGTAAAAAATGCTAAAAAGGTGTCCACGACGTGCATACCATGTAAAGAAGTTAATCTGTATCTATGCCACAAATGTTTTTTTGCTACTCATGTTGTTTCTGTAAAAAAGTAACGTGTCCAAATTTGATGCACATGGTCATGTACGAAGCCAAACGTCTTGAGTTTTATACCAGACCGCGTGTATCAAAAATGGACACGCAATAAATTTAATTAAAATAAAGTTTGATTTTCCTAAAAAAGTATTTAATTTGGCCTATATCTATCAATAAAACAGTTTTTGAAATAAAAAGTATCTGATCCGGCAGTAAAGGTTTCTTATATTAGCCTGGTCGTTAAAGTGTTAATTTATATTGGATTGACGGTCATACTCCTTTTCTCGATGCTTTCTGTTACAGAGGGATTTTATGCCACCACCAGGCTCATCCATGGAGAACAAGCAGTGAAGAAGCTGAAGAGATGGACTGATCTAACTGAGAAACTAGCAACAGCAGAAGCAAGAAGAACCTTCCTTTTGGAGTATAGAAGAACTAAGAAGATCCCGAGATTTATCATAGATACCACTTCCAACATAATTTCATTAACATCAGCTTCCACCAATGACACTCTTTGCCGCAGAAGCCAAGCATTAAACAGACAGGTGAGGGCACGACTAATTAATTTCCATATATCTAAATTCATGGCCATTCACACATTCTCAGGACATCTAAATTTGGCTTAAAGCCAACTTTCAGAGACTACTCTAGTTAGTAGAATCTTAGCAGATGTGGAAAATATTTTGTCACATGCTGACAATTCCGACCTTCTATCTCTTAGGTCTTCTTTCAATAATATTCTGTTGAATTTTTCTAATCGCCCTGGACAACCCATATATGAGTTAGATCAGATTTACAGAGAGACGGTATCGTTTTTAAAAACCCACCATAATCTTCTCGTTCTTACAAGTGATAAAGGGAATGCCACTGTCCTCATGGATAGAGATCAATATCTCAGCCTTAGTCAATCGTTGTTAGATGATGATAGATACTATCAACCTCTCTCTACCAACCCGTGTTCTAAATTCACTAATAAAATAAATAAATTCATCACTCACTTAAAAAACTTAAAGATCATAGATCAACCACTTGCAGAATACTTACATAATTATTGTTTCCTCCATTATTTCACCAAATATTAATATTTCCAAATTTTTAACTGACATCATATGTAAATCTTATAATTATAATAACAACTTTAATATTGTTGATTCTTTTCACTTTAGTGAATTTATTAATAACTTTGAACTTCCACAAGGTCCTATGGCCCACACCTATGGGTTCCTCAATCTCTCCCATCCTAGTTAATTATGTACTGGATGATTTAGTATCTGACCGTTTGGGTCTTTAAGATTTCCCAATCCCTTTTATTAAGCGGTATGTTGATGACTTATTACTAGCCTTACCCCCAGACCAGATTCAGGCCACCTTGTCTTTGTTCAATGAGTTTGATCCTCATTTACAGTTCACTGTTAAACTTGAGGACTCCAGCACAACTAGTATTCCCTTCTTAGACATGCGTGTCATCAGAATGGGAGATAACACCTTAATAACAAGTTGGTATAGGAAACCAATGGCCTCTAATAGGTTTCTCAACTACCACTCTTGCCATCCTTTTAAATATAAATTAAACCTAATTAAAGCTTTAAGCTGCAGGCTAAATAGATTAACACATATGGTTAATCGAAGGGAATCCCTTCAATTACTTAAATATTCTGATTGCGAATTCCTATCCGTCCTCCCTCATTAATAAATACCTTTTCTTACAAAGCTATTTTTCCTCTTTAAATGACATACCCAATGGTGACCAACTTAGAATAATATCAAACAATTCCACATAACAATTAATAACACTGTTCTGCCTAATACTGTACTTGGGACTCCAACTATCCATTACTCATCTCTACATCATTTGCTTCAAGTTACTGAAGAACTTGTTAAACTGTACAAACTGAATAATGTACCTGTTAAAATTGCAGTTAAGAATGAGAAGACTGTCAAAAATTTGTTTTCTAAAACAAAAACACCCTTGTCCCTTCTGGAACAAGTAAATGTCATCTATCATATACCTTGTGCTGAGTTTGACTCATTTTACATCGGTCAGACAGGGAGATCACTGAGATGGCGTCTTAGGACACACCGCAATGATATCAACTTTTCTAAGCATACTTGTGCTCTTGCCCAGCATGCTATTAACACTAAGCACAAAGTGAACTTTAATGAAGTTAAGATTCTTGGCAATGAACGCAATCTCGTTAAAAGACGGTGCGAATCGACACTGACTCTCCTATCACTAGTTTTTCTTTCTTTACACAGCAAATTACGTATGGTAAAATTCTCACTGGTATGAAAGCTTTAAAACTGTCGGTCCAGAATCGTCTAAGCACTTGCATATCTGTGAAGAGCTGCGTTGTATAGTTACTGCTCAATTTATTTATTTATTTCTTTATTTGTATAAATTAAAATATGAAACGTTGTTATAAGAAATGTGTTAGTGTAAAACGAAGAAATAGACGGTTAGTTCAATTGAAGTAAGTACTTTTTAAATAAATCAAATTACTTTTATATTTTTCTGATTAATTTGTAAATGTATAGTGAAAATATCATCTATAAAATCGATCAGTAAACCAAGAATTTTGGCATTAAATTTTATTTCCGTTTCAAGGAATAAACTATTTGTTTGGTTTTCGTGGATTGTATGTGGTTATCACTGCTAGCATTGTAGTAGAACGTCTACATGTTAATACACTATTTAGTATTTTACTATTAGCCTATTAGTAATAGGTGAGCGATTTACCCCTAAAAAGACGCTTAGACACGGAATATACCGACTGATTTTTTTTGCATTTCTACCGCACCAAACCTTTTTTATTCGATTGTATATATATTTTTTTTCAAGTTCAATTTTTTTTTTATTTTTTTAAGTGGACCGGAAATTGTTATTAACAAATAACATGCTCAAATTGTTTTAGACGTATCTCTCATCGAAGTAAATACTTTTTCTTTTCTGTTAATTTTTCGAAAAATGCTTACTTTTTGAGTTCTTTGCAATTTTTTGTTAATTAAAGGCCTTAATTAGTTATTTTGGGAATCTTTTTTTCTAAAAATCTACTACTAAAATGAATTACAATTCTACAAAAAGCTATATAATCTTTACACCTTCACGTATAATTAAGAATATTTTGACAAAATACACGCTTATATACAGGGTGGTCCTTAAGTAATTGTACAAACGAAAACCGTAAATTCTACACTTTAAAATATTACCATTTAAGCCAAATTGCTTTAATAAAATGTTGATATTAAGAAAGATACAGGGTGTTAAAGTGCAAATTTAAAATTCTATTTTTCGCTATAACTTTCATGTTTGTAAAGATTTATGCATAAAAATTTACAACTGGATACTTTTAAATATGAGAAATTATAATTTGATGCACACTTTGATGTAGCTGATAGAGGGCCACAGAGGGCACAGAGGGCCAGAGAGCCACATATGCCACATGTGTGGCATAAATTTGCACTTAACTTTTTTGCTGTTTGAGATACCTGTATTTTTGATAAAAAATATTAAAGATACATTATTTTAACAAAAAAAATGTATACTTCTTAATAACTTCAAAACTTAACAGTTTTCGTGATAATCGCATTTTACAAATCAGCTGCATAATTCTGATTTAAGGCAATTACTCCAAGCAACGAAGGAAAAATAGACAAAAACATTAATAAATCTAAATTTTGGTATAAAATACCTTTGCCTAAAGTCAATAGTTAACGAAATATTAAATCAAATAAATATATCAGCAGGATAATTAATAATAGGATTTGACAAAAACAGAATAATAGGGATTTTACATCAAACATTTTACGTTTTATGTTAAATTAAAGTCATAATCAAAACATTTTGTTTAAAAATCAAATTAAGAAATAGTTAAACTAAATAACATAACTTTTTGTCAACCTAAGTGTTCGATATGTCCACCATTTTCTTTAATTCATTTGTCAATATATTACATAAAAGATCGTCTCATGTTAAATAGCATCATTGGTTCTAAAGAAACTGCTGCAGTATTTATTTCTTCCCATAGTTGGTTGCGAATGTTTATGGGATTCTTATAGACAGGGTGTTTTAATACGCCCCATACACCAAAATCAAGCGGATTAAATTCTGGGCTACGTGGTGGCTATAATGTATAATGGATGAATATATTCTTTTTAATACATATCCAAACCTTATGGTATATTATGGAACTACATCTTATTTGTGGCAGAGGTTAAACTGTGATGTATTTAATTCATTGGTTACTTATATTAACACAATAACCTATAGATGTCATTCCTTATTTATATGATTACGTTACAGCTTACGAGTAACTATAATTACATCTCGAACAAATGGTCTATTATGATTAACTAACGAACTAATATTATGCTGAACTAAATTACCTGTGTGTTTATAATTATAATATATATTTATAATATTTATAACAATATCGGTTATTAGGCCAACGATGATGTTTTTGTAAAAATGCTGAGTCGTTAAGGTTAGATTGGTAGCAAAAGTATTATGAAACAAGACACATATGTGTTATTCAATACCTGGGCTTTATTTTCTAATTGTCCTAATAAAAATGGTTAAATGATTTACGTAATGAATGATAAGTATTCGTTTGGGATTTTTTATAAATTAAATAATTATATGTTATAATTATAAATAATTATATCAATATCTCACCACATTGCAAAGGAATATGACTGCCACGATAAATCCAACGTTCAGAACAGTTATATTTAAGTATGTTCTCACTGCCTTCTCTCTAGAATGTGGTGGTGTACCATCTTACATAAACCACATATTTTGGGTTTTCAGTATTTTACAATAGGGAAAAAGTAATACAACTCCAGTAGGTATAGAAACTTAAGAAGAGATATAAAAGGGAAAATGTAAACATGATGACGGCCAACGTCTGAATACGGACACGGCACCTAAAGAAGAAGATGAAGAATATTTTCATAAGACATTTAGCAGCCATAACAAAAATTTTGTAATGTTACATTATCATCTTTGAGTTGTTGTAATAAGAATAAACTGTGAATTATGCTTATCTACAGGTATTTAGTGCTTCACCGCACAAATATTACAACTAAGAATGATTACGTAGCTGACTTATAAAATGCGAATATCTCGAAAACGGTTAAATTTTGAGGTTACCTTCTCCTTGTAAAAATAATTTATCTTTAATATTTTTTAACACAAATAGAGCTAACTTTAAGAGCAAAAAAGTTAAGCGCAAATCTATGCCACACATGTGGCATATGTGGCGCCCTCTATCAGTTACATTAAAGTTTGTATAAAATTCTAATTTATCCTGCTTTAAAGCATCCAATTATAGATTTTTGTCCAAAAATATTTACAAACGTAAAAGTTCTAGCGAAAAATAGAATTTTAAATTTACACTTTAACACCCTGTATCTTTCTTAATATCAACATTTTACTAAAGCAAGTTGGCTTAAATCGTAATATTTTAAAGTGTAGAATTTGCGGTTTTCGTTTGTACAATTACTTAAGGACCACCCTGTATATACAGCGATAGATTGCTCAAACTGCATATCCGGAATATTGTCGTCAGATCTGCCACGTAGACAGCGTGAAACTGACTAATACGTAACCAGATCTGCGCATTTCTCACCCTCCGGCCTTCTGATTGGTCCCTGACTTTATCCTATTTTCTGATTGGTGAGTTAGCGGTCACGCCCACTTTTAACACTCACCAAGGCCACGAAAATGGGATAAAAGACGGTGCACTTTTTGCAGAAGGCCTATTCGGTTTCGAGACTAAACTAGATAAGACCTCTGGTTGGGGAATACCCATTCACACGTTAAATTACTAGCTTTTCATATTCGAAACCTTGGAAGAGAATTAGACTTCTCTTCCGCCCTTTCTTCAAGATCCAGCTTGGTATTTTATTTAATATTCGTAAGTATATTATTTTGGTATTTGCTACTTTATTATTTCAGGAACATTTCCATTTTATTGTGCTATGTTTATTGAATATTTCGTATATACCGTATTTTTACTTATAGTTGTGATATTTGTGGATGCTTATTTTTATATTGATATTTTTAACCTTAACGTTTACTTGTAATTGTTTATTTATCATTTTTAATACTTTTCTGTCGCAACGTCGTTGCTCCAGAGCGATTTATGTTATTGGTTTTCAGCTTGAACTAATTCTATCTTTCTTTCAGCCATTTGAATTATTTTATCTTTAAACCATAACCATATCTCATATTTATGTGCATTGCTATATATATGTGTGTATATTTCTTAATAACCAACCGTTATTCTCAATTACAGATAAGTTGCTTATATTTACTTTCATTTCTACCTGTTTATTATTTTATGTTAGTTTATGTCGTTTTCCATACTCTTACCCATTTGTTTTAGGTACCTCTCCGATCTTCTTACGTGGCGTGTCTGGAGGTTAGTTCGCGCTTCTGCTCTGCCATACCGGCCTAGCAACAAACACGTCCTCCGCAAGCTTGAACAAAAAGTTAGATACCATTTCATACGGTTACTAAAGACGGTCTCCGAGATATCCTGATCTCCGGGATCCAAACTTAAGTAACACGTACTACAAGTGGATAACTTTGTACAAGCACGAGGCTTACATCCATTCGTTTTGCTTGGTCACACACGTCGTCTAACGAAGACCGAAGATATACTCTCTATATGGGGAAAACCTTGGCGAACTGACCCCGACGCGCCGATTTTTAATAAATAAAGAAAACCATCTTCCGATTTTCTTTTATTCTTCCTTCCCTCTGTTTATCATTTGTTTTAGTACTATGGACTCACAGAGGCTTACACGATCGTCTGCCGCAGCAGACAGAGCGACTGGTGGAGATCCACAACCTCCCATGGAATCACCTCAGCGACAATATTTGAGCTATAATAAAACCAATAAAATATATTAAATAAGTAAGTCATCCTTTTTACCGCTTATTTATGTAATTATTTAATTTCACTATTGCAGACGGTCGACTAGTTATCCAGAAATGAATGAAGAGTTAGTCGAAGTGGAAATTATAGGTACTAAGTAAGTAATACATTAATTTTTTTTAAGTTATTTAATTTGGACTATTACAGACGAGCAAGGTATTCTGGAGAAACGGCTGAAGAAGTGGCAGAGATAATTAGTAAGTAAGCCATACTTTTAATTTTTTTAACATGAAATTAATACGATTTTTCTATAAAAATCAATCCCGTGATTTCGAAGAATCTGCCTAGGAGAACATAATAAAAGAATATTCAGCTACTACGTAAGTTGTTTTTACCAAATATAAAATGTATTTAAAGTGCAGTAAACTTTTAAACATAAATATATAATTGATATATCTTTTAGAAAAACTACTTCAGATTTCATTTTACAAGGAAGAAGAATTGTAAATGTCCAATATTTTATTAGGTAAATACTGCAATTCCCTCACCACGGATTATTCAATTGCTCTTCGGAAGATATTACGGTCACTAGTGAAAAGCGAAAAGGATTTTATTCTAAATTCACTCTCTTTTGCCCAATGTGTCGCGTGAAACATGAAGTAGAAACTGAAAAATATAAACAACCATCCCTCAACGTCAATTCTGTAGCAATAACTGGAATAGTTAGTATTGGTGGAGGATACACACAACTAACTGAATTAACTTCCAGTTTAAATATCCCACTACTATCAAAAAAATATTATTTAATAATTCAAAATGATCTAATTGACTTATACCAGATTATACCAAGTTCTTGGACATCAATGCTTGAGGCTGGGCAAGAAGAAATCAAATTAGCAAAATACTTTGAAGATATTAATAAAGATGGCTATCCTTTTATAACTGTTGTTGTGGACTGCTCTTGGTCAAAGAGATCATATAAAACAAATTACAACGCCAATTCTGGAGCTGCAGCCATTATTAGTTACAGAACCCAAAAGATTCTGTATCTTGGTGTTAGGAACAAATACTGTTCCTACTGTAAATAATACGGAGAAGATAAAGAACACGTATGTTATAAAACTTGGACAAAAGCTTCGACTGCAATGGAAAGTCGAATAATTCTAGATAGATTTAAATGTAGTAAATACAAGCATGGAATTATTTGCAAATTTTAAAATAGCCGATGGAGATAGTGGTGTTCATCAAAAAATTTTAAAACATAGACCCTATGGTAATATTGTTGTTGAGAAAATTGAATATCGTAATCACCTCCTAAGAAACTATTGTAAAAAAAACGATATAGTTCCGATGGAAAACTGGTACCAATTTTCTAACGAAAGCTTTTAAAAAACATAAATAACATATTAAGATTAAGAACTGCTGTTACAAAAGCAACTGAATACCATCGACAGTCAGATAAACCAAGTGACCTAAAAATAAAGTTTTTTAAAAACGATATATCTACATAATAGCCATCTTTATGTATTTGGGAATCATTCGAATTGCGCAGATTATTTTTGTCACAGAAAATCATAAGAAACAGACTATACAATACCAATGAAAGAATGCAGCCTCTTGAAAGATATTAGCTCATGTGCAGAAATATTAAAATTCCATGCAAATAGTCTGTTATAGCTCTCGGGGGTCCTATGAAATGAGATGCCATGCTGCTGCTTTGTCGTATAACTCTAAAGGTCATTATCACCAAGCCCTTCACAAAAGTATCACAGAAGGATCCTGGTGTGTATACAAAACAATTTATTTCAATAGGCACCAAAAAAACATGACGAAGAAAATTATATTAAAAAAATTTGCAAAAATCAAAAAAATATATAACAAAAAACCATGCTCCAGATGAAGATTATGGGCCAAAGCACAAAAAACGTTAAAAATTGATCATGAAGAATGAGAGAAAATTTAAGAAAAATTGCTATCGGAACTTCGTAAGAATAATGAGGAATGTATTCAATTATTCAATAACACAATAACTCAAAGGAATTCAAGTGAATGGTATTCAGAAAGAAGGAAACATCTGACAGCCTAGAATTTTGGTCGAATTTGTAAATTAAAGGTAACAACCGACCAAAGAAAGGTTGCCAAAGACATTATTTTAAATGCTTTGAAAGGGAATAAATTTACAGCCTATGGAATAGAAAAAGAATCCCTTGCAGTACAAGAATTAAGCGAAATCCTTGCGTTAGATATTTGCCCATCAGGAATGTATGATCATCGGGTATATTATTTTTTAGCTGCAACACCTGATGGACTCATAGGTAATAATATGATTGTCGAAATTAAATGTCCAATTTCAGCAAAATATTTATGTCCTAAAGATGCAATAGATAGGAAGATAGTAAAGTATATGGAAGTGAAAGTTGATAAATATATTTTAAAGAGGAATCATGCATATTACTATCAAATTCAAGGGCAGTTATTGGTAGCAAATAAAAACTTTGTTACTTTTGCGTGTGGACCCCAAAGGATTAATACTCCAGCTTATTTAAAAAGATGAACAATTATGAGAGCAAATGGTCAAAAAATTAAGAGAATTTTATTTTAACAATTATCTTCCTCTATTATTACAAGAAATAATTGACGAAAAGTAAGGTTGAGTGCTTATATATTTTGTTTTCTATTTTTACATTTTCCGTCTATTACAATACTTATAATATTTTATTTGTATGTGATTACACAGTTTTATAATGCCGGCTCATTGTATAAAGTCTGTTTTTTATTTATTTTAAATTACATTATTACCGTATAATAGGAATCGGGGTTTCTGTGCGTATAATTCTCCAGTAAAGTAAACAACTTTTAGAATATTGTTGTATACCTAGAAGTAACTTAAGTATACAAGAAACAATATGGCGTTTTAAGGAAATATTGTATTATTTGACTATAAGCCTACTCAGAATTTTGTGAAAATACGAATTGTCAATAATATTGAAACACGTTGTACACTTAAGATATCCTAAATATTGTTTAAACGATAAAATAATTAAACTATAGTCATACGTTAATATACAAAGTGTTTTAATTAAGGAAAAAATATTAAAAATCTAATATAACAAAAAAAAAACAAAATTCAATTGTGAAATAATTGTTATATAACAAATAGTGAAATAATAATTGTAAGTTATTGACTCCCTGTGTATTTTCATATAACTTTAAATACGCCGGTATTTTCTATTATTGAGCTTGTACCCACAATTAAAATATTGTTTGGCTAAATTTATTGGTTTCGGGGTTATTATTTTTTTAATGTCCTACAATTTAAGGAAAATCGAAATATCTCCGGAATTACAATATTAAGGTATAAAAAATGCAATAAAATACTGGGCGTTCAATAAAAACAAACATACGTTTAATACGTCCACTTTATGAGAACCCTGGTATATTTCAAAATAATTTTAAAATTGCCTACATTCCTATTCAGTTATATCAGCAAATTTGTTGTATTTGGTTTCGAACACTTTCGGTAATACATCTGTTTTGAGAGTCAACACGTTTTCCCAGCACGGCATCGACACTCAAAACAATTCAAGCACAGATGTTTTTATTTACCTGTTTACCTCGAAACACTCATTTATATGTAATTTCTTAGGGTAATAAAAAACATTTATAAAACAATCCACGAAACACACTTTTGAAATAATCCAATAATGATTAATTATGATTAATAGGATCTTATTGCAGACATGATTTATTACAATTAACATAATTTCACCCCTGTAACTTATTAAAATAAACAATATAGAAGTTTTCAGGGACTTTCGGCCCTCGACAATAACGTAATCTTTCATTCCGCGTTTAAATTTTTCAAAAATACTTATTAGTTTTCTCAGGAGTCGAAAAAAATTAATGCATTTAAAAAGCATTGACCCGAAATTTTGCGCCTTCGCTCTTAACCACAAGTTGGTATAGGAAACCAATGACCTCTAATGGGTTTCTCAACTACCACTATTGTCATCCTTTTAAATATAAATTAAACCTAATTAAAGCTTTAAGCTGCAGGCTAAATAACTAACACATCCGGTTAATCGAAGGGAATCCCTTCAATTACTTAAAAATATTCTGATTGAGAATTCCTATCCCTCCTCCCTCATTAATAAATACCTTTTCTTACAAAGCTATGGTTCCTCTTAAAATGAAATACTCAATGGTGATCAACTTAGAATAATATCAAACAATTCCATTAATAACACTAATCTGCCTACTTGTAAATTAACACTTGTAATACTGTACTTGGGACTCCAACTACCCATTACTCATATCTACCTTATTTTCCTCAAGTTACTGAAAAACTTATTAAACTGTACAAACAGAATAATGTACCCGTTAAAATTGCAGTTAAGAATGCGAAGACTGTCAGCAATTTGTTTTCTAAAACACCCTTTTCCCTTCTGGAACAAGTAAATGTCATCTATCATATACCTTGTGCTGAGTGTGACTCATGTTACATCGGTCAGACAGGGAGATCACTGAGAGGGCGTCTTAGGACACACCGCAGTGATATCAACTTTTCTAAGCATACTTGTGCTCTTGCCCAGCATTCTATTAACACTAAGCACAAAGTGGACTTTAATGAAGTTAAGATTCTTGGCAATGAACGCAATCTCGTTAAAAGACAGTTTTTGGAAATGTGTTTAATACTTAACAGGTTGATTGCCCATATATAAACGAAAAAAATTGACCCAAACGCCAAGCATATATTAATTACAAACATGTCTTTCTAAAATAATTACTCTATATTTGAATAAAAAAAATTTCAGAATAGTGAAAATTTTTCAAAAAAACCACTAGCGGGCATATGCGCCCGCCCGAGCACAGGCGGCATATTTATGCCAGTGGTGCCAGCGGGCGTCATACTGGCGGTCGCTTTACTCGAGTCGGAACTTGTCAAGCAGACAAGTGCCAATCTATTTAGTCTAGCTTTGACTGTTGTTTGATGTGCGAATTGTGCAACAATGAGTAAGCGAAGCAGAAAAATTGTCGAACTTGCTTTGAAAGATGCTGAAATGTCAGGTAATAACGATATTCATTTTTGAAATAGATATAAATCTTTTGAAATCTACCGATTTTAAATTTTTTTTCGTAGTTCACTATATTTCGTATTTTTTATTATTTCAGGTGACGAATCTGACCCCTTTAGTTCACTTGATTCCGATCTTGATCCCATGTTTTTGCCAACCAGTGATGAAGAAATATTGTCCAGTTCAGATTTCTCAGACATAGAAGCATCTTCAGACATGTTTTCTCAGAAGATAGCATTGTTCAAACCCAAAGCAAATATCAAACGGAAATTGCACCCAACTAAAATCAGTTCAAAGAAATTATGTACGAGGAATGTTTTGGATCAGCCAAGCTGTTCTACATCACTCTTGCCCAATGATGCCTCACAGGAAGAAATAGAAGATGCTGACGCTACAGCCCAGCATTACATTTGATTCTATAGAAACAAGCGGCAATAGGTTATCTCAAGGTTTGGAACGGGACAATACTTCATCTGAACAATTGGAAGAATTCTTTGATATCGAAACCTTAGCTCAAACTCAATTATCAGATACTGACGATATCCAGGAAAATGAGGTTGGAGCTAATCAAAATATTCTAGAACATACGTGGACGCAGCCAATTGGAAATCATCACGAATTTGAATATTGCGCAGAAGATGGACTATGTGGCAATTACGCTGCAATACTTATAAATGATTTATCGCCTTATAAGTGTTTTCGTACTTTCGTGGATGATGAAATTATTGATGAGCTTGTAAATCAAACAAATTTATATGCAACTCAAATATTGTCTGATACCAACGATGTAACCAAAGACTCTTGCCCAGAAGGGGATCGATTATTTAAGGTGCAGCCACTAGTGGAAAAACTTATCAAAAATGTTCAAAAGGTTTATACTCCAGGTCGAACATTTTGTATAGATGAGTCTATCGTTCCATTTCAAGGACGATTGATATTCAAACAATATATTCCCCAGAAAACGCACAAATACGGAGTAAAACTTTTTAAATTATGCAGTGGCAATGGGTATACATGGAATCTACGAATATATGCCGGAAAGGTAAAAAAGGAGGGCAACGCTTCTGTACCAACTAACATTGTCCTTAACCTCTCAAAGGACCTACTAAATTCAGGACGAACTATTATTGCTGACAACAATTATACAAGTCTTGAGCTAACAAATATTTTGTTGGATAATAGAACACATTACATCGGTACATTGAGAGCTAACCGGCGTGGAAATCCGAAAGAAGTCATACTCAAAAAGTTAAAAAGAGGGGAAGTATTTGTACAGGAAAACGAAAAAGATGTCTGCGTCCTGAAGTGGAAAGATAAAAGGGATGTTCTTCTTTTCACCACTAAGCACAGATTTAATTTTCCATATACGATATGTGTTGCCATCTATGGTTAAGTAGATAAACTTCGAAAACAATTATTGAGAGAGGTTGCTATGGTGACTTCGCGATCTCATTACATCACTTCCTAAATTATCAACTGGACATAACCTATGATAATACAACATGTACTGAATGTTGTGTATTGTTGAGAAAGGTTATCTTTATGCTAATATTCAGTTGGACAATTTAGGTAATTAACAGTAATACGATTATTAGTATCTGAAGTTGATGTATTCAATTGCATACAGTGTGAAATAATAGACAATTGATGTCATAATTTGTTGTATTCAATTGGACAGTGTGAACGAAAAGGTGAAAAAGTCATGGTAAGTAAAATCTATTTATTATTTTTTCTCAATAGGAGTAAGTATATTTTGTATTTTAAAGTACCAAACGTAATCTAAAGAAAACCTTGACAGCAGAAGAGCTATTGGAAGAAATGGAGAAGGGTCTTTCGGACATCGACTGTCTTAGTGATGAAGAGGAGAATACTGGATGGATGGATGATTTGAGTGATATTGAAGACCTTTTTGATCTGGAAAATGTCGAAGAAGGTGTCGGTGAAGAAGAGCATCAAACTGAAGAACAGGACAAGACATATGAAGATATTGAGGAAGTTGATGCAGTCAGTTGTAAATATACCCCAGCCAAGTACATCAGGTGTCTGTATAGAACCAGCTAAATTTCAGAAGGTAAAAAAGAAGAAAACAAAATCAGAAAAACAAGAAACTATTCAAAAATTTATGACCGACAGTAAAATGGTACAAGAATACCAACAAAGATTTTACTGAATTAGAAAGCTCATTTTATTTTTTTAGTCGATACTTTTCGAACGATATTTTTGAACTTTTGACGGAAAAGACCAATTTATTTGCAGTTCAGCAGGGAGTTAGATTTCATCCTATAAGTGTAGACGAGATGAAAACATTTGTTGGCATCCATATAATAATTGGTAATTTACACTATCCATGCATAAAATGTTACTGGCAATCAAAGCTAGAGATCCCTTTAATTGCTAATAGTATGTCTGTAAATAGATTTTATAAACTAAGACAAAATGTTCATATGGTTGACGTCACTAAAAACCCAGAAAATAGTGACAGGATGTGGAAAGTCAGACCTTTATATAATGCTATTAGACAAAGATGCGTATCACTTCCTTTGGAATCAGAATTATGTATCTATGAGCAGATGGTTCCATTCAAAGGTAGTCTTAACATAAAACAATATATTAAACATAAACCCACAAAATAAGGCATCAAAATTTTTGCTTTGTGTGGCCGCAGTGGGTTGATGTATGACTTCATAATCTATCAAGGCTCATCAACAGAGTTCATACAAAATCACTCTGATATTTTTGGACTTGCAGGTGCAGTGATCTCAACATTGGCTAAAAGAATTACTGTAGCAAATGTTCAATTACATTTTGATAATTATTTTTCTAATTACAATATTCTTCAATATTTACGAAATAAACACATTTATGCATGCTGCACAGCTCGCGTTGATAGATTCCACAAACCACCATTTTCCAACGACCAAATTATGAAACAGAGAGGCAGAGGAACTATTGAGGAACTGATAAGTAAAGATGGTGAAGTAATTTTAACAAAATGGTATGACAATAAAAGTGTTGTGTTGGCATCTAATTACATAGGTAAAGGGACACCAGACACCTGCAGGCGATGGGATAAAATACAAAAAAATATATATTGATGTCCCTAGACCAGAAATCGTAAAGACTTATAATTCAGCTATGGGTGGTGTTGATAAATTAGATTTGTTAACATTATATCGAACTTTTATACGGTCACGAAAATGAACACTTCAAATGTTTGCACACGGAATAGACCTTGCTTGTTGTAATGCATGACTAGAATATAAAAGCAAAGCCACAGCACTTGGAATTCGAAAAAATCAAATTTTAGATTTATTGGCCTTTAGAGCTTACATAGCAGAAGCTCTAATAAAAGTTAACAAATGCAATAATAAAAGAAGAGGACGACCGCTATCAGAGCAAGATTCTGAAAATACTTCTTCGACACCAAAAAAAGGCCAAGTCTGAAACCAGACCAATTCCAGATGTCAGATATGATAACACAGGACACTTACCTTCTGTTGACGGAAATTCATATGCATCAAGATGTAAAAATTCTGGTTGTAGAGGACAAAGTCGTATTATGTGTGTCAAATGTAACATTCACTTATGTTTGCGAAAGAATAAAAACTGTTTTTTGGCATTTCATAATAAATAAATAAAAGTTTGTAATGAGTTTTTATAATAAGTACCAATTCTATATATACAGAAATCACCATTTTATTTTACATATAAAAATTTGATTAATCAATTTTACCTGCAAGTCACAATGTATACGTTTGGATACATACTATAACTCTTAATTGGGAAAATTTTGTAAATTATATTAAAAATCTTAAAAAAAATCATCTATTTTGTATCTTCAATTTTAAAATTTTTGTTTGTGAAACAAAAAGTCGTGAGCCAAAGGGTTAATCTATTCAATAACGTTACCTAAAGTCAAAATTAAATTTAACTAATAATATTACTGTTGGAAGTGCATCTTACGATCTTTTTAGTTATCTGCATATTAATATTAATGTTTTTTACTTAAGTTTTTTACATAAATTTTTTATATACATGTACAATTACCACATGTTCTTTTGCTGTGATAAGTTTGTTAATTTGTAAACTGTATCTAGTTTAATTAATTGTTTATACAACTTGATCTCATAATGTCCATTGTCTTCAGCTTATTTACACATTTAATATCATTGACCGCTACATGTCTTTTTGAGGTAACACACGTATAATAACTTTTCTATGGATGTTTGGTTTTTCATACTTTTCTTTTTAGATGAACTGATGATGCTTTCTGATTAGAAAGCGAAAAGTCTTCAATAAATAGATGAAGTAGCCACCTTATTTGTCTTTTTTCTCCGCATTTTGACCGAAAACCCACCACTGTTTGAGTGATCCTTAATTTATATTGGATTGACGGTCGTACTCCTTTTCTCGATGCTTTCTGATACAGAGGGGGTTTATGCCACCACCAGGCGCATCCATGGAGAACAATCAGTGAAGAAGCTGAAGAGATGGACTAATCTAACTGAGAAACTAGCAACAGCAGAAGCAAGAAGAAACTTCCTTTTGGAGTGTAGGAGAACTAAGAAGATCCCGATATTTATCATAGACACCACTTCCAACATACTTTCATCAACATCAGGTTCCACCAATGACACTCTTTACCGCAGAAGTTAAGCTTTAAACAGACAGGTGAGGGCACGATTACTTAATTTCCATATATCTAAGGTTCACACTGATATTAAGTTTATTATTTCTCAAATCAATAATGTCACTTCTTTCCTTGACAATCACCTTCCTAACAATTTGTTGAACACTTTTAAGTCATCTTTACATAAGAAATTCAATTTTGTATATCATAAAGCCATGGCACACCTTCGTAAGAAACTCAATAACTTACGACACTCCACAATTTAAAAAAAAAATCCATTTAATCCTAATTGGATTAAAAATTTATCCAATACTGAGGTTCCTCAGGACATTCTCAAGTTGTTATCCTTGGGTCCTATTTTATTCTTCAACAATTTACAAAGCTAGCTTGCTCAGGTTCAATTGATCTATAGTTGGCGTTAATTACACTCTCCATACTTCTGCATAATTTAGATATACCATCTCCACAGTTGTATATTTCAACATCTCCCACTGTTGGACAGTTGGTCTTGAGTAACGCTGTTACATATTAATTTTATACTTCTCCCATTGACTGGAGATTTAACAGAACTACTTGAATTATACTCCATTTATACATTGCTTTCAATTTTGGTTTTTTAATTTTTAGTAGGGTAGAGGCACCACTTAAGGCCACTACCCCACCTATGGCCATTTCACTATGATTCGTAGGATAATAAGCATGGCGTCCATCAACCAATAAGCTTAAAGCTGCTAAAATGTCAAATAATTATGTAGGAAGTGGGAACAGTGACAGAAACCTACCTAACTGATCCATTCATTTCATTATTGATGTTTGAGTGGTAGTGTGTTGCACGTGCCGAGCTAACTAACAAATTTTCTTAAGAAACATATCTGATATCATCGTTTTAAATCCAATACTATATGCTATTTTTTCTTCATTAGAAGTGAGAGATAAGGTAAATAGACACTTTTTATTTTATATTTTTTATGTTTCATTATAATTAATAGTATGATATTTGAAAAAATGAAGGTGGCCACAAGTGGAAACCGAAAATCACTATTTACCTACTTATGGCCAATCTGCTGGCCACAAGTAGGTAAACGAAATCCACTTTTGGCCAAGTTACTTTTCTACTAATGTAGCATGTTTACATAAATATAGCTATTTTATTTCTTTTAGTGAAAATGCCAAACGCCCTTAAGAATAATAAAAGCAGAGTAGAAAAAGTAAGAATACCAAAATTTCAGTATTCACCTTCAAAATTAAATTTAGCATTAAATGCCATATCCGAAGGAATGCCTGTGGCCACAGCCAGTCGTCAATTTAAAGTTCCGAGAACTACTTTGCGCAACAAAATATCCGGAAAGTCTCCAAGGGATTCAGTGCACTGTGGATTCGATTCTCACTTGGGAAAAGAAACTGAAGACCTCTTAGTTGAATGGATATTAAATTGTGCAAAGATGGGATTTCCAATTGATAAAGACGGGTTATTGAGTTCGGTACAAAAACTTGTTCGAGAGTCAAATATTAAAACTTCTTTTGTCAACGATCGTCCAGGAAAAAAATGGTATTACAGCTTCCTTAACAGGCACAAGCAACTGTCCCAGAAGAAAGCAGAATACATTCACGGTGGTAGAGGCGCAGTAACTGAAGAGAAAATACGTAAATGGTTCGACGAGGTTCGTATGAATTTAAGCGATATGAGTGCTACCAGTGTTTTAGATCATCCAAAAAGGATTTACAATATGGATGAAACATGTTTTTGTTTAGCCCCAAAAAGTGGTACTGTAATTGGACCGCGAGGAAAAAACATCTATGATGAACGAACCTCATCAGATAAGGAAAATGTAACCACGCTTTTCACAGTAAATGCAGAAGGAAAATTCGCTCCTCCTTTGACACTTTTTAAATATGACCGGATTCCGTCCGCTGTATGCAAAGCAGCTCCTAAAGGTTGGGGATTAGGGAAAAGTGAAAGAGGCTGGATGACTGCAGAATGTTTTTTTGAGTATTTTTCAAACTTTTTTGTACCCTACCTAAAGGAGTCTCAAATAGAGTTCCCCGTTCTTGTCTTTTTAGATGGACATAAATCCCATCTGACCCTATATTTAAGTAAATTTTGCAGAGAAAATCAATTAATTTTAATAGCATTGCCCCCTAATGCTACTCATATCCTCCAGCCTTTAGACGTCTCTGTGTTTGGGCCTATAAAACAAAAGTGGAAACATGTTGTTCGAAAATATAAGATAGAAAACAATGGTCAGGAGATTACTAAATCATTTTTACCTATGGCACTGGCTCAGTTGATTGATGATCCAAAAATGACCCCTAATATAATATCAGGATTTAGAGCCACAGGTCTGTACCCTTTTTCAGAAAATAATGTGGACTACAGTAAAATTATATTGAGAAAATCCGATATGTTTCAAACTAACGATATTAACACTGAAGCCACAGTTTTCCTTAAATATTTAGAATCAAAAATTGATGTGGTTGTCCTGGACCAATTTAAGACAACAAAAAGAAGAAACCATGAATGGGAAGGTAATGTTGAAGATAAATCACTGTACAATATTTGGTTTCAAATAGCAAGCGAAGTAGAAATTCAACCAACCGAAAGTAGAGACCCGGTTCTGGCGAGAGAAAATCCAGAACCTGATAATAATGCTCTGAACATAATGCTTCCAAATATATGTCCCCTGGTATCTACTACAAATGATAATATGGTAAATGCTGTGTTTTCGGAATCTTCCAATTCTGATTTAGCCGATCAAGTTCCGATCACATCGACTGCTAGCAATATTGTGATGGATAGCAGTTTTCGCCCAGATAAGGTAGAAGAAGTCAAACGTAATATTTTTTTTTGCACAAAAACCGATTTCTTCAACAGTATTTTACAATGTGCTCCCGTACCCTCAACAAAAGGAACCGGACTCAAAGAAAAAAAGGAAAAAAGAATATACACCAAGTGTTGTCACATCTGATAAGTGGGTGGAGTATCATGAAGAATGCGAGAAACTTAAAAATGATAAAGAAAAAAAAAGCAAGAAAGGAAACAGGCTCGAGAGCATAACAAACAGATGAAGGCACAAAAAAAAGTCGAAAAAATTGAACAAAAGACAACAAAACTTAAAACGACGAAACCTAAAAAATACGATCTAGATTCAGGCTCTTCTTCAGAAGAACATGAAGACTGGGAGGAAAGTGGTAGTAGTGGAGACGATGTTGACTTCATGGAACCAGAACCAGAAAATATTCAAATGTACGATACCGATGATCTGAGAAATTGGGAGACTTTGTGCTTGCCAGATTTAAACAACTGGGTAAAAGATCGACGACAACATATAAATATGTTGCCAAAATTATAGATGTCCTTTCATCAGAAGAGTATGAGATACAGTGTTTCAAAAGTGCCAATGAAGAAAAAACTGTTTTGTCCTATAGAAAATGACGTTTGCAGTATAAAGGCGATATTTTGGGAAAACTACCCGAGCCTATTGTCCAGGAACAAGGAAGAAAATTTAAGACTATTTTTCCAGGATAATTAGACATTTATGAACAAATACGAAATCATAAGTACTATTTATAAAAGTTTTAATTATTATTTTCAATACTTTTTACTTATTTGTGTTACCATAAATTTATTTTGTTTTACCTATTTTTGTAGTTCAATAAATATTTAAGCACAAATATCAACTTGTATCTCTATTTTTATTTAGTTCTTGGGTGGCCAAAAGTGGGGAAAGTGTATGGCCAAAAGTAGAAACACATGGCCAAAAGTAGGGATTTTTGTTGTTCAAAATATAAAACATTATAATAATTTCAGTATGAATTGAATCTTTATGATCAGTTGATCTCCTAGCAGAGCAGATTCGAAAGTCAAAATGGCATTGAGCGGAAAGATTTTATTCAAATCCTACATGTTTCTCAATAGAAAAATAATAAAGAAAGTTCTTAAGGTGGCCATAAGTGGTGCCTCTACCCTATTTTAATTTCATAGTCAGATTTCTTTTTTTCTACAGTATTGATAATGCCTGGTAGACCCTTTTATTGTCTAATACCCACTGTCTAATAGATTGTTTAGTCTATTTCTTGCATTCATACTTTACGTCCACTTCAATTGCTCTCAAACTATCACCCTAATTATTATAGACAGGTCTAAGTGTGAGATCTATCTATTATGCAATCTAGTTATAATATTTTATATGTCATATTTCATCAGTTGATTTCCTATAGTAGTGTCAGTTGGAGCTTTGGCCAATGCTTAGTTACATAGAATTTTGAAATGTGTAGACCACATCTACATGATTGTGACTGCCCATCCAAGCTGTCATATGTCACCTTAACATTTCCGTTAATACCAGGAACCATTCTCTTTCCTGCAGCCGAGTAGAATGTAGCTTTAACCAATTTTTAAATAATTTTAAACTGTTTGTCCTTGTTTAGTATAGTGTTATGTTCAACTTTATGTTTAATTTTATGTTTATGACATTCTGGGATTGTTGGATAGCCCAAAATTAACGAAGTAAGTCTAAAACTTTAATCAAAAAAAAAACTTTTATCATCCATTAAGATTTTATCGAGGTTAATCAATTTCTTAATTTAAAAAACGTTTTTTGCTCTAGTGAGCGAAAGTACGTGGGCAAGATAATTAATAAAACTGTGCCCGATATCTGCCTTTATTTTTTAAAGTTCATTTATTCGAGCATTCAATCTTATATCAATTTATTTACATTTTTATATGGAGTGGCCCTATATTATAAACTATTATTTATATTTATTAAAATGGCAAGTGTATTAAAGGGCAAACCTTAGGGATGTCAAGCACGAGAAATAATTTTCAATGTTTTTAAGTTTGCAACCGAAGAAGCTAATGCAGATAAAGTTTTAGTTGATTTAAAAAAGATACAAGAACGTGTAGCTCACTTAACACTTTCATTGCCGATCATGCCCCTAGGCGTGATTGACAACCACGTACCACATGCCGATCACTCCACTAGCGTGACCGGCAGCACTATCTTTTAAGTAAATTATTTCAGCCGGCTTCGCAGTTTAACTGTTGATATTGTGCCAGCACGTACTTAAGACCTTGTTTTTGCCTATAATTTTGTTGGTTTCGCGATATTTTTGCCACATTGCTGTAACGTGTGACGTGAATATGGATGACTGTGTTGCTGGTCCGTCTAAGCCTAAAATGTGGAAATTGTCAAAAAAGCCTCTGACCGAAACATAATTACTTTATTACTTAGAAAACGAGTGTTCTTCTGATGATTACATAGATAATTCCGATAATGGTAGTGATTTTGTTGGAGGTAGTGAAAGTGATGAATCCGAGATTGAAGAGCAAGTGACATTGCCACGTTTTACAAACACAAAAACAGCTAGTCTATTAGACAGTAATTTTGGACAGAACACAGTTAATTGGCAGAATAGTTTTGATTCGATCAAGCTCTTTCCGTTTATCAAACGAGAACAAATGCTTATTCCTGTTCCTGGTAACCAGCCAATTGATTACTTCAGACATTTGTTGACGGACAAATTCATTGACTACATAGTGTCTGAAATAAATGAATATGCCATTGAAATTTTTCTGGGCCTAAAATAAAACAAAAATCCAGAATAACGGAGTGGAAAGAGCTGACAAATGAAGAATTTTTAGTTTTCATTGGAGTTGTTTTACATATGGGAACAATTAAGACTCAATCGTGTGGTGGATTACTGGAAACAAGACGATTTGTTCAATTTGGCGACATTCTCGAAAAATATGAGTAGAAATAGATTTTTACTGATTCAAAGATGTCTTCACTTCGCAAGAATCCCAAAGGTAAATGAAGATAAGTCTGTTGATAGGCTTTACAAAGTTCGTCCCCTAATTACGTTTTTCAATGACAGGATGGACGAAATTTATTATTCTGGTCGTGAACTAAGTCTGGACGAATCGATGATTCTATGGCGAGGAAGGTTAGTATTCCGCCAATATATCAAAAATAAAAGGCACAAATTTGGCATAAAGTTAGGGGAAGCCGGGGCAAAATGAGCACCGGGGCATGATGAACAATTCCTTAAATTTAGAAAATTTCCAATGCAGTTTGGCAACACCTCTCTAGCATAATGTAAAAGGCGCGTGCCCGTAACAGGCAACTCAGTTTAGACGAATCAACCGTTCGCTGCGGTCGTTATTTGTAATAGATATCTCTTTGTACACGTGATATCATTTTGTATGACATTGTTTAGTATACTACGGCAATCAGTGATTCGTTTTTAAAATTGTTACAGCTCTACGATCAAAAGGTGAGTTTAGTTATTACATTAATGTAACTTAAATCAAAAGAATTGTTGTGGTTTCTTTTAAGGAGGCAACAATAGTTAAATATGAAGCGTGGGGCATAATGAGCGGGGCAAAATGAGCAATAATAGGGTGCCCATAATGCCCCTCGTTATCAAGCTGTTAGATACACTCTTAAACCAACGTTTGTTTCTATTTCAGTTAAGCAAATATGGTGCGTAATTATATAAAACAGACCAACAGACAATCTTGGACAGAGAATGGAATGGCACAAGCAATTGATGCTGTTATAAATCGAAACATGGCGTGTCAAACTGCTGCTACAAAGTATGCTGTTCCTCGTGCTACTTTACAACGTCGCATACGTAAATACCAAGCCAATCAAGACATGTCTTGTGCCGTTAAAAAAGGCATGGGATTCTTCAAACCGGTATTTACACCAGAGCAGGAATTGGAGTTGGTTGGCTATATTCAAGATATGGAAAATCGCCTTTTTGGGCTTACATCAAGAGACGTTCGAAAAGTTGCATAATTCGAAATTTCCCATAACTTTAATCATACCACCAAAATGGCGGGAGAAGATTGGTTGTCTGCTTTCCTTAAAAGGCATGATGTTCTATCTTTGAGAACACCAGAGGCAACTTCTGCATCACGCGCTATGGGGTTTAACAAAATTTCAGTAAATAGGTTCTTTGAACTTCTAACTACGACTATTGAGAAATACCAGATAACGGCAGATCGATTATTTAATGTTGATGAGACTGGCATAACCACTGTTGTCAAAAGTCTCAATAAAATTATCGCAACCAAAGGGAAAAAGCAAGTTGGGTCTTTGTCGTCCGCAGAGAGAGGGAAGATGCTTACTGTGGAAATATGTATGGGTGCAGATGGTTCATTCATGCCTCCACTTTTTATTTTTCCAAGGAAACGAATGAAGCCGGAACTGTTAGATGGCGCACCACCAGGGTCTTGGGCTGAGTGTAATGATTCAGGCTGGATGCAAGGTGATTTGTTTGTTAAATGGTTTAAAAAATTCGTAGCATGGTCAAGAGTTTCAAAAGAAAATATTGTGTTGTTATTGTTAGATGGCCATTTTACGCACACAAAAAATTTAAAACTTATTGACCTTGCAAGACAGCATGGTGTACTTCTGTTGTGTTTTCCACCTCATTGTACCCATAAACTCCAGCCACTAGATGTAAGCTTCATGAAACCATTAAGTGTCTATTACGCTGACGAAATAAAAAATTGGTTAAGGTTGAATCCAGGTCGAGTAGTTACTCACTACCAAGTGACTGAACTTTTTGGAAAGGCGTTTATTCGAGCGGGAACAATGTCAATAGCTATAAATGGTTTTAAAGCTACCGGGATATGGCCACCTAACCCAAATATTTTTGTGGATGCTGATTTTGTGGCAGCGGATACTACAAATATAGAACAGTCGCAAAATGCTGGAATTATGGAGCCTCGGCAGAACACGCCACCTTCACAAAGCATAAGGCACTCTCCACAACCTGGACCGTCAAACAGATCACCTTCTTCAGACTTACCTTCCCAAAACATAAGGCACTCCCCACAGCCTGTAGGCTAAGACAAGTACTTCTGAAATATACGCTTGGCAATGAACGTGTTAACTGGTAATTATAATACTCATTTTCAAAATAAATTCAGATTTAAATAATTTAATTTAAAGTAATTACTATTTAAATGGGAATAAGCCACAATTAAAGGTTAAAGTACGTTTATTGACGTTTCAATTTCCACTTCGGAAATCGTTCTTTTTGAGAACGATTTTCGATCCCCTTTGATCATTGAGTAGCTCTGGATATCTATGAATTAACTCTAGCGCCATACCATAAGTGTTCTATTTATATTCTTTATTGGTTCCATTATTTTCAGCCCAGTTTCATTTGCATTATTTGAATAAATTCCCATCTTTAGTATTTTAAAATTTTCCTTTTTCAAAGTTTCCAAATGGTAGTTAATTATTGGAAGTGTTATCCACAGCGATGCAATGGAATTTGCACCCAAAATTATCTGTGACTCGCCATTGGTAACTTTCACAACTGACATGTGGGGTAGTTGCATGAACTCTAGTTGTATTTTACCATCATTAATCGATTGTTGGGGATTCCCCGCCATGAAACTGCCAATTGCACATTTATGTGATAAAAAGTTCAACCACTCAGGTTCACTAAACAAAACCCGATCTTGTTTGTTACCATTGATAACAAATACCGGTTCAAAATTTAATTCATGTGCTAGACAAACAGAAACAAATTTTGAGTTCGATGGGTTCAGGTAAAACCGGCGTTCACCCAAAAATACGTTTCGAAATGTAGCACTCATTTTGAAATTATGATCTATCTGTGCAAGTCTCGGGTTCTTATACACGTTTTCCTACCCTCCCTACTCTGTCCACTATTACCACACTGCCGGATGTTCCTCTTCATTTTGCACACAATAATTCATATATTCCCCCCCACCCTATTACTAAATGTTATCTGGACCAACAGGTCATTGACCTCCTCCTCATTTTATAACATACGGGATATATATCAAACCGGATGTTCACTACCAGACGGCAGGCGAACTTTCGACATCAAATTGTCTTTGTACCTGGGGTAATCGAAGGGTCAAATTTTATTATAGGAAATTTCGACACCGCGGCGTAAAGCAGGTAGGTAGGTAATTAGCGGCGATGGACATTTGCACCCAAGCAGGACAAGCGGGTTTTCCCAATATTTATTGTCACGGCGGGGAGCGTGGCACTTGTGTACTTGTGACTAAATTATTTCAGTTGTAATTTATTTCTTGTTTGACGTTGATTTGTGCACGTATACGGATATTTAAAAAATGAGTTTGATAAAAAGTTCCCGTGGTCGAGATTTATTAGTGGTGGAGCATCATTCGTTCTCGAAACAGAAAGTGTTAAAAAGCGGCGAGATATTTTGGCGCTGCATCCAAAGAAACACTAAGTGTTCCGCAAAAGTGTTTACAATAGGCTGTGAGGACCTCACCATCACAAGAAGTGATTTGGTACATAATCATGAAGCCGATCCAAAAAAGCTTGAAGTAAAGATGGTAACCAATGCATGTAAAAGAAAAGCCCAAGAGGACATATCGGAAAAGCCTGTCAAAATTACAAGAACTGCTGTTGCTGAGTGTGATGCCAATTTGCTGACGGTTCCTGACATAGCTAGCATAAGAAAGAACATTTACAACTGTCGTCGTAAACTGTTACCAGGTCCGTTACCAAGAAGCATATCAGAAGTCCATAACGCGGTTAGTAATTATTCTCCTAAAACCTGTCGCAATGAAAGTTTTTTGTTTTTAAATCATCCTGAATTAAATGTACCAAATATTTTCTACAATTATTTACTATACATGGCTTGGAAAATGGACATTATGTTCCTTTAGCATACTGTTTGTTAAAGGACAAATTGTCAATGACATACAAAAATTTATTTTCTTTATTAAGGTCTAAGATTTTTTAAACATTTCAATTATCATTAGAGCCAACTGAAATATTTGTGGACTTTGAAAAAGCAATTCACTGTGCTTTATTGTATATGTGGCCCAATGCAAAAATTAGTGGATGCCGTTTTCACTTACACCAAAACTGGTTTAAAAAAATTCAATCTTTGGGTTTGATACAAGAATATAAGGATACAAATTCAGAAATTGGAAAATGGTTAAGGCATACGTTTGGTTTAACTTATTTAAATCCAGCAGAAGTTGAAGAATGCTTTCTTTATGATTTAATGTCATATAAACCTATAAACGCAACACTTGATATATATGCAGATTATTTACTGGAAAATTACATTTTCGATAGCGCTCTATTTCCACCACACATATGGTCTAATCAGAATCCGTCTATTGCGAGGACCACAAATGCCTGTGAATCCTTTCATTCGAGATTTAATTCTTCTTTTTATTCAACACATCCTTCTATTTTTATTTTTATTGAAAAGTTAAAAGAATTTCAAGTAGACACTTATGTCAAAATAAATAGTTTACATATACCAGCAAAAATCAAAGATACTACTGTTAAGGCTAAATTGGCATTTTTGGAGAAAATGATGGATAAACTACGATCCCAACAAATACGTAGGTTAGATTTTATAAAAGCTGTATCTTATCATTCCTATAATAGCAAATAAATCATTGTATACAAGTATATTAACGGTAAAATGTACAAAAATTAGGTACTAGTTGTATTATATTTAGATATTATTACAGTTATAAAGAAATAAAATGCACATTACTTTTATTAAAATAAATAAATTAATTAATTATGGTATTTTATTTATGTCGCAGCTATATTTATTTGGTGTCGAATATACCTGTAAGATAAAAACGTGAATTGGGGCTGGTGTCGAAAATTGCCATTAAATTTTAGTCGCTACCTGCTTAGTGTCGAAATTTCCTACGCCCCTACCAGATGTCCAGGTCGTTAACCTTGAGTTATTTTTAGACCGGATATTGTCTAGACACACCAGATGCTCAGGTCGCTGACCTTCAGCTATTTTTAGATACTGTTCATTAACCTTGAGGTATTTTTAGACCGGATATTGTCTAGACACACCAGATGCCCAGGTCCATGACCTTTAGCTATTTTTAGATGTAAAGAACAGATGGCACTAACCCCCTCTTTATACTACTTGAAAATATATAAACTGATGCATTTTTAATGTTTGTGATAATATCAAAATGGTGCTAGAAAATAAAAACCAAGAAATGGTTGAAGCAGACGTAAATCTTTTGGATCCCATAGTGCCATATGAAGCTGAAGATCGTGACAATGTCTCCACTGACGGAAGTTTTGTTTTTTCGGTATCTACTGAGAATTTATCAGACATGGAAGACAGTAAAGTTTTAGATACTGATTCCGCAGAGGTAGAGAACAAAATATTCAAAATGGACAATGTGAACAAGGTGCGATTTCTGTCATATGAAAGCATATATCCAGTACGTATAACGCAGCAATATTATGTGATTGACAATACAAGTGCGGAGTGCCATCATACGTCCCCACTACTCATATTACAGAACATTCAAGTGGAAAGGTCAGTGATTTGAGTGCACATATTTGTATGTGTTGTAATAAAAACTTGTATATTTACTGTTTATCCAAATATTGTATTGTTTGTAATAATATAAATCTACAACAACAAAAAGGTTTTAATTCCATTCCCTTTTAATTAATAAAAATAATAATAACCCCCTTGTACTGAATTTTAAACAAATAAGTTCAAATTCATACTTCAAACAAATAGTTTTCGAATTTGTTATTTTTTTTTTGCTATTGATTGATATGCAACATTGTATTGTTTTAACGAAAGTTTTATGGATGGGGTTAACTACCCCGGTAAAAATTTTTACTTAAAATGTTTTTTTTTCAAGTTTTAACTAGACCTGTACTTGTGCAATATGATTTCAAAATATCTCCTCTTTTTCATAAATAAAGTGTAAAATAATTTATTTAAGTGCAAATAAAAAAAAACAAATTAACCCCCTTGTATTGAATTTTAAACAAGAACGTTACACATTTTCGATTTTGTTATTTTTCCCCCTTTTGATTGATATGGAACATTGTATTGTTTTGACGAAAGTTTTATGGATAATTTTAACTACCCCGGTAAAAATTATTACTTAAAATGTTTTTTTTTCAAGTTTTAACTAGACCTGTACTTGTACAATATGATTTCAAAATATCTTCTCTTAGTTTTCATAAATAAAGTGTAAAATAATGTATTTAAGTGCAAATAAAAAAAAACAAATTAACCCCCTTGTATTAAATTTTAAACAAAAACGTTACACATTTTTGAATTTGCTATTTTTTTCCCTACTGATTGATATGCAACATTGTATTGTTTCGACAAAAGATTTATGGATGGGGGTGAATTACTCCGCTAAAAATTATTACTTAAAATTTTTTTCCAAGTTTTAACTAGACCTATACTTGTACACTATGATTTCAAAATATATTGTCTTAATTTTTATAAATACAATAAGAAATAATTTATTTAAGTGCAAATAAAAAAAAAACAAATTAACCCCCTTGTATTGAATTTTAAACAAAAACGTTACACATTTTCGATTTTGTTATTTTTTTCCCTATTGATTGATATGCAACATTGTATTGTTTTGACGAAAGTTTTATGGATGGGGTTAACTACCCCGGTAACAATTATTACTTAAAATTTTTTTCCAAGTTTTAACTAAACCTATACTTGTACAATATGATTTCAAAATATCTTCTCTTAATTTTCATAAATACAATGAGAAATAATTTTTAAATCAATTATTTATTTAGGTAAAAAATTTTTAACCCGTTTATGGTGTTAAAATTCTATTTTTCATTTCATGTGTCTTTTACTTAAGAAGCATCGTTCATCAAATCTATTTTTAAATGTAGTCTTTGTTCGAATGTCGGTTAAAAGACATATAATTTCCGCGTCTGGCAAAGTTTAGCGATGTATGAAAAATAATTTGATTTGTGTTTGTGTGTGATGGATTTATCTATTGGAATATATATCGCCTTCCGGCAACAATACCGGGACAACTCAAAATTGGTCGTTTTTGAGATGTCTACACTAAAATATAGAGGATTTGAAGCTCTATAATCCGCGATGACTGGGACATTTTTAAGTGCAATACTCTCCGAGCGAGGGCGCTAGGTCCACTATTACATTCAGACTGGTAGGAGGTAAGCGCGGCGGGAGTAGTGGGCTAACGCTGAAGTCCGTCACTCTGTTACCGACGTTTGAAGAGAGTGTGTCACGAACAGTGAACCTTTTGAATTGTCTCAGTGTGCATGCCTTAACTTCGGTTATCCATTTTGAGTTGTCACATCTTTTTGAATTGTTTTTAGAGATGTCCCTCTATTCAGGCTCCAAAGTAAGTATTATTGTATATTTTTAAATTATTCACTATGTGATATCTTTACTTTGGTCATAACTAAAGAATTTTACGTAGGTACCTTTTTAATAACAGTGTTATAATTATGAATAGATAGCAGATTGGTGCGATTTTGCGAACAATTTCGGACAGAGATTAAGGCATAAAATAAATATTTGAAAATTAAAATACACAGAAATAGTCCAGTAAATGACCGTTTTGGAGTATATTTTTGTCAGGGTCAACTCCGCATTGCATAAAAAATTTGTATTTGGGTTCTACTAACCCTCGACTTTAAAGTTGAGCTTGTACCGTTGGTTGATTTTACTTGGGGGTGAAAAAATGCACGTCACACACTTTAAAATTTCCACACATCTTTACTTACGAATATCATATCGAATTTACGAATATCGTAACATAATAACTTAAGAATAACTGTAATGTACGAGTAATATTCAAAATTACATTTCGGCTCATTTGTTTTCAGGGACCGTCTCATTCTGATGTTGGTGGGCGAGGTCGGCTTTTACTATCATTATGTAGACAGAATCAAAATGAAAAGGAGAATCTAGATTCAGAACCTAATAATCCAGCGTCACGCACGATTGATAATGTAAGTGTATGGAACCCCTTTATTTTTTAATATGATCGCTTTTCGACTATAATAACTGATAAAGACTTGGCCATATTATGCGAAAAGTTCACCCAAATCTCACCTTGTTCAAATAAAAATACTTTAGCACGTTTTGAACCCACTAACAATGCTGAAGACACGATTGAAAATCTAGACAACGAATCCACAATTAGTGATATTGTCGAACCTTTCGGAGATGACGACTCAATTAAAGATCCAGATTTCGATGTATCGGACTTCGTTACGTCCCCAGACAGTGTTGAAATGGATGAGGCTAACATGAACCAGTCGACCAAAAAGCAAGCGAAAGAGATCCGACAATCCCAAGAAAGTAGGCTCAAACAAAATCATCAAATTTGCCCAGCAGCTGAAGTTCTGGTTGATGTCAATAATTTTTCACCAGAAAACGAAGGCGGAGCCACTACAAAAAGAGGAAAAAAACGAGTTGCCTGTCCTTCAGAATGGAAAAGTAACAAGAATAAACAGCTTCGTAATTCGGGCAAAGAATACACTTCACGGAAATCTAATAAAATCGTTAAAGCAAGAGTCATAAAACCTCCTTGCAGAAATTGTCCACACAACTGTCCTTTAAAAATTTCAGAAGAAATAAGGATGTCTTTATTCAATCGATACTGGGAACTTGGCAGTATAGAAAAGCAGCGAGATTTTGTGGTTCGTCACTCAGCTGAAGTAAAACCTCAGTATCGTTATGCCAAAGAAAATTCTAGAAAATTGAATCATGCCTTCTATTTTGAAGTGAATAATTTGCGACTTAGAGTATGTAAATTTTTTTTATGGCTACATTGGGAATCAGTAAACGCGCAATTTCGACGAGTTTCCTTAAAAACGAGGCTGGTTTCGTTCAGCCAGACCGGCGTGGTAAACACACTAATAGAAAAGTAGTTGATGTTTCTATTAAGAACGACATGAGAGCACACATTGATTCAATCCCGAAAGTGGATAGCCACTATACAAGAGCTAACACCACAAGGCATTTTATCGAAGGAGGTAAGTCAATATCGCAAATCTATCGTGATTACGTTGAGAAATGCAGACAACAAGGCAAACATTTTGGAAATCAGACGATGTTTTCACGTATTTTCAACCAAGAATACAATTTGTCATTTTTTACGCCCAAAAAAGATCAGTGTCAATTTTGCACAGCGTTTCAAAACTACAATGAACTTCGAGAAAAGAATGCAGAAGAACTCAAGCGACATCATCAGGAAAAAGACTTGGCTCGAAAAGAGAAAGAGATGGATAAAACTCAATCGGCAGCAGATGTTATCGTAGCAACATACGACTTACAAGCAGCATTGCCTACTCCTAAAGGAGAAGTTTCAACGTTTTACTACAAGTCGAAACTCTCTACGTACAACCTAACTGTATTTGACTTGAAAACAAAACAAGCTATTTGTAATGTCTGGCACGAGGGTGATGCCCACAGAGGTGCCAATGAAATAGCTACATGCATTTTTAAATTTATTGAAGAGAGAGCTATGAGCGCAGAAGGAGATATAGAGTTCATTTTCTTCACCGACAACTGCTGCGGACAACAAAAAAATAAATTCTTGTTGAGCATGTACATGTACGCCATTACAGAGTTCAGTAATATAAAAAGCATCTCCCATAAATATTTGATCTCCGGGCACACTGAAAACGAGGGTGATTCGGTTCATTCAACGATTGAGGCGGAATTAAGGAGGACTCGAAAAACTGGACCCATTTATGTGCCGGCCCAGTACTACCAGCTAATGAAAAGTGCGAAAAAGACATCTCCACTGTATCGTGTAATAGAATTTGCATTCAACGATTTTATCGATTTCAAGGATTTGGCGGGAAAAATCGGCAAAAATTTTAATAAGAATATTGATTCTGACACCTTTTCATTCTCAGACATCAAAATAGTAAAAATTCTCAGAGAAAAACCTTTTGAATTCCTCTACAAATTATCATACTTAGATGACTTCAGGACTGATGAACATAACCAAAAGAAGCTAAAATTGCGCAAGAATTGCAACCAGTTGACTACTACTGATAAAATTAATGTAATAAAAAACTGGCCCAAAAAAGCGGCGTATGACAAACCGGTGGGAATATCTGAGAACAAGAAAAAAGATTTGATGTCTCTAGTCTCTGACAATCTCATTATCTCTACCTATCACAGTTTTTACAAAGACTTATTAATTAATAAGGCAGTCAAATGAAGTGATCCTAGTGTTATGTTTAGCTACCAAGTTTGTGTACCCCATTAATTAATAATACACACAATTTTTCTGATGCTTGGCCTCTTGAAATTTCTTTGTGAACATTATAACTTTTTAATAAAACTATTAAACTACCGTCTACTTTTTATTCATCATTTCTATTTATGCTGTTACTCTTTAAATGGGATATCCAGAATGAGTAGATATTTCATAATAATGAAATAATTCTGGCAACAATACTGGAACAACTCAAAATTTTTTCAATTAATTGCTAATTATTAAATCGAGTGATAGCACAAGATTGCTAAAATGAACTGAAAAGCAATCTTTGACATCAACTGAAACAAAGAACATAGTTTTAGTCAAAAACGTATATAACTCAAAGCATAAAATGGCTGTACAAAATTCCAAAAACTTTAAACTCGATTTTCTCGAAACACGTTTTTTTGAGTTGTCCTGGTATTGTTGCCGGAAGGCGATATGTAATACTTAGGTAAGTGTTTTAGATATCATTAGAGTTTTATTAGGTCATTATTTGCAAAATTGTTTCCTATAAAATACAAAATAAAGTCAAAAAAAATGTTGGCTTTATTTTGTAATTTGTCTGCTAGGTGTGTGTTGAAAAGAAAACAAAAAAATAGTTAAAATGTTATTTTATTAAAATTAGTTCATACAAGTTCTGTCTCTATTTCAAAATAAAAGTAAAATTTTCATTTTAGAATATGTTTCTTTAACTAAATAAACCAATAAGCAGAATGCTATTAATTTACATAGTTAAACAAACAATTTACAACAAAATATAAAAATAAAACTGTATATTGTCCTTATCACTGCAATCCGCACTATTCCCCCATAGGTTTAAAAGTTAAGATCAATGTCAGAATTTGATTACATATGCCAATGTTTTTATTTACCCTGTCCAAACTTGTTTGCACTTTATCGCGTTTTTCTTGTAATCACTAATCTTCTTAACACCTTGACGACAGCACCTCAAAACGCTGTCATTAGTCAGAGCCGAGAGCAACTTTTCATTTATTTTAAGTGTAACTGGATTTAAATTACAAAAAAAATTGTATTAACTTTTAACATGTTGTTTTTTTACATTTGAATGACATTTGAAACGTGTACCACCGGTGGTACATGACGGCTGTAATGAATAATTATTTACTGGAGCCGACATGTACCACCGGTGGTACACGGAAGAATGTGTCTATAAAATAGCTTTTTGTACCAGATTAGCCAGTACAAATGTCGTCTAGAGGGAAAAAAATAATTGCGTTGGTCTTTCAGCAACATTATCCCAGAACATAGAGCCACTAGTGTATCCTTCAACATCAGCTGCTGTTTCTGTTACCTCTTCGGAAGAATCTGATCCCTTCGCAGATTCAGAACAATCTTATGTTCCCAGTGATAGTGGCCAAGAGGAATCAGACGTCGAGCCATCTAGCCAAAACTCTGATGAAGTAGATGCAGTGACTGCTCAGTCAGATAATGAAATATTTATGCAGAATCGTGGTAAAGAAAGTGACACATGGAGTGCATGTGAACACATTCTAGTGAGTTTTCAGTTCTCTGGACAGAGTGGTGTAATTGTAGACACTATAAACTTGGCGAAACCATGTGGCATTTTCAGACAGTTTGTAACAGATGAAGTACTTGATGTGATTGTTTCAGAGACAAATCGTTTTGCGGAGCTTTATTTGAGATCCCATGTACTGCGCCCCCGTTCAATGTACCGGAAGTGGAAAGAAACAAATCGTAATGAAATAAAAAAACTCATTGGCATAATTATAATTATGGGCATAAATCATTTACCCAAAATGCGCTTATACTGGAGTAGCAGTGAAATGTTTGGTAACAAACTTATTCAACAAACTATGACACGTGACCGATTCGATACACTGTTGAAATTTTTACACTTTGCGAATAATGAAAATCCTGCTGTTAGTAGTGATCGATTGGGCAAAGTAAAAAATATTGTTGATCTCATCTGTAATCAATTTAAAAAGACAGTTTCTCCTGGCGAACAAATTGTAATAGATGAGTCGATGGTGCCTTGGAGAGGCCGACTAGCCTTTCGACAGTATTTGCCTGCTAAATCCCACAAATACGGAATAAAACTTTACAAAATTTGCACAATAGAGGGCTACACTTATGACCTTAGAATATATGCAGGGAAAAATAATCCGAATCCACCCATTACATCTTATGGACACACTTATGACATCTGTATGGACTTACTGCAAGGATTACTGAATGAGGGCCGAACGTTATATATAGATAACTTCTATACTAGCGTTCAGCTTTGTAGGTCTCTTCTAGAAGCTAAAACGTACGTGTGCGGCACGTTAAGATCAAATAAACGAGGAGTTCCAAAATCACTTACTCAAAAAAAATTACGAAAAGGAGAGATTTACGGCGAACAAAATCATAACGGCGTACGTGTCGTAAAGTGGGTAGACAAACGTGCCGTTTTAATGATAAGCACTGTTTCAAGCCACATCTGTGATCTACAGGCTACTGGAAAGCAAAATCGAAAAGGAGAGGATATTCTCAAACCTCCTGCTGTGATTGCTTACAACAAAGCTAAAAAGGGGGTAGATATATCAGATCAAATGTCTGCGTATTATACCTGTTTGAGAAAAAGCCTAAAATGGTATAAAAAAGTATTTGTGGAAGTTGTTTTGGGCACAGCTATGGTGAACGCATGGATCATTTTCAATGACTTAAACCCAAACAAAAAACTTCACATGTTGGAATTTAGAGAACTAGTTGCACGTGGGTTTTTGTCGGACATTTCTGAAACTATGGAAGCAGTAGAACCCACACGAACAAAGTTAGCAGTATGACTATTCATAAGCTGGCAAAATACGAAGGAAAAGTGCGTGACAATCGCAAAAGGTGTGTCTCTCGTTACGACAAATTGCAGGAAGCTGCTGGTAGTGCTCATACCAGAAAAAAAAACTAAACGTGTAAATACTTTCTGTCAGGATTGTCCAAACAACCCTGTATTATGTTTAGAATGCTTTAATGAAAAACATAAAACGTAATTCATGTTAATTTTTTTTTTTTCGCTTTTGTTTTAATTTTCATATAATCAGTTTTAAGAAATATAAGAATAATAAGTTTTTTGATTTTCAATATTTGCTGTCATATTAGTTAGTAAGCTAAAGTTTTTATTTTTGTTCAGAATTATTTTAATTTTAATATTTTTAAATTGGAAAATAAAAATAATTATTATTTTTGGTGTCCGCTCTTTATTGTCATGTTCTAATCATAATAATAACCGAGTGCGCCACCGGTGGTACACTGATGTACTTTTTGTAATTTGTAATAATGTAATTTTAAATACATCATTCTACACTACTCTTCAACTTTTACATAATAACTAGGTCTTGGAATTAACCAAGAACTAATTATCAAACTCTTATTAAAGTGATCTTCAATCACTTTAACAATTTCAATTTTTAAATAGCTCCAACTTGAGATTCTAATAAAATACAGGTGCAGACACCCAATGAAGGCAAAGGCCACTAAAATCTCCATTCTACCTTGACCATCAAGGAAAGAAGAAGATTTTAGAGGTTAGAGATTTCAAACCTGCAAATCAACCACATTGTCGGCTTTACATGACACAAAGTTCAGGTTAACAACTAAATAAAAAAAGATGTAAAACTCTCTAGAGAGGACTTTCTGTCCAATACAAAACAGTAATTTTTTTTGGATCTAATTTGGATTTAATTTGGATCTTAGGTGATCTTAATGCAAGAACCGGAAAGAGCTCCAACAGTGAAATAATAGGGAGATATGGAGAAGACATTCTGAACGACAATGGTCAAAGATTAATAGATTTTTGCGAGGCACATTCTTTGAAAATATTAAATGGTTTCTTCCCCCATAAGAATATACATAAATTTACATGGACGCAGCCTACCAGGAATTTAAAATCAATAATTGACTATTTCATTCATCGTAAAGATTCTAAACTAAAAACGAAGGACGTGAAGGTGTTTAGAGGGCCAGAATGTGGAAGTGACCACCATATGATTATTGCAAAAGTAATGGTGACATTTCAGAGAGAACAATCAAGTCACAAAAATGATGAAGTAACAGACATAGGAACAACCATAGAAAACATAAAATATAACCTGGAAAGCTTTAAACAAGATTCGACAAAGTTCTTATATAAAATTAGAATAGCTCAGAAAATAAAAAATATAGAAACAAAGGACTTAGACCCTGAAAGTCTGTATGAGGTAATTAAAAAATATATTCATGAAGCGGCAAATGAAGCACTGGGAAAAGTTGAAAATCGGAAAAAAGGAAAACCTGAATGGTTGTCAACGGAACTAGAAGAGAAAGTTCTCAAGAAAAAACAAGCATATCACATATGGCTTCAATCCAAAGATCCTCAAGACAGAGAAATATACGCTAAATGGAATAGAGAAGTTAAAAAAGACGTGGATAAGGCGAAAAATATAAACTGGGAGGCTAAGTGTGATGAACTGGACAGATTTATGGGTGGAACAAAAGTGGCGCAAGCTTGGAAAACATTAAAACAGTTTAGGAAAAATGAGAAAAATGAAGACAACATTTCTCTCATAAAGTTAAATGAATGGGAAGAATATTATACGAAACTGCTGAAAGAGGATAGAGTAGAGTACAGATGGGAAAAGATAAGGGAATTAATAGACAACAGAGACGAAAGACAGGAAATCCCTATAATAACATTATCTGAATTGACGGAAACCTTAAAAGAGGTTAAAAACGGAAAAGCCGCAGGGCCTGGAGACATTCCCATAGAGCTGGTTAAATATGGGCCGACTGCACTTTTAGAATTAATAGTAGACCTTTTCAATAAATGTATGTGTGGAGACCAGGAAATTCCTAAAGATTGGAATAAATGTTATATAAGCTCCATATATAAGAGAGGGAATAAAAGAGACTGTTCCAATTATAGAGGTATTAGTGTGACGAGCTCTGTGGGCCGGTTGTACGGCAGAATATTAAAGAAGAGAGTTGAAAGACAGATACAAGATATTGAAGAACAAAGCGGCTTTCGTACCGGGAGATCCTGCCTTGATAATATATTTATCCTACGACAAATAATTGAAAAGCGTGTCGAAAGAAGTAGAGAGACCCATTTGGTATTTATAGACCTTGAGAAAGCATATGATAGTGTCCCGTTAAAGAAAATGTTTGAGGTCCTCAAAAGGTCCGGATTGGATTCGACGTATATCCGAGCGATATATAAATTGTACGAAAATGCAGTTAGTTGTGTAAAAATTGGAACCAGAACCTCAAATGAATTTAAAGTCACTAAAGGCCTAAAGCAAGGATGCTGTTTGTCACCGACACTCTTTAGAATATACGTCCAAGAAGCATTGAGGAATTGGAGAAATAAATGTAGATTTATGGGCATCGGCAAGGCATCCCTAGCCTTGCCGTTGTTAATAACATTTCAAAATTGACAATTACATTTTTTGATAGATTTTAGAATCAATCAGTGTTTTCAAAAGTTAAATTAAAAAAATTAATATAAAATTACTTTAATTGGGAATCTTCCGGCGTTCTGTGTTTCTGTGTTTTTGCTGATTTATTTAATAGATTAATTTTTGATGTTTCTTCACAATAATAACATCTTAATGCTACAGATCTTTTAAAGGTAAGATCATTTACTTAATTGTTTTTCATATAGATGTATCGCTTATAATACTCTTTTAGATGAACTGATGATGCCCAATGAACATTGGGCGAAACGTCTTCAATAAATAGATAAAGTAGCACAACTCTTAACTTTTTTATCTCCAAATTGACCGAAAATATCCCATTCACTTACGAGTGCACATTTTTTTATATTAGATATATATATTGTCATACTTTTTCTTTCCCAACCAAAGAAAAATAAATAAAAATATCCATCGGAATAAAATTTTAAGATATCATTATAAACAAAAATGTATATAGTAATTTAAGATAAGATTTAGTGTAGATAAGAATAGAAATTTGTTTGGCAAACGACCTTTTTCCGTTTCAAACAAAATTATCAAAAAAACCTTTGTTTAGAATTAGAAGACATTTTACCTGTCTTAGTTAATCTTTTTATTGTTTGTATAGTCGAGTATTAAATGACCATATTCTAATCTTTTGAAATATGTATAAATTTTGTATTGACAAAACCAATTTTAAAGTAAGCTATTTAGTTTTTCTCTGAAACCGAAATTAGGCTTTTCCAAAATCATGGTAAACACAATTTGAGCTTTTGATTGGACGGTCGTTTTTAAATGGGAATTTGTGAGCCGATCAGGAGACCGGAGGAGTTAGTTATATTTTGGTCATCGAAAGGAAACAGTCGTTTGTCTCAAGATAGGGTGTGGTTCGTGAGTTTGGATACCGGTGTAACGAAAAGAAGTGAATAGTTTGCAGAAGGAGATAACAAGTAGATTAAAAGAGGTCCTTGTATCTACCGTGGGCATTTTATAAAGTATATGTGAAAGTATTCTTACGGCATCAAGTTGACAAAAGGAGGTCCTGGTGTCATAAATAAGTAGCTGAGTTTGGAGAAGTGAATCAGGTGTTTTTTGTGTAGTCTGCAGGAGGTTTGCAGAGACGTTAAGAAGGAGCCGAGGTGCCAAAGAGGAGATATCACATCGTTGAGGAGACTGGACTTTTCTGGGTATGTTCCAACATACAACTCAAGAAGAAAATAAGCTGTAAGTGTTTGTACAATTGAATTATATATCTGTGAAGGATCGGTTTGACATCATGGTCATTAGCATTCAAATTTAAGAACTGAGGTTTTGTTGGGCTAATCAAAAGTTTAAAGCATTGTTGTTTCTTGTTTCGAGTAAAGAAAATTTTAAGTAAAATTGGTTTTTACGTAATATAAATGTATGTAGGTTTATAATCTTATTATTATAAAAATTTGATTTATTTTCTTGAATGCTGATTGATAAGATAACGACAGAATTTAATAATTGTTTTATTCGTTCATATAAAATAAAGAAACATAAATCTTTGTAATATAATATATTTGTATTCTTATCCTTTCTTCTCTTCCCGATAAAAGACAACTAGAAAATCTTTTGAATCCATCGAACACAGGTAATATAAGGATTATTTTACTTTTGATAACAAATAAGTTATAATTCTTTTTTATTGGCTCAATAAACTAAGATTACAGTCAAAATAAACAATCATAATAATATATATATATATATATATATATATATATATATATATATATATATATATATATATATATATATATATTGATATGATTGGTGTTTATAGAAAATAATTTATAAGTTACACTACTAGATCATATTAGATATAAAAAGTATTTGGTTATTTTATAAGTTATATAATAGAGAATTTTATAAAAATATATTTATGTGAGGGCATTTTTAAGAAATTAGCATATAATAATTGTAAAAAGTTGTATTTTAATGTTGTAAATATATTTAAGTGAGCCATGTGATTAGGCAACCAGATATACATACTCTCGAAGTGACAGTTTAAGTAATGATTACGAATATAAAGTGGGGTTATAATAATAGGTTGTTTAAAATGTGTATTTTATTAAATTAGAATGTTAAGTTACTGATTTAAGTGTATATTCTGATCTGAAAAGCCTAAATGTCAACAAAATTATCAATAGAAAATTAAAGAATTCTCCAGAATAGAGAATTTCACCTTTGTTTATGGTGGAACATTCTCGAAATAATGGTTATGTCTGTGGATCGAACATATACTTTTTTCGAGAACATCCATATAGAAGAAATAGAACTAAATCGAACATGATTTCTTACCAGATGGTTCTGGAAGATTGAAAAGATATAAATACCCGTGATTTGGATTCAAGATGGCAGTTTAGTAAGAAGGTCCATTGAGTTAGTCAATCAGTTATGAGTTACAGTTACTATGAAAGTTAGTTAGAGTCAGTCAATCAGTTATAATTGTTCAATATAGTGAGTTAAATCAAGATTAAGAAACAGTATAAAGAAAATATTATTGAAGATTAAAAATTATGTTATGTATAAATGATAATTGGATAATGGAAGAAGTATTAATTGAATATTAACATTAAATAATATATTTGGTGATTGGATATTGGTCTATAGAAAAGAAGAATAAATATAAATGCTGTTTGCTGGTTTGCTTGATGGTTTATAAATGCTGGTGAAGAAAAATATCTTAAATTGGTGGAAGCTGATAATTGGAAAAAGTAATTTCACAAAAACAAGGATAACCGAAGCTGCGAAGAAGACATTGAGTGGTGATTATAATCTATACAGTGGAAAACAGTTCATTTAGGCATTCAGTGACAGAAGGGTACAAAAATTTGTTAATATAATTTAGTTAGTGTCATAACAATTTCAATTTTGAAGATAGTTTGTTTAAATTTTACATTGTCTATAGAATTTAATTAGTTTCATAAGAATTTCAATTTAAAGATAGTTTATTTTAAATTTACATTGGCTAGGTTAGATATATATGTGTGTTTCATAATAGATATAATAAAGATAATTTAAAAAAGTACTTACAAACTAATTCTTTGAGAACCGCGATAAAAACCCTATATATTATATTATTAAAAATACTCATTGCTCATCATTAACAAACAATACATCATAACAAATTTTGGCGCCCAACGTGGGGCTCTCTATTTAAAATAATTAGTTTGGGAAGATAAGTGCTCTCATATAATTAAATTAATTATCATTAGAAAGAAAAATTATAGATTTTATTTTTAATTATATTTGAACAAGTAATGTCTCAAAATGTCTCAAGGAAAGAAAGGTACAAGAAGCAAAAAGAATGAAGATGTGGAAGTAGAAACACAACCTATACAAGAGGAGAGTTTAGTTCAAGTTCCACAAGATACTGCAGAAATGAATCCAGAAAGAGAGGAAAATGTCAATATGGCAGCTTTGATGTCATTAATGATGCAGATGAACAAGACAATGGAAGAGAATACAAAAAAAATGGAAGAGAATTCAAAAGAAGTCAAAGAAGACATGAAAAAAATGGAACAAAAATTGGAAGAGAATTATAGAAAATTAGAAAAGAAAATAGAAGATAATAATAATAAAATTGTAAAACAAATGGAAAAACAAATGGATAAAAAACTTGAAACTGCAGAGAAAAAAGTAGCAAATGAAATAAAAAGTATACGGAATGACTACAAGAAAAGGATAGACAATGAGAGGACAGAAGTAAAGAGGATTATTAAAGATAATAAGATAGATATAGAACAGAAAATAGAGTTGCAGAAATGTAACTTAGAAGTAAAAATTAACGAAGACAGGAGAAACACAGAAGAAAAATTAGACGATATACAACAAAATATCCAAATAAATAGTAATCAAATAAGAAATGTGGAACAGAGAATAGATGATATTTCACAAATGAGAGACATAGGGAGACCTTACTTAAATTTAACAAATGAGACTGGGATTAAATTCACTGGTAATATAAAAAATTTGCATCCTAGAGTATACATAAACAGTTTAAAACATAAATTAAGATTAGTGAATAATAATGATATTAAAGATTATATTAGAATGACATTAAATGACAATGCAGCAACTTGGTTTGCTAGTATTAAATGATTTAGATAATTTTCAAACATTTGAAAATAAATTTTTAAATTATTATTGGGGTGAATTAGAGCAAGCAAAGTTTAGAGAAATTCTATATTTTGGAAAGTATAATCACAATTTAAAATCAAATATGGTAGATTATGCATTGAAACTGATAACAGTTGCAAAATATTTAGAACCACCACTTAGAGAGGATGAAACGGTCTTAAATGTATCTAGACATTTTGATGCTGATGTTGTGCAAACAGTAGCTGTACAAAATATTCAAACAATAGAGAGTTTTATTAATTTTATTCAAAGAATACAAAGAGGTAATATGACAAGTAATAATAATAACAACAATAGAAAAGGCAATAATAACTTTCAATATAATAAGAATGATAATTAACAATATAGACAATCATATAACAATAATACTAGGTATGGTGATAGTTTACAAAATTTTAATAATAATAACAATAATCAAAATAGACAGAATCTTAATAACAATACTAGTTATAATAGACAAAATTTTAATAACAATACTAATTATAATAGATAAGATTTTAACAATAGAAGAAATACAGAGCGACCTAACTATAACAGACAGGTAAATTGTGTTCGAATGAATAGAAGCTGCGAAGACAGGGAGCGAAATAGTACAAGGCAAGAAAATGTGAGTAGAAGTCATAGTAGGGAAAGACATAGGACATCAGATCCAAGTGGTCAGATACAATCTGACAATTCTAATAATCAAAATTTTGTTCAGTAAACTTTCTGAATTACAAGTTAGGCCATTGCTATTATGAAAAACCTTCTGAATTTATTTCTTTAGATGAAGATAAAATTATTGAATCTATTAATTTAATTTATATAAATGCTTTGGCCAAAAATAAAATGATTAAGATTGTAATAGATACTGGTTCAGAAAGTACTTTAGTCTCGGAGAATTTTATTTTTAATACATTAAAACTATCAGATATAATAAAGATTCCAAAAATTAAAATTGTTGGTGCAAATAATAAGAAGTTGGGTGAAATTGATAAACTAGCCAATTTTAAAATTAATATTCTTAATAAAGAAATTAATATGCAAGGATTTATTGTCAAGGATTTATGTGTTGATATATTAATGGGAAATGATGAATTGGAAAAGAAGAAAGTAAAGATAGATTTTGAAGAAAAAATGGTAACTTTGGAAGGGCAAATAATTAAATTTATGCAGAAAGATGAGGTGGAAGAAGGAATAAGAGTTGATAGGATATTATTAAAAGGAAATAATGATATTTATGAAGAAGAAATATATTTTGATGATAGGGAAATGTCCCAAAAGAATGTAAAGAATAATTGTAGTGAATATTTAAGGAATGGAAATTTTAAGCAGATGGATGCCTACGAGGTGGAGTGCGTAAAATTGGAAGCAAAGAATAATGAGTACATAATGAAGAATAATTTTATTTGTAAAGAAGAAGATATGATAAAAGTTTTAAATTGCCCTGAAGAATATAAATCAATAGTCGTTTCCATATTGCAGCAACACAAGGGACTTGTCAATAAAGAAAATAGAATTGCACAAAATTATATCCATAGTATAAAAGTTAAAGAAGAAAAAGATTTTACAACAAAATCATACCCAATACCATATAAATACAGAGAAGAAGTAAACAAAACAATTAATAATATGTTAGAAGATGGAATCATTGAGAAGGCAGATACACGTTTTATAAACCCTATAGTAGTAGTACGTAAAAAATCAGGTGAAATCAGGTTATGTTTGGATGCAAGGAATATTAACAAGATTACTGAAAAGCAATTTGAAGCACCAATGAGTATAGATGGAATACTAGGAAGAATTACAGGAATGTCATTTTTTACTAAAATCGATTTACAGCATAGTTTTTGGTTAATACCTCTAGAAAGAAAAAGTAGACAGTATACAGGATTTCAGATAGATGGAGTAGTATATCAATTCAAAGTAGTACCATTTGGACTTCAATCATCTTGCAGTGCTCTATGTAGATGTCTTCATGATATTTTGGATCAATATGAACATTTTGTAATTCACTACATTGATGATATATTAATTTTTTCTAAAACGGCTGAAGATCATGAGAAACACCTAAAAATTATAATCAACAGATTAGATGAAGTTGGACTAAAAATAAATAAAGAAAGATGTACATTTTTTCAAAAAGAAGTAATATATCTAGGTTATAAACTTACACTAAGGGAATCGAAATGGATCCAGAACGGACACAAGTCATTCAGGAATATAAAACACCACACAATTTAAGAACTTTAAGAGGATTTATTGGAATAATTAATTATTATAAAAGGATGATACCAGATCTAAGTATAAAAGAAATTCCATTAATTGAACTACTAAAAAAAGGTGTAAAATGGAGATGGGATCAGAGAAGAGAACTAGCATTCCAAGAAATCAAAAACATTTTTCTGTCAAATTTAAAAATATATCACCCAGACTACACAAAGCCATTCATATTAAGAACAGATGCATCAATAAAGAGATTTTCAGGGGTATTATTACAAATACATGATGGGGTCGAATACCCAATACAATTCATTTCAAGAATTACAAAGCCACACGAAAAGGGTTACTCAGTTTCAGAATTAGAACTAGCAAGTATTATACACTGTGTCACAAAATTAAGATTTTATTTGTTGGGTAATGAATTTACAATAGAAACAGATCACCAAGCTTTAACATCTATATTAAATAACAAATATGGAAACAGTAGAATACATAGGTGGAGTCTAATATTGAGTGAATACTCCTTTGAAATCAAATACATTTCTGGAAAATCCAACATAGTGGCAGATGCTTTATCAAGGTTAGAAAATACATCACAAAAAGGGCAGCGAACAATAAAAATTGGATTAAATCAGTTAGTAGAAAGCACTGGATTATATTCTAAAGAAGAAATCATAAGAGATCAGATCAATTTGAGTGAAAAACAAAAAGTCCTTACGAAAGATGGAGTTTATTATAAAATAATAAATGGCATAGAAGTATATGTAATAACTAGAACTTTAGCAAAGAAAATATTGAAAAATTTACATAACAATTACATGCATATTTGTTCAAGAAAGCTATGGATGCTATTTAGGGACAATTATTTTGCAAAGAATGACATAAGTATAGCAAAAGAAATTACTACCCAATGCCAAATATGTCAAATAAACAAAGAAAAGAATTTCAAAAACCAAAACACATATAGATCTAATGTTGTATATGAAAAACTAAATACAGTGTCCATGGATTTTATCTCAAATTTAGTTCCAAGTCCAACAGAAAAAAAACATACTAGTGATAGTTGATTTATATACAAAATTTATTAAACTATATCCCTGCTCAAGAACAAATGTTAAAACATTGAAATTATATATTAATCAATTTTTCGAAGAAATAGGACCATTTAGAAATTGCATAATAGATAATGCTACATATTTTAACAACCAAAAATTTCGGGCATTTTGTGAGATAAAGGGAATCAACATTCATTTTACAAGTATCAGACATCCTCAGGCAAATCCTGCAGAAATATATGTTAAAGAAGTTATAAAATATTTAAGAATAGTATGCCAGAATCAACATGAAACGTGGCAGCAACATATACCACAAGTAGAATATTTTTTAAATAATACACATAATTTAAATACAGAGGAAGTACCAGAATATTTAATGTTTGGCCATATAGGAAACAGAAAATGGAGTAATGAATATAATCAGGATAGGTTAGAACAAGTAATGCAGAAAGTGAATAACCGAATTAGGAGGAAAGCTGAAAAATATATCAGAAGACAAAATCAAAAAATAAAAAAACAATCACATTTCAAAAAGGAGACCAAGTGTTAATTCGTTCACTTAGAAAAAGTAATGTTAAAGAAAACCGTTGTAAGAAATTACAACCAATGTTTGAAGGTCCATACAGAATTGAAAATCAGAATGGACTAAATAGTTACGTCTTAATAGATACAGATAATAGACCTAGAGGAATTTTTCATATCAATGACATTTTTAAATATTATGAAGAGAATGAATAATGTTTTCTATACTTTTAACACTAATAATAACAACACTAACAGCTTACTGATATATCCATTTTATTCAATAGACTTGATTTGTTAAATAGATGGTAGATTTCATTATTGTGAATCAATTTGACATCATACTTGTTGTCTTGTACATATGGAAATTATTTTGTACCCTAAAAATCATAATTTGGGGTTAGATACAAAATGATTTGCTAAAAATGTCTTTTCTAATATAATAAAGTGTAAAACTTACCAATTCATATGGATGAAAGCCTGTTGAATGGAAATAATTCCTAGATTTTTTCTATAAATAAACATACAAACTTCCATTTGACATGACAGTTTGACGTAGACATGGAAACATAGGCGTACTCAATAGAACAATTTTTAAATAAGAAATTAAATTAGTTAATTTATTATATTACTAAGGTATGTGGATAAGAAAATTAATAAAAAATAATAAGTAAATTATTTATTTTAAATTTAATTTTGGGGTATTGATATGATTGGTGTTTATAGAAAATAATTTATAAGTTACACTACTAGATAATATTAGATATTAAAAGTATTTGGTTATTTTAAGAAGTTATATATTAGAGAATTTAATAAAAATTATTTATGTGAGGGCATTTTTAAGAAATTAGCATATAATAATTGTAAAAAGTTGTATTTTAATAATTATAATATTGTAGATATATTTAAGTGAGCCATGTGACTAGGCAACCAACTATACAGTAAGTGACAGATAGAAATTAATAATTAGGAATATAAAGTGGGGTTATAATAATGTTAGTTTAAAATGTTTAATTTATATATAGTTACTGATTTAAGTGTATTTTCTGATCTGAAAAGCCTAAATGTCAACAAAATTATCAATAGAAAAGTAAGGAATTCTCTAGATCACCGGAGATGGCCTTGTTTGCGAAATGGTTTGTTCCAGAAAATTCAGACATGTATTTAATAGAACAAATGGAACATGATTTCTTGCTAGATGATTCTGGAACATGAAAAAAGATATAAATACCCGGTGATTTGGATTCAAGATGTCCATTTCAGTTAGTCAATCAGTTATGAGTTACAGTTACTATGATGGCCAGTTTTAGTATGAAAATTAGTTAGAGGCAGTCAATCAGTTACAATTGTTCAATATAGTGAGTTAAATCAAGATTAAGAAACAGTATAAAGAAAATATTATTGAAGATTAAAAATTATGTTATGTATAAATGATGATAATGGAAGAAGTATTAATTGAATATTAAAATTAAATAATATTTTTGGTGATTGGATATTGATATATTGAAAAGAAGAATAAAAATAAATGCTGTTTGCTGGTTTGCTTGGTGGTTTATAAATGCTTAAGAAGAAATATATTTTAAATTGGTGGAAGCTGATAATTGGAAAAAGTAATTTCACAAAAACAAGGATAACCGAAGCTGCGAAGAAGACATTGAGTGGTGATTATAATCTATACAGTGGAAAACAGTTCATTTAGGCATTCAGTGACAGAAAGGTACAAAAATTTGTTAATATAATTTAGTTAGTGTCATAACAATTTCAATTTTGAAGATAGTTTGTTTAAATTTTACATTGTCTATAGAATTTAATTAGTTTCATAAGAATTTCAATTTAAAGATAGTTTATTTTAAATTTACATTGGCTAGGTTAGATATATATGTGTTTCATAATAGATATAATAAAGATAATTTAAAAAGGTACTTACAAACTAATTCTTTGAGAACCGCGATAAAAACCCTATATTATTAAAAAAACACTCATTGCTCATCATTCACAAACAATACATCATAACAATATATATATATATATATATATATATATATATATATATATATATATATATATATATATATATATATATGTTAAGAGAATGTCCGAAATTGGACAATCCTAGCATTGTACGGAAAATATTGTCCACTTCTAGCATTGCTCCCCTTTACTGTACGGTCTCCAAAATAGACATGAATATCGGACTTTGTATAAAAGAATTGCTGTACAATGTTCGAATTTCAATAAGTAGCGATGCGTCAAAATTTGGGAGAATATGACAGATATCGATTCATATCGATTTTTACGATTATTCCCCATTTGTTTTTTGTTTTTAAAGTTAGAGGCAAACAGAAAAAATCGTCACTGTGAGGCGTGAGGTTATAAATCCATAATTAAATTAATCACGGTTTCTGATTTCTGGATTGTAGGATTAAATTATTCTTGGAATAATCTACCAATCAGTTTAAAATGGTCCAGGAAGATATTTTTAATTTTAAAGTAAACGAGCTAGGTGGTACTGTAGCAAAATACTGGGGTGTGTAGGAGAAGAGAGATATAAGAAGAGTGGTCTATATATATGGGATAAAATTGATAACAATTAAGTAAAGAAGTATGAAAAAAAATATTGAACGGAATGTGGCTAGGCTAGCAATGTAGGCAAGAGAATGACCACTAGAAACTCAAGGATGGATACGGCCAATTTGCATGCCTTTTAAAGACAGTAAATCAGGAAAATATGTATGATGGATAGAAAAGAAGATATGAAAAATAAATAGATATAATGAAAATTAACAAAGAAAACAAATTGAGGGCGCCAGAAGAGGGATACTACTCTAAAAAGAGTAACGGTCACTCTTCCAGGTATCGTATACTGCTAATATTAATTAAAGTTGATGTAATAAACAAAAATGCTGTAAATGTAAAAAGGTAAGGAAATATTAATAAAAAAAAAATTATATGCAAAACAAATTCAAGTTTATTAAATATAACTTCTTAGATTTTGACAATCTCTAAGTTACCAAAAGGTATATGAAAATTTCACAATATAATCTTAAAAAAAAAAAGAATGTTGAAAACAACTATAATAAAAAGTTGAAAACTAGACAGAATAACTCTGATATAGAGTGTACAACCTACATCTAGGTTAAAAAACAACCTTAAACAAAATAATGCTAACGTTGGAAGAACGTATAGCCAAGTAAATATATCAAACTTACCTACAATATGACCAACAATATTGTTAAACAACTCTAAATGCACATACAAACAAAATAATATATATAAATGGGAACAAGCCAAGTTAAACAATTGAAACGGTATATTATCCTGAAGGGATAATAACCGGAGTTAATAACGCAAGATGAAATATAAAAAATTAGTTAAATAAACAAATAATAAAATAATTAAAGTTAATAATGAAATAAATGGTTAATACAAAAAAACAATGGAAGATAATCTCTGGGTAGAATTTGAGCTCAAACTTACCGATACCTTACACCAAGGGGAGTTATATTAATTAATATATATATATATATATATATATATATATATATATATATATATATATATATATATATATATATATATATATGTTATAAAAAAACTATAACTGGTGAAACAAGATATATATATAGTTCTGAATCAAAAACCAACTGTCCTCCTCGGTGAAACAGTTGTCTGGAAGGATACTCCCGAATGGCTTCGGTGTCCCAGCGAAGTCCTCCTGGAGATCCGAAATTAGCACGGAGCTGGTGCTAATTGGCTCAGTTCTGATGATTACTGTCCTGCCCTACCTCTAGGTGCAGGCTGGAGAAAAAATGAGGGTGGAGTAGACAATACCCCCTGTGGCTTGTCCCAATGACCCTGATTCTAATAGAGTTGAAGTGGTACTCTCCCTCGGATGTTCTGAGGGAAATTTATAATTCCATGGTAGGTGGCTGAAAACAATTCCCCGTTACTTCTAATCTCAATATTGATAAAAAGAAATCAAAGAAGAAGTGAGGAAAGTTTCTTTCAGCATAAGAAACCGGAGCAAAAAGATAATTATGGTAGATAAAAAAAACCCATCCAATCGGATGTAGCGTGACCTTGCTTCACATAGAGTAAAAATATAGTGGCCTTGGACAAAATACTATATTAAAATATGAAATAATGAATCTGAATAATAGGATATAGATAAAATACTCTAATGTTTATAATATAAAAAATTATTATTTACCAGATAGCTACTTAATTCCGTGCTAGAAATCTCACTTCACCTCCCCGAGTTTCCGAAAACACCGTCAATTAAGTTGTTATGGTTCTACTTGGAATATTTAACTTCTTGAAGTGAAGGAAATTCTATGCATTAATTGGATTTTCTTTCGCTAACTACCACCGTTGTGTACCACTTCAAACTCTAGATCAAAAGTGAATTTTAATTCACAGTTAATTAACCAAGAAGAGCCAATTTCCACTTCCCCTAATCTCCTGTCATCTCTTTTGGTTCGCAATGGTACCAAATTAGATCAGAGTGACAACTTAAATTATTAAAAATACACACTTAATGGGCAAATGAACACTTAAAGTTAGGCAACCCATACTACATCTCTGAAATTATTTTACTATAAATTGTTTATTATTTTAATATAAATTGTAATAAAATGACGACTGTTACAGTACTATAAATAGTTTTCGAATTAAGACAGAAACAGATTATAATACCCTTATTAGTGAAGTTATGGAAGCAAAAAATAGAAAAACCAAAACTTCATCAGACTATAGACGAATTAAGAGGTATGTTTTAAAAGTAGGAGATACATATAGGTTAATTGTTCCCATGTGCAAAACAGACACTAATATTAAGTATTTTGTATGCAATTCTGAATTGTATGGTATAATAAACAGTGCTCACATACAGACAGGTCATGGTGGCATTCATAAATTGGAGTACAATTTAAAACAAAAATAAACCAATATAACCAGGGATGTCATAAAAATCTTTCTTGAAAATTGTGAGGTGTGTGTAAAGAAGAAAACACTTCCAAAGAAAGGTGTTGTAGTAAAGCCTATGGTGTTCAAGGAAGTTAATGAGCGAGGACAGGTTGATCTCATAGACTTTCAAACATGCCCAAGTGGCGAATATAAATTTATATTAAATTATCAGGATCACCTGAGTAAATTTGTTAGTCTACGCCCTCTTAAAACAAAAACTGCAGTAGAGGTGGCTACACATTTAGTAAATATATTTTGTATTTTTGGAGTACCTTCTGTGCTACAGAGCGATAATGGGCGTGAGTTTGTAAATAGTATTATAGAGAAATTAAAGATGATGTGGCCACAATTAAAAATAGTCCATGCCAAGCCTCGACATTCCCAAAGCCAGGGAAGTGTAGAGAGAGCCAATAGGGATGTGCAAGAAATGTTTGTTGCATGGATGGAAGATAATAAAACAAACAAGTGGGATGAGGGTTTATGTTTATGCCAATTTCAAAAAAACAATAGTTTCCATCTTGGAATTAAGCAAAGTCCCTTTGAGGTGATGTTTGGTAGAAAACCCAAGTTAGGACATGAGTCTGGTAACCTACCAGTAGCTCTTAGTGTCAGTACGGAGGAAGAATTAGAGCAGGTCATTAGTTCAATGAATGTTGTGAAAAGTGGTGAGAAAACACTTTCTGAAGCTATATTAAATGAAAATGAGATCCAAGTAGAAAGTGCCATTGTTGAAGACTCATCACCAGATATAGAATTTATTGACTTGTGTCCCATGCATGATTTAATATAAGAAAAAGAAAGCCAAGAAGATCCTGAGTCTACATCTACACCTGAATCTCAGCCAACTGTTGAAGTAGATGAATGTAACCAAATTTCTGCCATAAAAAGTAGTATTTCAAAAAACAAACATCTGGCAGTTATTGCTTTAGAAAAGCAAGCAAAAAAGATGAAAGCCAATACAGAAAAAAAATTTCCACCTATTGATGGAGGCTCTTTAGATATTGTACCAGTGCCTTCTTTAGATAGGGGGAAAGGGGACCAGAGAAATATCCTAGGTGTTGTCTTAGACAATACTGATGGATTTTACAAAGTAGGAACTTCAAGTGGTATCCTGCCACAATTATTTTCAAGGAACCAAATTGCTCCTTGCAAGGCAATGTTTATGTCTAATACTGATGTTCCAAATACAGAATTGGCATTAAGAACTATAGTTAAGAAACAATCAAGGTTTGGTGGTCAAGGATTTATCAAATGCAATTGTAAAAAGAAATGTGTAGATGGAAAATGTCATTGCCGCAAAAATGGACTTATATGTAACTCAAAGTGTCATTATTCACTTGATTGATTAAATAAATAAAATAAAAGTTACAGTTCTTTTTTATTTATATTTTATAATAAATTAATAGGATAATGGCATATATTAGTATTCAATTTTACTAAAGTTATTTTTTACTTTTATAGTGTTAGGTATGTATGCTCCATAACCAATTTGTTGTCAGTTTTTGAACCACTATTAAAGTGGAACAAGAAGTTTTGTTAAAAGTTACAATTTTGCTATGTCTTTAGTTAATTTATTTCATAGTACATATTTTTATTTCAGTTTTGCATTGAAAATTTAAAAGCTTTTATGAATTTCTCAGACTTTATTATTTCCTTTATATTGATTAATTTTATTCAATACTAGTGGAGCATTTATGTGGTAAAATGTGCATTACTTTCACTGATTTCCTAATTTTTACTGAATTTTTATATAACATTTGTCAGCATCCATCACTATCCTATTTCCTTGGTGCAAACTTTACACCATCCTAAAAATATGCATTGATTTATCTCACAATAGTTTTTTTTTTTCGATGAACATATTTTATAATATGTTATTGAATGTCAGATATTGAATATATAAATTTAATCTGCATATTTTAATTTCTTCTTCACTTTATATAATAATAAGATACTAGCACAAGAAAATAATATAAAGCAGTGGTGGAAATGATATTTTGAAAACTTGTTAAATGTAGTGTCTGATACAGCAGCAGTAGTACAATTAGATACTGTCATGGCAATGGTACTTGACATTAGAAGGGAAGAAGTTAAACAGGCCATAAAAACAGTGAAGAAAGGAAATCAGAAATATCTAGATAATATCTTTAGATACCATCTAAGGCATTAGATGAAAGTGTAATACATTAGCTCATAGGATTGTTCAAAAAAATTATGAAAACAGGACAAATACCAAATTAGTGGAGAAACAGCAAATTAAAGCCAGTTTACAAAAATAAAGAATTTATATAAGGTTGAATGCTCGAATAAATGAACTTTGATAAAATGAAAGGCAGATATTGAGCACACTTTTCTTAATTTAATCTTGCCCAAGTACTTTTGCTATCTAAAGCATCACCAGGGGCATTTCGTCAATTTTGAGCTATCCAACAAGTGCAGAATGTAATAAACATAAAACTGTACAAACACTACACTAAACAAGGACAAACAGTTTAAAATTATTTAAAGCTACATTCTTGTGGCAACAGGAGAGAGAATGAGAGAATTCTCTCTCCTGTTGCTAACAAGAATGTAGCTTTAACCAATTTTTAAATAATTTTAAACTGTTTGTCCTTGTTTAGTGTAGTGTTTGTACAGTTTTATGTTCAATGTTATGTTTATTACATTCTGCACTTTTTGGCTAGCTCAAAATTGACAAAATGCCCCTGATGATGCTTTAGATAGCGAAAGTACTTGGGCAAGATTAAATTAAGAAAGGTGTGCTCGATATCTGCCTTTCATTTTATCAAAGTAAAAATAAAGAAGACATTTAAAAATGTATAAACTAAGTATAGGATAATAACATTAATCATATCAATGTGAAAATTTGGGAACAAGTCATTAATATACATATACAGGGTGTTGCAGGGATAAGAAACCAAGAGCTACTACATAATTAAAATAAAAACATTTCAAATTTTATTGGAATCTGGATATATAAGTCTAGTCTAGTAACCCATAATTTTAATGGTAACTACACAGTACACCTTTTGTTTTATAATTTATGAAATAACTGTTAGAAATTATTTTAAACTATTTATTTGCTGAATATCTGTAATAACAAAAAAATATAAAATTTCACCAAATTAACCAATAAAATGTTCAAAATGACCTCTATACAATGATATAATCTATGTTCAAAGCCTCTTTATACATTTGCACATACTTCAGGTATCTACATTGGACATTATTTTGCAATGCTGCAAGATCTGCAGAAAAGTTGTATATACTTTTGATTTAAGGTATCCTGTCAAAAAGAAGTTCAACGGCAAAATATCCAGTGATCTGGTCAGCCAATCTATTGGAACACTTGCTAATCCAACACCCTGTTTACTGTCACTCCAATGATGACAAATACATAGCTTAACTTAAACATTAAACATAAAGGCACACTAGTTGGAAAAACACATAATTGATATGGGTTGTTACTTATAATTTCACTAAATTCTTCACAAAATTGGAGCTAAATATCAGGATTATCTTTGTTTAATCAATGAAGTAATCTGATTTTATAAAGGTGAAATGCAGAGGATTTTACAATTCGATAAACACTAGATGATGATTCATGAGATGTCCCATAGACTGTTAATTATTGTCCAGTTGTATATAACCAAGTATCTCCACTTTAACGGCTTCTTTTGACATTGGCATTGTGTTTTCTATTTTTAATGTCACCTGTTTACTCTATATATCTTTTCTTTCTCTCATTCTATCTCTTGAATCTTTGAAATGTTTCACTACCATTTTGATACCATTATCACTTATTGTAGAACACAATTTCTTCCAACATATTTTTTAATCGTTAATGATTTTTAATAAAACCGTTAATTTTCCTTCACTACTAAAGTCCAGGAAGAGATTTCTCTGAGATCTCTACCATTACCATCATGGAATAATTAATAATGTTGGCGAGTTGGCCTAAAAGTTCGGGATACGAAAACCAATTTCTGTAGTTGGACTATTATTATTTATATTTTAGTTGCACACAGCATTTTGGCGTTGCCGATTCGAAAAAGAACAACTTTAAATATATATAAATAGAAAATATAAACATATTTTGCATAATATTAACCAAAATGTTCGATTTTTGATTTAGTGTGTCGCCTGTCAGGAAGAAGAAAAATATCGTGGCTTCGTAATCTACGTGAATGGTTCGGGTGTAGTTCGATTGAACTTTTTAGGCGCGCTGCTAACAAAGTCGCAGTGGCCATGATAATTTCCAATCTCCGATAGGAGTGGCACGAGAAGAAGAAGAAGTCGCCTGTCAATAATAATCGATTCGAATCGATGAGCATTTCGATTGTCATTTTTAATTTTGACCATTTCGGACATTGTACAGTTTGGAGGTACAATGCTAGAAGTGGACAATATTTTCCGAACAATGTTAGGATTGTCCAATTTCAGGCATTGCTCGTAACATATATATATATATATATATATATATATATATATATATATATATATATATATATATATATATATATATATATATATTACTTTAATACGTAAATGATTGATTTTTTAGTTTTAGTAAAAGTAAAATCATCAATTCAAAATTTTTATATCATTTATGAATAGTTTAGATTGAAGTGAAAAGTTTTTATAGTTTTTAATCTTCCAAATAGTAAAGCGTTATAAATTGTAAGCTTTTGAGGCTAGATGATATGCAAATTTTGCATGTACATTTTTATTAGACTTAGGTATTCTCAATAATTCATTTGTTATACTGTGTTACAATGTTATGCTGTATATGGCTTTTAAAATGTTTCTTTTTATGGATAACTGTAACTAATGTATCAAAGTACCGTGATCTTATTATATAAATATCCCTTCCATAGAGTAGATTTTTTTATTTCATAACTTGCTGTTTGGAGCATTTTTTATCTTTTAGTTGCCACAAGGTATATAGTTAAACAACAAAAACTTTACTTTTAAAAAACTAAAATAAACGAAATATATTTGTGATATTATTAGCTTTTTTCTGATCCAATAAAAAATTGCATTCTTTTAAGCATAAGCTTAAGATCAGTTTAACGAATAGTCAGGGAAGGTCGGGTGTGGTATTATCCCTAAAATATTACAATTCATAAAAAGATAAAGTTTAAAAGGAACGTGTAATACATTTCGCATTTGTTTATATAAAATATGTTTAATAATTCGAATCGAGGACATCAATAAAATGGCCTCGATTAGAATGTGTAAAGTCGGCAGAATTATGAATCGCAAATTTGTCGTAGGTTATGTAAAACAAACTTGACCCACTAATGAACGACTGCTGACTGTTGCAAGGTCTATTATAAAAGAGACAACGACTTTTATCTTAAGGGCAGAACTAAATTAACGTCAAGATAGCAACTTGATGTAACGCGATCATTAATTATGAAGTAGTCTCAGCAACGTCAACTAAGTACTGAATATAATTAAAATAAGTAATGTTAAGAAAATAGTGTAAAGTTGTGTTCTAAATAAATGGTCATCAAATATAACAACCCCAGCATTTACCATATGGCAATCCTGAAGTGGTAGAAACCAGGAGTCTTCATCCCAAGAGGCCTAGAATGGGAGGAAAATCATCCAAAGATGAGCTACAAGAGAATGGAGTCGTCAACAGCAACTTCATAGTCAAAACCAAAGATATCAGACCAAGCGAAGAAATAAAGGTACTATTTATACGTTATTACCACAGTCCTGATACTGAAGTTAATATGGTCATTATGGAAGGCGCATAGGAGAAATATGAAGCGGAGAATACACCGGGACATAGCAGCGAGGTCGACAACAAATTTAGACGTTTAAGTGGTGAGTTTGCATATTATCTATTTTTATTGCACTCCCTTACACGCATAATAATATGCCAGTTGATTTTTTATTTATTATTTCTTTATTGAATCTATTATTATTCTATTATTATTATTATTTATAACATTTATTGATTATTAATTATTATTTTTATGACTTTTGATGACAACTTTGCTTATATTTGGGTATGGATAATTTTTAATTTATTAACTTATTGAATTTTAACGGATAATTGACGATCTTATTTTTCTGAATGAATATATTTTTTTTTGGCTAGGTAACTACTTATTGAATCTTATCGTACTACATAAGACTATCGGATTTGTGTTTTCGTTTTAAATTCCTAGCAGTTGGGAAGATTTTGTTAAAATACTTGAGACCATTACGCAGGATATAACCAAACAGAGCAAAAGAGTGTTGAAAAAGGAGATACCGAAAAGCAAGGAGGTAAAGATTGAGATAACGACACAATTAATTGAATCATATAATAGATTTGTACACCTCATAACCAAAAATCGGGAAGCCTTAACTGATATTCAGAGAGAGACTTGTAAGAGATACTTTAGTACAAATCGAGACAAGGTCATATGATCGTTCCAAGCCATAAATTCCAGAATATTAGTTCCTAATCTGATAACTCAACAGATTGACAAAGATATAGACGAAGATCAAAGCGACACAGAACAAGAAGAAACCATGGCTCTTAGTATCAACGAATTTTTAAATATTGCAAGCAAAATTTTACTGAGTGAATTCGACGGAACCACAGGAAAACTACAACCCTTCTTAGACGCACTTGAACTTTTAAAGAAAATAGCAGTAGGACATGAGGAAACAGCGGTAAGCCTCATAAAAACAAGATTAACAAATAAAGCCAGAAATTTGATAACCGCAGAAGATACAATTTTAGATATACAAGCAACATTGAAGAGAGAACTAAAAGGTGACACGCCGAAAATGGTGATAGCTAAACTCGAAAAAAGGAAACAAGGACATAGGGATGCAGCTATGTACGCATCTGAGGTTGAGGCACTAGCCGAACAATTACAAGTGGCATACATAACAGAGGGAATGCCAGGAGAGTTGGCTAAGAAGTATACAACGGAGGCAGTGGTGGCTACGATAAAACGTAATGCCAGCACAGATAAAGCCAAGCTGATATTAGAGGCAGGCAACTTCACAACCCCACAAGAGGTAATGTCAAAATTTTTATCAATAGACACAACAGAAGACAACGCACATGGAAGAGTGTTAAACTATAGAACGCACTTTAACAAAAGAGGAAAATTCCAGCACAAAAGAGGATATTACAATGGATATGACCAGTGGAGGAGACCAAATTTCTCGCAACAAAACGATTTAAAAAGAGATCACCGTCCACATGAACAGAAAGGGTTCAGAAAATTCAATAATCAAGCATATAGAGGATATTCAAGAGGATTCAATGAGAATATACGATTATTAGAAATAGAAGATAGTCAGCGCGAATCAGAAAACCCACAGTTGGGGTTTTGAACAACCAATTCTTATATAAGACGGAGGAACAGATGACAGAATTAGAATACTATATCTACAACTTCGACTTAAACCTAACAAATTTCGTAAGGATAAAAACAGGAATCTTAGGACGAGTAAATACATTTATTATAGACACAGGAGCGGATATTTCAATACTTAAATGCACACAAGACTCTATGCGAGAACATGTAAGACCAAATACAAAAGCGAGAATAAAAGGAGTAACCCGAGGAGAACTGCAAACAATGGGAGAAATCGAAACTACGCTAGACGTAAGTAGCAATCCTTTTGGGCATACCTTTCAATTGGTAGAAAACAACTTTCCTATCCCAACAGACGGAATAATTGGAAGAGATTTTATCACAAATTATCAATGCATATTAGACTACGCGAATTTAAAAATACACATCAAGAATGATAGAAAGTATTACATCAGTACGAATATTTTGGATACTGTAGACGATAGCACAATTTTAATACCACCCAGATGTGAAGTTTACAGAACAGTTCAATATTTTCAAACGTTAAAGGCGAATAGACTAGTAGAACAACAGGAGATACTACCAGGAATATTCATAGCGAGAGCGATAATATCAGGAAATAACCCATATATCAAAATTTTAAATACAACTTACGAAACTGTTACGATAGAGACAGGTACAATCAAAACACTAGACATGAAATTGTTCAAAGTATACAGATTAATCAACGACAGCAAGGACAGGAAGAAAGAACTAAGAGAAACATTAAAGCTAGATATTCCAGAATACACGCGAGATAAATTAGTATCGTTATGCGAAGATTTTGCAGATATATTTGCATTAAGACATGATATGCTAACATGCAACAACTTTTATGAACAAAAATTGAGAGTAAAGGAACACACACCAGTTTACATAAAGAATTATAGGACACCACATTCACAAGCAGAAGAACTGAATAGACAAGTACAACAATTAATAGACCAGGGAATTGTCGAGCCATCGACATGAGAATACAACAGACCGGACGTACTAGTACCGAAAAAAGCTATAGATGGAAACAAAGCATGGAGATTATGTATAGATTTCAGACAGCTAAACAAGAAACTAGTCACAGATAAATTTCCGTTACCAAGAATAGACTCAATATTAGACCAACTAGGAAGAGCAAAATGGTTCTCAGTAATAGACTTAATGTCAGGGTTTCACCAGATACCATTAGAACAATCATCAAGGAAATACACATCTTTTAGTACGGAAAAAGGAGCATTCCAATTCACCAGACTACCTTTTGGACTAAATATAAGCCCAAATAGCTTTTCAAGAATGATGTCAATAGCATTCACAGGTTTAACACCGGAGAAAGCATTTTTGTATATGGATGACATAGTGGTGATAGGAATAACAGAAAAACATCATTTAGACAACTTAAAAAAGACATTTGAGATATGTCGGTAATTTAATTTGAAGCTAAACCCAGCAAAATGTCAATTTTTCAGAAAAGAAGTTACATATTTGGGAGACGATCTTTCGCAAGAAGGAGTATCACCGAGATAAAGCGAAATATTCAACAATAGAGAAATACCTGACACCGAAGACAGCGGACGAAGCCAAAAGATTCGTAGCATTTTGTAACTACTACAGACGTTTTATTCCGAACTTTGCAGAGATATGCATACCTATAAACAGATTGTCGAGAAAAGAAGTAGAATTTTTTTGGTCACAAGATTGTGAAGAATCATTTAAGAAACTTAAATCAGCTTTGATAAAACCACCTATTCTCAAATACCCAGACTTCAAAAAACAATTCATACTAAAAACAGACGCATCAAATGCGAGCTGCTCAGCAATTTTAAGTCAGAACTACGACGGAACAGATTTACCAGTAGCTTACGCATCGCGAAGCTTCAACAAAGGAGAGCTTAACAAACCTATAATAATTAAGGAATTACTTGCAATCCATTTGGGAATCAACCATTTCAAATGTTATTTATATGGAGCACCAACATTCTTGATAAAAACGGATCATAAACCACTAACACACCTATTTTCGATGACAGAACCTACCTAGAAACTCACGAAAATCAGATTAGATTTAGAAAAATACGATTTTGAGATAGAATATATAACAGGGAAAAATAATTACGCAGACAGCCTTTCGAGAATATCAACGAACCAGCTAAAAGACTTATACATAGACAACAATCATATATTGAGCTATAACCAGAGCTCAATCAAAGAAGAAAGCGGAAAGAGCAGAGTACAGGGAGACAGAAGAGGAAATTACATTACAGCATAAAACCCACAAGCAAACAGTAAGAAAGGTACTAAATAATATGGAGGCGCATAGACTACCAATTTTGTCTTTTGGAGCAAACCGAGTCTCACCAAGACTGAGCACTCGGGTCAAAAACAAAATCAAATGCAGTAAGAGCATGACCACAGGATTTAATCACTTTGATTTAGGTCAATTGTTGGTACAGCTTGATCAGCTAGCGGTAGAGAATGCAATAAGTAAAGCAAAAATATATGTAAATGATATTATTTTTAAATTGTGCACAATTGATGAATTTATAAACGAAGGAAATAAGATATTGAAAAATGTAGACATATACATATGCGAAGTACCAGAAATCATAGAAGATGACCAAGAAAAACTGAGAATAATAGAAGAATACCATAATCACCCGATGTTTGGAGGTCACGTGGGAAATAATAGACTTGTAAAGAAACTAAAAGCCAGATTCAGATGGAAGAACATGGAAAAGGACATACGTAAATATATTAAACATTGCCATAAATGCGAAATTAATAAACCAAAAAGATTACATGTCGAAGAATTTGTGATATCGGACACTTCGTCAAAACCATGGGACATAGTGTATATAGACACGAGTAGAGGGCAAATGAGAGTTCTAGCCGCACCGTTCGTATACCCCCCACCATTATTATACCCCCCTCCAATGGTGAGGTAAGGGGTGAGAGTTCTAGCCGCACCGTTCGTATACCCCCCACCACCGACCCCTACCCTTTTGTATACCCCCACCACATCGCATACCCCCCACCACTGACGAGGTCAACGATCGGTCAAGGGGTCAACGAAGGGTCGAGGTCAAGGGGTCAACGACCGGTCAAGGGGTCAAAGACCGGTCAAGGGGTCAATAACCGGTCAAGGGGTCAACGACCGGTCAAGCGATCAACGATCGGTCAAGGGATCAACGACCGGTCAAGGGATCAACGATCGGTCAAGGGATCAACGATCGGTCAAGGGATCAACGATTGGTCAAGGGATCAACGATCGGTCAAGGGCTTAATGAACGTTACACACAAAGGATAAAAATATACATTATCAGTGAAAGTCAAACAGGTCAGGTATGTAAAAACAAGAATTAGCAATAGACAACTTTATTTTTATAAGGTAAAATAAGGAAAAAAACAAGAAGTAGGTTAATAGTGAAACAGAATAGTGAAGTACAATAGTGTTTCAAACACGGTAGCTTTATTTGGGTAAATTCATTATATAGAATATGTGGTGGAAACAAGGTGCATTTTACACTCACACCATATTAATAAATGCTAAATACGTAAATAAAACAATTATTATTAGTACAGAAATGCTTTTATTAAATACATTATACCGTTAATACAATAAAGTCTAAATATAAGATTATTAAGTTTGTGATTTACTTGAACCATCTTCAACCATACCATCAATGTCTTTATCAATAACTTCATTACTGGAAGTATCATCTTCGTTATTTTCTTCTTTTTCGTATAAAACAGATGGAAGATAGTCTTTTATTCGAATTAAATAACCATCCAACTTTACAACTTTTAGTAACGATACAAATCCATATAAACATATTTGGTTTTTAAGATACAAGTCACAGATTTCAGCACCTTTTTCATATTTTTTATCTAATTCTTTACAAAATTCTGGAGAATAAGATGATGGACGCACTGCACCATAAACGGCTTCATGAGAAGCATCAAACTCCAGATTTGAAAAAAGTTGGTGTAAGTTTTGAACACCACTTTTTAAATCCGTAACTTCAATTTCGGTAACGTAACACATCCACATTGTAAATACTAGCAGTAAAGCTGAAGAAGAACTGTAGGAATTAGCTCTACAACGTGTTATTAAACAAACACCCCACCAACAAACTCTCCCACTACGATAAAAAATCCATTTCAAAACTATCTACATAAAATTCATCCCCACCATCATTTTCTGCTTCTGGTAGAAGTAGTTTAGCTTGCTGGATTAAATAATCGAGATTTTTTTTGTTGTTGGTTAGGTATAAACGTATCTATTTTGTAATGACCCCACGCTAATGTGTTAATAGTTCCGGGTATAACATATCTCTTATCATCGTGGGAAATTAAAGCAACCTTATTTTTTATTTCAGTATACATTTCATGTAAATGTGACTTAAATGTATACATTTTACGATAAATCTTTGCATTAGTATTATCAACTACTTGTTTATAATCCGTAAATGTTAAAGATTTATTTATAACGTTTTTGGAAATTCCCTTAGCTTTTTTAAGGTTATCATTGTTACTTAATGTCACACAATAAGCTTTGGCACCAGTACCACAAAAATTTGTAATTGGTTTACCTTTAAACTCATCCTTTAATTTACCAACCACTGATGGTGTTTTTGGTATATTAAAGATATTATCGGCGGGGTAATTGGATGTATCAAATAAATGAAGGTTTTCTTTGATATCGCGGTAAACGTTTTCTGTTTGAATGTGTAAAATTAATGAATCAGTGTCGGTATACAAAAGTGCGACATTATCTACATATTTAGCTTTAATGTAATTGTAAAAAAATCAATCATACGAATTTTGGATATTTCTAAAATTGAAAAACCGACATATACCGGTTTGTCGTAAATTATTTTTAGGATATTCATTTGAATTGCAACTAAATTATCAGAAAATATTGAAACAGAGTGAAAATTCGGCATACTAATAAACCCTTCAGCACCGATGCTCCCAGGCAAGTTTTCAGAGTGGGATAAAACTTTAATATCAACCCTCTTATCAAGGTTTTCCATAGTTTTCCCGTAAATAGAGTTTGTGTAATTTTTATATGTACTTTTATCAAATTCATTATTTAAAGAATTACGTAAATTTGTGTTTAATTCAATATAAGGTTTTAACCACAATGATTGAGAAAATTCTAGAATTCGATGAATTTTAGTCACCTTTAAACCTTGTTCAGTACACTGTTTCAAATTTCTATAATGGATAATATATTTATTTTTCGGTAACAACGTTAATACAAGCTTGGGATCTTTACTATTAGGAGGAATCAGATTTTCAGGACAAAACGGTAAGTCGTTATGGAAATCATGTAATGTTTCAGGATAAGCTAAATCAACTTCTAAGACATACCCCTTTGGAGATTCATCATCGACTGATAAACAATCAAAATGAGTGATTTCTACATCATCTAACCATCGAAAATCACCATGCGGAAGGAATTGACTCATAGCGTAACCATAAAGGTTTGTAGCATCTAAATAAAGAATATATGAAGTAGGTTTAGAACAATCATAATTCCCACAATACTGATTATTTGCAGCAGCAAATCTATTGCTACACTGACTTATACCTCCACGTATACCCTTTTTAAAAAAATGGAGCATGTCTATATCCGTCAATAATTCAAGCTGAACATTAGTTTTACGCAACATAGCATCCCGGCTAAGTGATGGAGCTGTTAAATATTGAGCAGGATATAGTTTATAGTTAAATAAACAATTATGTCGAAAGTTTTCGAACACATCAGCTAATAATAAAATATCTGATTTTAAATAAACATCTGAGTACTCTCCTAAAGTGTTACAATTAAAAACTTCCCAAACTCGCTTAGCTCGTAAGTACTTTTCATCGGAAATGCCTTCACCTTTTAAAATATCGAAAAATTCTTCTTGTGTGGGTAAAGATACCTCACCAAGTTTTGAAAAGTTATCCAGGTATGAATAAGGGAAAACACCTTTTTGTCGTAACAATCCGAACTCTTCATTTGATCGACAATATTTTTGTAACTCTAGACATTGGTTATCATTTAGGGTTTTACTTAAATTATCCAGTGAATGAGGTAAAAATCTGAAAGAATCTACAAACCTTAATTTTAAATATATATTTCGCTCTAAATCACCACGATCAACTAAAAGTAGTTTGGTGAATGATATATATTTTTCTTTAGTTTGTGCAATAACATCAATTTTTTCGTTATTCTGAGCTAATTTTGTTATAAACAGATGCGAATCGTAATTGGTTAAATTATGCATGAAAACAGGTATGAACTTAGGTAATTTGTAATTTAAATTACAAGCGTTATGAGCCGCGCCAGAAAACAACCCTTTTAGATGTGAATGATCTCTAACTTTAATTTCGTTAATATCGAACGGTTTATCACAAATGTGACAACACTTACTAGTAAAAAATTGTAATTCCTCTTCTGGTGTGAGTTTTTTCATAGGTTTAATATGTTTAAGATATTTATGATAAATAGTGTAAACTTTTTCCTCTAGTTTTTGAATAAACTTTTCAACCACGTTGTCACCGCGATAAATGATAAGTTGTGATAAACTGTCATCAAAATAACATTTAACATAAAAACCGAATGAATATGGTGTATGCTGATAGGTTTTGACAGTAAACGAGGAATTATCAGAAGGTGTTGCATATTGTATCGGTTGCAGTATACTTTCAAAATCAGCATATATAACAAACGGAACTTGCATTTGTTTCTGAAAGTTGGAAAACTGTAAGATATTTTCTTTTTGTAGATGTCCATATTTATTGAGAATCATGTTGGTAGTTGGAAGCTTAGTATATACAAAGTTGCAATCGTTGTCTTCATGTTTGCAAAGACGTTCTAAGGATGAGAAAAATTGTAAGCAACCATTACATAGAAAAGTCTGACCATTATGGTGTGATTTTTGTTTTGATATTAACCGCGATAAATTTTTAATGTAACAATAATGACTATTCCCGTACTCATCAAAAATAAGTAATAAGTTAACATGTGTAGCTTTTTTAGATTTTGTATGATACAACGGTCCAACGATTTCCAATTGTGTGATATTATTTTTAAAACATTCACTAATCCCAAAAACGTTAATCGAAATATTATTTAGTAATTCAAATTTTGGTATATCTGAGTTTCATAGGGAATTCTATATTATGGAACTTTAAGAGACTAGTATAATGCGGATAAGAAGTAGTAAGATTGGATTTACCTGTTGGGTCAAAAATTGATGCGTTTACCGCCCAACCAAAACATGCTTCATCTTTATTCATTATATTAATAATTGCTTTCTTCATCTCGATTTGTCGTGGTAACCTGATATATGAAGAAGATCGTAGAGGGTTGTACTTATTAATGTTAACTTCTAATGATTGGATTTGTAAAAGACTCCATCCAGATTCCTTTTCTTGTATTTCCGAAACCTTGGGTAATATCTCCCTAATAAAATCTTGATATGCTTGTTTCAAATTAGTAGAAATAGTAATAATCTGATTTTTTGTATTAAATGATTTTAAATCATAAGTATCTTTTTCAGGTATTGTGTACATAGAGTAAAGTTCGAAATTAACTTTTAACACTTTAAATTTATGTAAATAGTTATGTAGGAGCTTCAAAACGTTACCTTCAATTTCACTAAAAAATTCCAAGTGATCAGTATGATGTTTGTTGCTAGAAAGACGGTAACTACCGATACGATTTTTAAACGCACTTGATAGTTTCTCAACCCCACTATCATTACTAATAACACTTTTCTGTGAATTACTACGTAAATGTCCTGTTAGTCCTCTCCCAGAAATTTTTTTATAACAATCTTGACATTCGATAACATTGGATGTAGTGGTAATTGGATGAAAAATAGATCTAAAGGGAGTTGCTTCTACAATGGTTGAATTGTAATTATTAGCGGATGTAACAACATCTGGGTCATCATTAAGTTTCACCTTTTTCCCTTCATTGAATCGTTCCGGACAACTTTCCCGTTTATGCCTACTTACACTGCTTTTCTTGGATAAAACTTTTAAACAAGAGTTACACTGCATGGTTGTTGACTGAAGCTAGGCTAGGTTGTACGACACGAAAATGAACAATAACGAAAGAAGTGTGGGGTATAAATATAAACTTGTTTTGATTACCGGTTTTAAACTGGAAATACCGGTTTTAAACTGGAAATACCGGTTTTATGGTATTATTAGAGTAAATAATTACAAAAACTAACAATATATCCCAAATATAGATAATTACCGCATTTATAAGCGTGGTTAAAAGTAAAAGTGTAACAAAAAATAGTTTTTTTTACCGCTTTACCGCTATATGTAATATATATATAAACTTGTCTTGATTACCGGTTTTATGGTATTATTGGAGTAAATAATTACAAAAACTAACAATATATCCCAAATATAGATAATTACCGCATTTATAAGCGTGGTTAAAAGTAAAAGTGTAACAAAAAATAGTTTTTTTAGCGTTTTACCGCCTTACGCGTTAATTTTTTCTCAAAGTAGAGTGGTTGGAAGGTGGTTGTAGGACTAAAAAAAAAACCCTGATGTGGAAAACCAACAATAAGCGCAAAGCTGTGCAGACATACATAAACTCAACTATAGCGGGTAGAGTATTCACTTCATTTGCGAGAGCTTACATCGCCTTCGAGTATTCACCTTTCTTTGTTACAGCAAGTGTAGATCCTGTTTCACCCACCATTTCGCGTTGCTTGGCTTGGGTTCGGTTTGTTGTATATCACCCCGTTTAAGTTATGCAATTTCAAATAGTCGCTTCTTTTCGCAATGAAAACCGTACAACGTTCTGCGTGTCGCGAGCCGGGGTTGTTGGCTAAAAAAAGAGTTTTATATAATAGTGTGCCAGATACTGAGTTTGAGGAACCGTTAGCTAAAAGACAATTAATTAACACGGTTCCTCCTTCAATCGAGTCGCCGCCGCCGGTGTGTGAAAATTTGATTCCGTCCGCGACCGCACCGCCGTCACCAAGATCGGTCCCGTCTTCGATCTCTTCTCCGGTCTGTAAAATAAGGGATAGGCAGCGTGCACCGTCGGAAGAGAGTGTTGTTTTTGTAAATTGTAAAAAAATTAGTGAGGCTCAGCGCCTTATTTTTAAAATAAACAATAAAAAAAACTAAAAACTAAAGCAACGGTGCACTCCGCGGTTAATGAGAATGTCGTTCAGTCATCCACATTTATTAAGGATGACATTCTTCATGCCGCCGAAGAGGCTGCATGCAAACATAAAATGGTGAAGCAAGTAGCGGCGGAGGTGCACGCTCCTCCAAGCACCTCTACACCTTTCGAGGATATCTCCGACTATGAAGAGGAAACACCCTTAGGTGAAAACTTATCCTCTATCGAGGATATATTAGATATATCTGATTATGGATCACCACCAAGAGAGAAACCGTTGACGGAAACCCAAGTCTGGGAAAAAAAATTAATATCGAATTCGGAGCCATCATTGATTAATGTAGCGGCAAGCGCCCTACAAATCCCGAAAAAAGTAGAAACTCACCATCAAGCGTTTTGCGAGAATTACAAGGGGGGAGTTGTGTCGGCTCTGGAGCAGCATGCGGACCGTCTCCAGGAAAGTTTGAACGAGAGTATAAAAAATAGTGAGCTGCTTAAGAAAGCCACCGAAAATATTTTAGCATATGCTGAAAAAATTATGGTGGCTTTCCACGAAGAACAAATCCGGTTGACACAAGACATAAACAACACCAAAACTTTCCTAGCCAATACTGTAAGAACGGATTCTCGAGGTAAGAATTTTTATTATAATATGTTGCAACAATTTTACTAACAAAATTTACGTAATGCTATTAATGATAATTACAATACTGATAATGTTTTTTGTTTGTTACAGACTTTTTCAACAAAAATGCTGGTGGTGATATCCTGCGATGCTGGGGGATGAGTAAACCGTGAGTAATCCAATTTTTTACCTTAACTTTTACTTTTTACAATCATAATTAAAACAGTTTTCCACAAATTTTTACAAGCAAAAATTTAATTTATTATTTATTACAGAATTTTAATTTATTCTTCATTAAGTACTACCTTTAATTTTGTACACCAACCTTTCCTTCTTTAGGATCATAATAAAACAGTTTTCCATGAATTTTTACAAACGAAAATTTAGTTTATTCTCTATTGTGAAATTTTAATTTTTTCTTCATTAAGTGTCACCTTTAATTTTATATATCATTATGATATTTTATGTAGTTCTACATTCTGCTATTTCTTTGTTACAGATCCCACCCCGACGACCCTGTTATGTAAATTTAGTTTTAGTCTATTTTTGTATATAATATTTAGTTTTAGTTGTGTATATAGGTATATATAGTCTATATAGTTTATTTTTAATTGTGTTTAGATATTTATATAAATATATTATTTATTTTTGAATAAAAAATATGTAAAAATTGTTGTTTCTATATTTTCTTCTTCTTCATTTTGTGTATATAAGTATATATAGTTTATATAGTTTACTTTTAATTATGTTTATATTTGTATATATTGTTTATTTTTTAATAAAAAATATCTAAAAATTGTTGTTTTTATATTTTCTTCTTCTTCATTTTGTGTATACATGATTTTTATTGTGATTTTCTATATCGTTTTTTAATAAAAACATCTAAAAATTGTTATTTCTATATTTTCTTCTTCTTTATTTCGTGTAGATATGACTCTATCCGTTTTTCAATGCTCCTCCAGTAAGTTGTCGCTCCATCGTTTTCGTGGTCTTTCCGCTAATCGTCTCCCCATTAGGTGACAGTCTCTTACCATCTTTACTACTCAATTTGTTGTCATTAGACTCATATAATCATTCCATTCTACTCTTCTATTTCTCCCCCATTTCTTGATGTTCTTTACCGTACATCTCCGTAGTATATCTATACTTCTAGCACTCTCCCATAGCGTCTTACCATCGATTTTTCTGAGGGTTTTTATCTGTTGTTTCTAGCATTCTTTTCAACATTTAGACTTCTAGCTCTATCCCATAGTACCCTACCATCGATTTTTCTGAGGGTGTTCATCTCTGCTAACATTCTTTTTGTTCCCTCTGTGTCAGTTCGTGTTTCTACTGTGTATGTCATTATTAGCCTGATGACTGTTTTGTAAATCCTACCTTTCATTTCTTCCCTGATATTTTTTTTTCTCCATATTGTTTCATTCAGGTAACCTGCAGCTCTGCTCTATTACCTTGATCTCCCACTTCTGTTTTAAGCTTTCCATAGCTAGATAGTGCGACGTCTAGATAGTAAAACTCCATCACTTGTTCTATTATCTAACCCTCCAGCTCTAATTTATAACTTAGTAGATTTGTTGTTATAACCATGTATTTTGTTTTTGTATGTAATAAAGGAGAAAACGGAAAAGCATTAAGACATTTATTTTAAATTTTTAAATACAGTTATTAAAAAGAGATTTCAATAAAACTTCATGGTAAGTATATGGTTATAAGTATAGAATTTGAGTACAAAAATAACTAATAAGGATTTGCAACATAATTGAATTACAAATATATTACCATAATAAAGTACTAATATTTAAACGAATAGATAATTATCGGTTCATTAATTAGTTCGAATGGTGTTATCTCTGGTCCGCAAAACATATTATTTCCCGATACATCCTCAATCAGTTCGGGTGGTGCTATCACAGGTCCCAAAAACACATCATCTTCCGAGACATCCTGAAATTCCACGTCACTATACAATAAACTATCATTTTCTATACCTGACATGTCACTCTCCGACAAAGAACTAAACTCCTCTGATAGCTCGAGTGTTGACAAACTCCATACAGATAGATTACAATTCGTAGTAGAATCGCATGGACCATCATCACTAATGATGCTATAATTATCCCAATCTGTACTAGAGTCACACACACCACTCTCTACAATGATACTTGGAGAACCAACTTCCATGGTTGAATGTGTAAGGCTTACTGTCTAACAAATATTTTTGGATAGAACTCAACCGAAAGTATCTTTAAGACTGAGCTAAACAGGTTTAACAACAATGGGGGTAATTGCCCCGTCAAGGTCTTGTTGGATTTTTTCTTTTTATTCTATAGTCCGACCATAGACAAGAAAAGGTGAATATGCGGTCACCAAACCGGTTCAAACAAAGATAGGTGAATAACCGGTCAAGGTTTTATTCTTTTTATCCTATGAACGTGGGTAACAAATGTGAACAAACGGTCAAGGTCTTATTGGTTTTGTATCTTGTTGTCAGTCTTTTTTGTTAATATAAATTTTTTCTTTTTATAGCGCAATTAGTGTTATTAATGTGATAATTGTTTAAAAATTTCAAGCTTATACCTCCCTCCAATATAAGTTTACATATATAGATTATTTTCCGAACTAACTTATTAGTTAAATATGTGTCTTGACGACGGTAACAATGATAGTATATCTCGTACTGGGCGGCAATTTGAAGACCGTTTACTTTCTTTTAAATATTGGAAGGGTACAGTTGAACCCCTGTTATTAAGCAAAGCTGGGTTTTACTATACAGGGGTTAGTGATATAGTTCGGTGTTTCTACTGCAATACTGAAATATATAAATGGGAACCTTCCGATATACCAATTGAAGAGCATTTAAAGTATAGCGACTATTTTTTTGCAAAAATGTTGGCGACAAAATATCGAAGTTCGAAAAAAAAATGTGTTCAACGAAGTTTTAACAATATAATACCATATATTTTAATAATATGTATTATTAATTTTTTTATTTTGTTAATAAATAATTAAAATATTTTTATATATATTTCAATTAAAAATGTGTCTTGACGATGGTAACTTTGGTAGTATACATCTGTTTGAAGATCGTTTACCATCCTTTAAATATTGGAAAGGTGCAGTTAACTCGTGTTGTTAAGCAAAGCAGGGTTCTAGCATATAGGGAATGTCGATGTCGTTAGCTGTTTCTACTGTAAGGTCGAAATACGCAAATGGGAGCCATACGATATACCTATTGATGAGTGCATAAAGCATTCTACATGTCTGTTTGCAAGACTGATGAAATGTAATTCTATCTTTTTTATATATAATTTGTAATAAATTATAAAATGTTTTTGTACTACTTATTATAGAGTTGAATATACTATCGGTAACAAAGAAAGGTGGGGGTATTAGCGACACGAGCTTTAAAAACCGGTTTCGATATGGTTTAGTGGGGGTCGATGGTATATAACTTCGTTAATGTAATTCCAAAATCAGTTTAGACTATAATAATGTTTCAAGAAAGTATTAAATTTACTATGGATAAAGTGAAATTACTTAGTGAAAAATCAACACCTAATTTAACATCTATTGGATATTATACCAACAAAAAAAAATTGAATAAAATTTGTGTAAACTGTTGGGTGGAGGCACTTTGTGAACTCGGTCAAAACAACATATTTGATGATGTGTGTCTACCCTTGAAATTACGTCTGTATGTCAACGAATACCCGACAAAACGTTATCTGTTAGATACAGCTTTGGAAAGAATTTTCAAATTTTCCGACGTTTGGTTGTGGGTGGACCAATTCTTAAAAAAGACGTCAACTTTCGACACCCTTTTTCCAAAACTTGTCCAATACCAACAATTGGAATCTCTTAAGCCTATAGAAGACCTGCTACCACCAAGGATTCTGAAACGGTTGCAGTGTAAGGGGTATCAACATCCCTTCAAATGTGAAGGTTGTTTAGGTTCTGTAAGCTCATGGAACACCTGCTAGCACCAGGGATTCTGGGATGATTGAAGCGTGTCAACATTCCCAAGAGTATGAAGGTTGTTTGGCTGGAACCTGTAGGTGCAAGTAGGTTATAGATAGAACTTATTATTGTAGTTTGGATCAAAAAAATAAAAAGTGAAAAATATATTGTTTTTATTCAAATTTACTCCATTACAAAATTTTCATAAATAAAAAATACATTTGAAAGGGCGCATATACATTTTTGTTTAGAGTGGTAAAAACATTTTGCTTCTGATATTGGTAGTGGTGGGAATTCGCCTACTTCAATTACAGGTGTGGAAGAATATTTTCTTATGTAATTCGCTTTTTCCATTCCTTTTAGATAAACAATTTCAGCTTTATCTGTTAATTCCTTGATAATTTTTTTAAATTCGTATAAGGGGGTAAAACCTTCATTCCAAGAGATGAAGTGATGGTGTTTGCTTAACCATACAGCTTGCTGAATTAGATCAGGAGGTAACATTCGTAATGGGAAAGGTGGTTTAAAAATATATATTACAACTTTATCACCCGAGTAACACGCTAATTCTTTACAAATAAACCTATTATTCTCAATTTTAAAACCTTGGATATCAATAACAAGTTTCATATTTTTAACTGTTGGAGTTTTTGGAGAACTTGTTTGAAGGCTTCGTATTGTTGAATTTGTTTTTTAAGTTCTTTTAAATTGTTTATAAATTTTTTTATCGTGTTTTCGTGTGAACGTTCCATCATCAACTAACGTTTGTAATTATTACTATTGAATAATATACAGTTAAAACGCATGCGTATTAATACTGCTTTACTATTTTTGTTAATGGATTATATGTAAATTCTTTCTCGTGTAAAATTAAACAATATGCGGATACATCAGTTGTTGATGGTGTATTTGTTTCAAATTCGATCCGCAGAGCGATGGATCCATTTTGAATCACTTCTTTCTATCTACTGCAATCTATATGTATAAGCGGCGTCTTAGTTTTAAAATCTTGCGGGTTAAATATCGGTTGATTTAAACTTAAATTATAATAACTTGTCTGAAAACTTCCAAACATTTCATAAATTTGAGCGAATTTATTGGTTTCAAAATCTATTTGTAAATCATTATAAGGATATCTTTCAGAATTCAAAAATACTTTTATATTTTTGAGGTCGTTATGATCAAATTTGCTCATATCTTTAGTAATCTTTGATTTTCTCCCTTTTTGAAATGCAATAATGATATGTATCGGTGTTTCAATATTAGTACTGGTTTTTACCGCCCACGTATGCCGTGTTGTATTATTTAATGATGGATATTCAATCATTTGCCACAAACGAAATTTAATTGGTAGCTCAATATTTTTATGAGCTATACTATTTAATCGTAGTTGTTCACGCATGCTTGGGCTAACATAGGCGACATTCCATTGCAATTTTGTTATTTCAACTTTAGGGCGTTCGGTGTCGTCTATACTTACAACTGCGTCCACATCATCATTAGATCGTATTAAAATAAGCTCTTGCTTCACATTCATAATAATTTTTCTAAAATCTTCAAAAAATCCTGATAATAATCGTAATGGGATACACACGTTAAAGTTACCATGAGCATCCACAATTATTTTTTCATTCCCTGCTTTTGGGAACCATCCAGCATTTTGGAACAGAATACTTTCGTTTTCGTTAAGACTTAAATAATTTTTAATTGTTGATACCAGTCCGACCTCTCGAACAGAGTCTATAATAACCCCATTTACCTCATACCGTAGCTCACGAAATAAAAAGGAAATAGCGTTATTTATGAATTTAAGTTTTGTTGGTTCCTTATCGTCGTGGGTGAGTAGTTTTCCCTCAATATCTAGGTATGATGTTGACGGTAACGTATACGCGTCGAGATCTTGAATAGGGATTCGTATTTCATCGTTGTAGTTTCCGGGAATGTATGGTGAATAGGTGTGAAATTGATATTCCTGTATAGTTGTATCGTTATAAGGATGACCGGTTACTTGTAACACTTCCATCACACTAAAACTTTGAAGCCAAGATTTTTTAATAATAACCGATTAGATGGTGTTAATATTCCACTTGTTTTTTTGAAACTGTTCAATTTTTGTGTTTTGTCGGTTCTTTTATAGTTTTTTATGTAATCAGGTTGTTGGCGAGAAAAGTTTAGAACCATTATAATCGTTGTCGTAAATGTAAATTAATAGTAATCTCTTCTTGTCGAAAATTAAGTAATTTACCGTTTTGATCAACAATTTTTACACTAATGTTGTTGATTGTCCTAACGCTGATGGGGTAATATAAAATATTTTGAGGTGACTCAACTATTTTATACCCACTAGGTACGGTCGGAAAAAATTGATGGATTATATGAACTGGGTTTCCATTTAAATATGAGCCTGAAGCGATATTGCAATCAACACAGATTGCATTTGTCACTGAAATATCTACTGGTTCATCAGAAACGTGGATTTTATTTGCTTCCAGTTCTCTTCTCTTAAATCCAAAAATTTTACCTATTGAGTTTTCAATAGCGAAATATAGTGAACAATTACTCTTAATAGATACTTTAGATGTGTTTTTATCTGGAATAATATCTATATAAGCATCTTTATCCCTTTCTTTCATCAACACCTTTAAAATTTGAATTATATCTTCCAATTCATACGACCCCGAGGGGATAACAGTTGTATAAGTAATGTTACCGCGGCCAAAGAGAAATATATTATTAGAATCATCAATGTTGGGTATGGAGTTAAAAGAATAAAAGTTCGTTAAACCAACTTCATATTCAAGACTTTCGTCCAGGTAAATGGGGGGATTAAAATTATAACTTAAAATAGAAGACTTTCCGGTCAGAGTGAAATTATACGACATATTTGCTGGACGGTTCTATTGTTTAGACTGATTCAGACATCCTAACTATAATGGTTATATAGAAACTGTAATGCGTATTGACCGCAATTGTATGAATTACGTTGCAACCTTTCATAATTATAATATATATTTACGGAGCCGCCAGTTTTAAAGTATTTGATCACATTACTTGGTGGTGGTAAATCACCATAAGAATCAAAATATATTATATCGTTGTTATCCTTTGTATAAGCTGTCCAGTGTGTGCCTTCACCTTTATTTGAATCCATGTTTATAATACCGCATTCAGATTTTCGAATTTTACTTGGTAAAGTATCTCTCATGAATACATCTCTAAAATGCGGGATTTTTAATAATTTTACATATTTTTTTAAATCAACATCTGTTAACGGATGATGGGGGAATATTAGTTTTTTGAATATGGTTTTAAATACATCCCATACCCTTTAGCAGGTTTTAAGTATAACCCTTTACCTCCTTTCTCCATAGCAAGATTATGACGTTTTTGTTCAGCTATTTGTTCACGGTTGGTTTTTGCATCGTTAATAGCCTTCATAATGGATGCAGTTCCACCCCCAACCGCACTTAAAGCTCCAATTAACGGTAATAGTAAAGGTAGAAAACCTCCTTTTTTGGGTGTTTTAATAATACGTTTTTTCAAAGTTATTCTTTTTCTTTTTAAAGAACCACCTATTTTATTTAAACGTCTAATTTTTTTACGTAACCCCATACCCAATTTGCGTTTACTCTTCATCGCGGTTGTAACTAACCAAGCTGCTGCTTTTTCACCAAATGTAGCGTCTTTGGATTTTACTCGATCCCAAGCTTTGTTCTCTAATATTTTATCAGCTTCGTGTCTTTCACCAAGTTCTTTATGATTTGAATATGTAATGTCGTGTTCTTTACAGGCTTCGTCTAATAAATTTATTCCTGAATCACCACGTGTAAGTCTTTTCTCTAGCTTAGTTCCCGGTCCACAATACGAATAACCTGGGATGTGTACCTCGACTGGTAATTTATTGATGACAGAATTTAATAATCCGCAACCTCTTCGTTTAACTGTTCGATGTCTACTAATCCTTTTTCGTCTCATTATACTTTCTTTTATATATAATCTGATACCCTTTATATACTCACATCATTCCCAGATACAATGAAGATCGAAAAACAACAACTATCTCTCCCTATTACAAACCATGATGTAGTTGCGCAAGATATTAAAATAAAAAAACACGGGTATTTATTTGGTGGTGATTCAAAACGGTGTCTTATTATTGGACCGAGTGGATGTGGTAAGACTAATACATTATTATCGTTGATTGAGCATCCTAATGGCTTAAGATTTCAAAACATTTATGTTTATTCTAAATCACTTCACCAACCAAAATATATATACCTACGTAACTTAATTAAACCGATGTCTGAGATTGGGTATGAAGAATATAGTGATTCCGCAAACATACCCACTCCAGAAGATATTAAAAATCACTCAATAATAATTTTTGATGATGTTGCTTCGTGTGATCAAAAACTTATTCAAAGTTATTTTTGTTTTGGTAGACATAAATTTACCGACTGTTTTTACTTATGTCAAACTTATAGCGCTATACCAAAACAGTTAGTACGGAATAATGCCAATCTTTTAGTGATTTTTCAACAAGATATGACAAATTTAAAACACATATATGACGACCATGTTAATATTGATATGAGTTTTCAACAATTTAAAGAATTTAGTTCTTTTTGTTGGAAAGATAAATATGGGTTTGTAGTGATTGATAAGGATTGTTTGCCATCTTCGGGAAAATATCGCAAAGGGTTTGATACATTTGTACATATATAAAGGAAGAAATGCGTCTTGTTAGCGTTAGTAAAAATGGATACTCGAATCGTGAAACAGCTGTTAAAAAGCCGTCAAGCATTAAAACGCTAATACCGTAGTTTAAAAAGTGACATTGCCAAGTCTCAAAGTCAGTTGGAAAAAAATTATCAACCCATAACAAAACCTCTCAAGGAGTTGTTATTAAAATTAGAACCTACAAGTAATATAAAACAAGAGCCTGTCCTAGCTAAATCACCTAAATTTGAATCTCTCAAGTATAATCCTCGTCGATTAAGCACACCAAATCTTAGTTCATATCAACTTACAACTTCATCGCCAAATAAACGTTCTCCTTCATCTAAAACATCTACCAACTTTGGAGAACTTTCTTTTATACCACCTAGTGGGATCGAAGAAACATTTGAATCACGACTTGGAGAAGATAGTGCAGAAGATACATTTACATCACAACGTGTAAGAGGTGTAATAGTAGTGAAGATATAAATCGATATTTTGAAGAAACTGTATTAGAGTTTAACAATATGGTTAATAATCCTGACGTAATGGGTGAGTACTATGAGCAATTCACTGAACCTTTACCTCGGGAGTACGTAAAAGCTAATATAGAGGATACAAAAGGTAAATTTGATCATATATTAGGAGTGTATCACGATTTAGCTAACGAAAAATTTTCAATCGGTGATTCAAATATTGATTTTGACGGTTCGGATATGATTATAAAAGGAGTTAAGTACATAGGGACACCCGGTCTCTATGAATTAATGTTTAAGGCAAACCCTGTTAGTTTTAAACAGAAGGATATAAACGAATACGTGGATATTTTACGGCGAACCAATGCTCTTCATAGAAACAATAACCATGAATTACCAATTAGAAAAATGGAATCTAAAATAAAAGATAAATATTATTTTATTATAAAGCCAGTATTGGAAACTAGACCACAACCTCAGAGACAGAGGTTAAGTTCTTGACCTTCAAGTCTTGGTGCAACAACTAGAAATCGCGCCAAACAATTTAGCGGTAAAAAAGGTGGGACTTTACTAACAAAACAATATACTACGAAACCAACTGAGTATAAATACTTTGACGATTACAATGAAATAATAGATAGACTTCGACTGCTTCTAGCATCACAATCTGCAGGAAATAACGGTCACGGCAACGAAATCATTTCCATTATCGAGGAACTTCGAGAAGGTGGTATAATTCAATAATAATGCCTATTAATAAATTTGGTAATCACTTTCTAACTGATTTAAAGTCTTACGATAATTCTACAAATCCATTATATTTTATTTGTGATTCGTCGTCTTACCACACTAAATGTATAATAGCTTTAAAAGGGGAAGAAAAAACAAGTTTGAACAAGGAGTTTTACGTGTTGGATCATGGAGGGACGTCATATGTATTTTCTGTAAACGGTAAAATTGAAACAATACAACATTACGGTTTTAATGGATTAGTTTTATTAAATTCGGTAGAGTATAAATACCATGAATTGCCTGGTTTACATGTAAAAAAAGGTGATAAACTTTCTTTTAAACTTGATACGAAGCCTAACGTTTTTGTTCATATTACACTTCAGTGCTCATTGGAAAAAAATGTCTAACCCTAAAGAACAAGTCGTTAATGAACTTCATAAACCAGCAAGAAAAAACTTTAAACGGAGACACGTTATTATTAAAGGTTTGCATGATTTGTGTCAAGCAGATTTAGCAATTATGACACCTTTTGTTAAATATAACAACGGGTATAACTATATCCTGATTGTTATAAATGCATTTAGTAAATATGTCTGGGTATCACCAATTAAAAAAAAACGGGATCTGAAGTCACCAATGGTATGAAGAAAATTTTATCTCAAATGTCTAAAATTCCTAAACATTTACAAACAGATAATGGAACCGAATTTTATAATTCTCACTTTAAAAACCTAATGTCGACTTATGGTATAAATCATTACAGTACTTATTCTAATTTAAAAGCAAGTATTGCTGAGCGCGTTATACGAACTCTAAAGTCCAAGTTATGGAAACAATTTAATCTCCAAGGTTCTTATAAATGGGTTAACATACTACCTTCCATCGTTGAACAATATAATAACACGAAACATTCAACTACTGGAGTCATTCCAAGTAAAGTTACTGACCGAAATGCGAAGCGTATAACTGCTTACAACTGGTTAAAAACCGTAGATAAACATAAACCTAAATTTCAAAAAGGGGATTATGTTCGCATAAGTAAATATCGACACGCTTTTGCTAAATACCCCAGTCATATTAGGTAAAAAAAGGGGTCAACCTCGGAATGAAAGATAATAAGCTGCAAATTGGTATGAACCTTTGTTTTGTCATTCTAAATGTTGTCTCAAAAGTCACAATCGTTATCGTGTCCGCGTCTCAAGATATTCAAGGTCAAAGGTCACAAAAATCGGTTTTTCGCGAATATCTGGCTTCCTATCGGTTAAATGAGATTTGCATTTATTATAAAAGTTGTAGGCTATAAAATTCCCTACAACTTTTGTTTAAACTTTTTTTTCATACGACCAACCGTTTTGAAGGTAGAGCGCGAAGAGCGCACATCGTACAGTCATATACGGCCTAATGCAAGGTCAAGCGTGAGTTATGCTTATCAGTACGTTATAAAGTCAATTATTTACTTGGAAATTATAAATATTAAACAATGCCTATTATTTATGTACTAACTATTAATTATTTATATTTAATTAAAGTAAGTAACTTGATTATTTATATATAATTATTCATATTTAACTATTTAAGTATAAAATATTATTAATTCTGGATTATATATTTTAGTTTTATTTTAAGTTAACACGACATTATATATCTTTTCTTTAAAACGCGTAAATTTCTCAATACTTATATACCTGGAAATACTTGTCCCTACCCTATGCCCTTTTCTATTCATTGCCGGGACAGATGTTCTATAGTATTCAAGGCCACTCTCTCCACTTTGTATGAGTCAAGATTATTCGTTAGTTTGAAATTGTACCGTTGCAACTACGGACGTACGGTTTTAAGAGCTATGGCTGATTTGTGTTTTATATGTGATAAGAAACTTTCAGAAGGTGTTTCTGTGAATGTCGTACGTGGTTTACAAACTTTAAAAACTGCAAGTATTGAAAGAAATGATGGACATATAGACTATTTAAATACTTTAAGTTCTGTAAATGTGCATTCCGAGTGTCGAAAAGTGTACACGAGTAAAAATGTTATTATTGCATCAAAACGACGCACAGATGAGAGTGAACCTTCAACGTCACGTGCACCTCGTAAAAAACGAAATGAAGTCTTTGATTTTGGAAAGTTATGCTTATTTTGTGGCCAAGAAGCTGATGAAATAGCAGAAAAGAAAAAAAAATTAAAGTATAGACGGACAATAAGTAATGTAAGTACTCTTGCATTCAAAGACAACGTAATTAAGAGAGCAGAAGAACGAAACGATTCCTTAGGAGAATTAGTAAAGGAACGTATATATTACGAGTATGATTTGATCGCTGCTGAAGCAAAGTATCATACTATTTGCTATACCAACTTTTTAACCCGAGTACCATCTGCAGATAAAATGCCTCGCCAAGATGATCAAGTCACTCAAGCAATGAAGGAGATTTTTTGTTATATAGAAAATAATGAAGATTCTCAATTTACTTTGAAAGAACTTAAAGATGTCCCTACGGAATACATACCTGACGATAAGACAATTATTACAAAATTACAACAAAAGTATTTAACTGATATAATAATCACAAAAAAAATTGGATCATTTACAATTATATCTTTCCGTGATACACAGCTTAACGTATTATCAAGAGCTTGGTACGAAAATAAAAAAAGTACTCCTGTAGAAGAACGTCTACGGATTGTAGAAGCTGCTGCGGCTATTATTAGGGAAGACATCAGATCATCTGTAGTTGAAACAAAAACGTATCCACCTCCGAATAAAATGCTAGATTGTATTAATGAAGAAATACCAAAAACATTATCACATTTTTTGGAAGAAATAATATTAAAAAATAGAAAAGGACAAGTAGATCATTTAAAAACGAAATGCACATCTATTAGCCACGCAATAATGGCTTCGATACGAGAACGTTCATTTTCATCACAGCTACTGTTGGGCCTTTCCGTATTTCTTCACAGAAGATATGGGTCTAAAAAATTGTTGAATGTTTTATCATCTTTAGGATTTGCTGCATCATATAGTAATACCATACAGTATGAAGTTTCATCAGTTTACCATCCACAACCTCGTATTTTACCATCAGAGTCTGGTGCGTTGGTACAATATGTTGGAGACAATGCAGATATTAATGTCAGTACTCTTGACGGTAATAATACTCTTCACGTTATGGGAATGATAAAAATAATTACTCCGAAAGATGCTGTAATTTATGATGATCGCATAAAAAAATGTACAACTAAACCGAGTGCAAAAGAGTTAGCAGCAATATCACATGTATCTCTTTTAGCATATGAAAAGCCAGTTGTACCTGGGTACAGCAAGATTCAAGTCCAAAATCTACATGATGATCAAGTACTGATTGAAAAAAAATTTAATGCAGTTGATTTGTTGTGGTTATACGGAAAATGGAAGAATCTTTCACCGTTGCCAGGGTGGAATGGCTATCTTCAACAACTTACGAAAAATAATCAAAATTTTTCAACTTCTCAGGTTATATTTCTACCTTTCATTGATCATCCTGCCAGTAATTTAGACACAATTTATACAACTTTACATAGTGCTATAAATATTGCCAAGTCACATCAACAAAAAACGTGCATAATTACATTTGATCAGCCCCTGTACTCAAAAGCACGTGAAATGGTTGCTGCGTCAGATGCAAACTCAGACTTGTCTAAAACAGTTGTCAAACTTGGAGGATTTCATATGCTCATGTCTTTTCTTGGATGCATAGGACATGTAATGGACGGTAGTGGTCTCAAGGAAGCTTTAAGTAAAATATATGCTACAAATTCGGTCGACAAAATGTTGAATGGTCACGCTTATGCAAGAAGTATCAGAGGCCATATATTATTACGACTTGCATTATCAATAAAGATTTTTGAAGAGATGAAAATTGAAAATTGTGTGTTAGATGAGTTAATTGAACAGATAACTAGTCGCGATGTTTCCTACGAAGATGTTGAAGGATGTACGAGCAGCTCCAACTCGTTAATTGATCAATTTCAGGATAAACTAAAAGAATTAAAAGCTCGAGGTCCCACGGCACAGTTATGGGTGCAATATTTTGAAATGGTATCAATAGCCCTAGATTTCATTCGCGCTGAAAGGCTGGGACTTTTTCAAGAACATTTGGATGCAGTGCGAAAAATGCTGCCCTATTTTCATGCTGGTGGTCATTTCCTATATGCGAAATCAGCTCATTTGTATCTTCAAGATATGTTAAAACTTGAGGAGACAATGGATCAACAGGCTTTTGAGAACTTTAAAAACGGATTCTTTACTGTAAAACGAACAGAAAAATTCAATTCTGGTACATGGACAGACATGGTAATCGAGCAAAGTCTGATGAAATCTATGAAGACAGAAGGAGGAGTATCTCGAGGCCGAAGTACACAAGAAAGTGTTCTATGTAAGTGGGTATATGCTATGTATGCCACGAATACAATTTGTGAAGAAATTGAACGGTTTTGTAACATTTCTTTCGATTCTGTGGACCAACATGTTGATGCTAGAGATTCACGAATAAAAAGGGATGATACTGATGTAAATGAACTGGTTGGTTGGTTTACGCTTCATAATCCCTTTCCAAATACGAATCAGTTGGTATCCTTAGCTTCAGGAATCGTTGGAAATGACCAAATTAATTGTCACCGAGCCCATGAAATCGGATTGCAATCTATGGTAAAGATAACTGGTTTGAACTTCAACGAAATAAAGTTAAAACGCGTCGATAAGGTTTTACCGCTTTCAGCCATTAACAAATCTGTCAAAATTAATGATTGTAAAGTTTCTATAGATCCAATGTTACTTTTCCAGAGAATAACTGTAAGCAAAAAATTTGAAAGTAATTTACAAGAATATCTTCAGTATGAACTAAGCCCGTATCCGACATCTTTATTTGATAGTAATGGCATGAGAAAAACCACGAAAGCAACATTATATGACAATATGATGCCTGTCGTTATCGATCTTGATGAAAATAATGTAACATACATCATCGATGGTGGATTTCTTCTGCATCGCGTCGTATGGAGCAAAGACGATACTTTCTCTATTATTTTAAATAAGTACATTAAATATTTACAAACACATTATGGCTCAGCAATTGTTGTTGTATTTGACGGATATTCGGACTATAGTAAAAATATTAAAGCACTGGAACAACAAAGAAGAACTGCTGCACTTTCAAAATCATATGAAGTTTGTTTTGACGAAACAATGGTTGTGCCAATCAGTCAAGAAAAATTTTTATCAAATCGGTCTAATAAAAAAAAATTTATCGACATGCTTGTTGAAAAATTTAAAACTGTTAATATCACAACAAAACAAGCCAGAGATGATGCTGATGTTCTCATCATTGACACAGCTATTGCCTTATCAGAACATCAAAAGACTGCTGTCATCATAGGAGAAGATATCGATTTGCTCGTTATTTTAATTGGACGTACTCAGTCACATCATCAGGAAATTTTTTTGAAAAAAGTTGGCAAAGGCAATGTCAAAACACAAATATATTCTACTAAAAGTTTTGACCAATATCCTCGTACTAAAAAGCACATTTTATTTTTACACGCATTCAGTGGCTGTGACACGACTTCTGCGCTATTTAAAAAAGGAAAAAAAACTGTTACTAGAGCATTGGAAAAAATTCCTGATTTAGATAAACTGGTGGAAGTATTTCAACAAGAAAACTGCCCAAAACAAACATTATTAGAAAATGGAGTGCGCATCTTGTTGGCATTATATAATGCTCCAAAATCTGAGGACAACATTGATCATTTCCGCTACACGCAATTCATCAAATTTACAAAACTAAATAAACCTGTACACCTGTCAACACTTCCACCAACAAGTGTAGCAGCTCATCAACACATAAAACGTGTCTACTACCAGATTCAAACGTGGTTAGGGAAGGACTTAGAACCTCAAGAATGGGGCTGGATGCTTGAAAATGAAATCCTGGAGCCCATACGAACGTTATTACCTCCAGCACCAGCCGAACTACTAAACGTAATATTTTGCAATTGCAAAAATGGTTGTGGTTCCCGCTGTGGATGCAGAAAATCAGGGCTACAATGTTCTTTAGCTTGCGGCCAGTGCAACGGACAAGCTTGCCTCAACGCTTCACTGTATCCAAGTAATCCCGATGAAGAAAATACATATGATCCCGATATTCTGGAAGGTTTGGAGATGAACATGACAGATAATGAGGATGATGACAATGAATCGAACATTTTTGAGCGACAAGAAGAAGAAGACGACGAACAAGAAGAAGATAATTAGCTTCCATTTCCAATTTCATTACAATTAAAATCAACAAAGATACTTTTGATATTTGAACTCACATTTTGATAAATGTATATTATGCCGTATTTAATAATAAATAAAAATATGTGTAAAATATATACTCTTACTATTATATCATTTTAACTTAAAATAAAACTAAAATATATAATCCAGAATTAATAATATTTTATACTTAAATAGTTAAATATGAATAATTATATATAAATAATCAAGTTACTTACTTTAATTAAATATAAATAATTAATAGTTAGTACATAAATAATAGGCATTGTTTAATATTTATAATTTCCAAGTAAATAATTGACTTTATAACGTACTGATAAGCATAACTCACGCTTGACCTTGCATTAGGCCGTATATGACTGTACGATGTGCACTCTTCGCGCTCTACCTTCAAAACGGTTGGTCGTATGAAAAAAAAGTTTAAACAAAAGTTGTAGGGAATTTTATAGCCTACAACTTTTATAATAAATGCAAATCTCATTTAACCGATAGGAAGCCAGATATTCGCGAAAAACCGATTTTTGTGACCTTTGACCTTGAATATCTTGAGACGCGGACACGATAACGATTGTGACTTTTGAGACAACATTTAGAATGACAAAACAAAGGTTCATACCAATTTGCAGCTTATTATCTTTCATTCCGAGGTGAAAGCCCTAATATGACTGGGCTAAAAGGATATACACCATCTTGGACGACTGAAATATTTAAGGTTAAAAAAGTACAGTTTACCAATCCGATTACATACTTACTTGAAGATTTTAAACAAGAAGAAATTAAAGGGGCTTTTTACACAGAAGAGCTTCAAAAAGTTAAATATTCAGACGTATATCTTGTGGAAAAGATATTGCAACGCAAAGCTAATCGAGTTTATGTTAAATGGTTGGGACTGGATAAAAGTCACAATTCGTGGATTAGTAAAAATAATGTTGTATAAATATAGAAAACTTAGTTTGCGATAAAGTAATGTCTGGAGCAGGTCTACTCATTTTACATGCCGTTTTGCAGGGGGTGCTTTATATTTACCAACCTTATGCTGTGAAGGATATTCATATATGTTTTGATAAAAATGGTACAAAAAATGATAGCTGGCCGTCGCAATGGTCTAACATGAGTCTCTATAAACTGAATGGGGTGGATCTTAGATTTGCTTACATACCATATAACAGTACAGTGTACAAACTACGATTACCTTTCCCCAATTACTTTAATGATGAAACAGAATGGCGTCAGCTCTACAGCTCTTCTGGCGAAGTTGGTGGAGAATATCTGTCAAACATTCGCTTATCCTGGTATTTAGTTTTTTGTGTTACTTTTCTACTTTTAAATGTAATTATTAGATATGTTAAACATTTTGTATTTAATAAATTTTTAAAATAAAAAACTTTTGTGTTTTAATATTTATTTAAACCTACTATTGTATACAAAAAATCTATGATTTATATTTAAAATCGGAGATATTACTTTTGAAGTTTCTTCGATTCTTTTTTTAAATCTTATTTTATTTATTACAAATATTTCCCAATACCTTTGTCGTGCTTGACGATATGCGTAGTTCCAAACTCGTAGAACATGTGTTTTGTTAAAATCATCATTAAAAGTTACTTTTTTCCCAGTTTCTGTAGACATCTTTTAATGCTTCTGGATACACGTACACCAATTCCAAAATATTACTTATATCTTCAAAGCAAATATGGGTGTTTGTCTTGACACTTCTTAATATGTTTTCATAGAAATCACCTGTGTTGTTTCGTAGTTGCGGATATAGATTTTTCAAATATTCACAGAAACTTTCTTGTTTCAAATGGTTAATATAATGTTGTATAAGCGGTAACACCTCCCATAATTTACAAATGGTTTCGTATCCTAAATATATGTACGAGTTACCTTGTAATATCTTTATTACTTTTGCTTCTAGTACCTTTTTAAATTCTATACTATAAAATTATATATATATATAAAATTATATAACTATAAATTCTATACTATTTAAATTTTTCCTTTTTATAGGTGCATAGTTTTCCACTGTGTGCAGATAATTTGTAATCACTCCTTGGTAGTATAAAAAATCTTTCCAATCTTCTTCCGTGAATACTACCCGTTGTCCTTCATTTACATATAGTGATATCACTGGTACACACTCCGCACCGTACTTTAACCCAATAGACACAAATTTGCTTTTCGATCTGTTTAACTGAAAACTTCTTTCACCAATTATTACATCTTTTTTATTATCTACCCCATATTTTTGAACGGGTGTGTTACCACTAAAGTCGTATTGAGACATGTTTACTCAATGCATAGACAGGTTAGCCTACCTTTTATCTTTTATGTCTAGTAAGTGGGTCTAAGTGGGATTTGTAAGTGGGAGGTGTTTGTGAGTGGGGGGTATAACCAGTTATTCTTGCGGTGGTTAAATGTTTTATATGAAACAGTATTCGACATGACTTCTTACAGTAAACACTTTCCTGCTGTTCCATTGAGTGCCTTTTCTTCCGAAGAATTACATGATTTTCCATTACAATATCTTCAGTATATGAAAGCATCAGATTTACGAGATATTGAACATAAACTATCAGATGAAGTGAAAAATAATCCGCATATACGAGCGAAAATTACTCGCTGTTATAATCATTGGCCTTCCACCTGTGATGGAGTGATGTATCCTCCTTCGGTCAGCGACTGCTATATTTGTATTCTAAATCTTGTTGAACACAATTCTTTATTAGAGCAAGTGATAACGGATCATTATCTTTGCCGTAAAGATTTTTGTTTATTTAACAAACAAGAGTTAGAACTATTTCCAGCGTGGTACCTTCTGGATCATGTTGATGGGTTTGATTTATTGGATAAATGGAATGAACTTCCACCACATATTCGGTGTAATGAAGCCATCCAAATGAAGCTACCTTGTTGGGAACATTGTTCTATTTCACTATACAACAATTACCTACCATACAAATACCAATGTCACAAATGTATTACATAAAATAAAGTTAACTAAAATAAATTTACCTAAAAGCATTTCTGTATTATTAATAATATACTTGACCGGTCGTTGACCCCTTGACGGGCTATTGACCCCTTGACCTGCTATTGACCCCTTGACCTGCTATTGACCCCTTGACCGGCTATTGACCCCTTGACCGGTCTTTGACCCCTTGACCGGTCGTTGACCTCGTCAGTGGTGGGAGGTATACAAAAGGGTAGGGGTCGGTGGTGGGGGGTATACGAACGGTGCGGCTAGAACTCTCACCCCTTACCTCACCATTGGAGGGGGGTATAATAATGGTGGGGGGTATACGAACGGTGCGGCTAGAACTCTCATTTGCCCTCTACTGACATGATAGGTCCATTCCCTAAAAGTAATAAAGGCAATCGATACTGTATTACAATGCTTTGCGAACTGACGAAATACGCAGTAAGTATCCCAGTACCTAATAAAGAAGCCGAAACGATAGCTCGTGGAATTTTTGATAATTTCATACCAACATACGGACTCATGAAACAGATTAGAACGGATCAAGGCACGGAATACAAAAATGAAATAATGAATGAATTAACTAAAATGCTAAAGATCACACACAATTTTTCAACGGCATACCACCCTCAGTCAATAGGGAGTTGTGAGAAGCTACATAGGACACTAAATGAATACGTAAGATCATTCATAGACGAAAACAAGGAAAATTGGGACGAGTGTTGCAGAATGTTCACATACTGCTACAACACTACCCCTAATGCTTATCACGGCTACACACTTTTGAATTGTTGTATGGTCGGAAAGTAAATTTACCAGAAGATCTCACAAAGGAAGTTCAACCATGTTATAACATAGATGCCTATTATAATAAGCTCCGATATAAACTACAAATTGCACATGACAGAGCTAAAACATTCTTAATAAATCACAAAAAGGGAAGACAAGACGCAAGCAAGCAAATCGCAGCACCTCAACATTTTAAAATAGGAGATCTAGTCCTGCTCAAAAAAGAAGAAAATAATAAGTTTGATAGTTTTTATGTAGGTCCTTTTGTCATAACAGAAGTAAATAATGTTAACTGTAAAATTAGGCTAGATACCGGAAAGATTAGGGAGGTGCATAAAAACATATTATACGCTTACAATCAGTAGACATAAGTGAACAATATTAGTGATATCGCGGGAAAAGTGACAGAGCAAATGAACAATCGCGGCGTAAACAAATAATCGAATAAGGCAAACTAATAAACTATTTTTATCACATGTTTTAGATTTAAGATAATGTACATGTATACAGTAGCATAGGTAAACAGTACTTATTTGAGGTTGAAAAATTTCTCTTCTTCCTAAGGGAAAGGGAGAGTGGAATGAGACAGTTGCAAGAGAGAAATTTTTTCCGTAAGAGGGATGGTGTGGTATTATCCCTAAAATATTACAATTCATAAAAAGATAAAGTTTAAAAGGAACGTGTAATAATTCATGTAATGTTCATGTTATTACATGTTCATAAACATGTAATAATGTGCATTTCGCATTTGTTTATATAAAATATGTTTAATAATTCGAATCGAGGACATCAATAAAATGGCCTCGATTAGAATGTGTAAAGTCGGCAGAATTATGAATCGCAAATTTGTCGTAGGTTATGTAAAACAAACTTGACCCACTAATGAACGACTGCTGACTATTGCAAGGTCTATTATAAAAGAGACAACGACTTTTATCTTAAGGGCAGAACTAAATTAACGTCAAGATAGCAACTTGATGTAACGCGATCATTAATTATGAAGTAGTCTCAGCAACGTCAACTAAGTACTGAATATAATTAAAATAAGTAATGTTAAGAAAATAGTGTAAAGTTGTGTTCTAAATAAATGGTCATCAAATATAACAACTCCAGCATTTACCATACGGGTAACAGATAAAGCTTGCACAAGCAGAAATCTGTTCAATTTTCCGTCTACAAAAAAGCACAGAGTTTCTAAACTAAAAATGTATGTAGTTGACGAAGGCTTGTTACGTCGATTTATAATAAACTTCCATATCCAGGAGAAAATACTACCGACAATTAAAAGATTGCATCAAAAAATTGTGAAAGAATTGGTACACCGGAAGCAGCACCCTAAATTATGAATCTCTTTCAAAAGAGATTCATAATTTAGGATTTCGTTGGAGAAAACCAAAAAAATCGACATATTTTAATGGAAAAACATGAAATACGTAAATTAAGACTAGATTATCTTAGAAAAATTAAACAATTACGCAGCGAAAAGCGAACAATTGTTTTTACGGATGAGACATACTTGCACTCAGATTATTTAAAAGAATATAATTGGAGTGATCAGGAGAACATTGGAGAACAGTCTCGACGGTTTGAGGAAGCAGGTATAAAAAAGAACAGATATTAATCATTGTTGCTGCTGGAACTGAGGACGGATTCGTCAAGAATTCGTATCTTAGATGGAAATCCCAATCTAAAACTGGAGACTACCACGACGATATAAATTATGAAAACTATGACAAGTGGCTTACGGAAAAACAGTTGCTAAATTTACCTTCTAACAGCGTTATTGTGTTGGATAATGCATCGTACCACAACAAACGAGAGGATAAACTTCCAACTTCGGCATCTCAAAAAGCAGATATCCAAATGTGATTAGAGAACGAAATATACCGTATACCGAGGATATGCTTCGGACAGATCTCTACGAATCAATTAAATTACATAAGCCTCGATTTGTTAAATATTCCATTGATTCTGTGATTAGAAGTTATGGTCACAAGGTATTAAGACTGCCTCCTTATCATCCGGATCTAAATCCAATTAAACTGGTATGGGCTGAACTGAAAAATTTTGTTAGATCAAAAAATGTTAGCTTTAAATTAAATGACGTCACCGAATTATGCGATGAGTTTTTTGACAAATTTCCTGCAGAAGAATGGAAAAAAAGTTTGTGATAAAAATATTTCGATTGAGGATAATTTTGTGACAAAAGAACCACAATTCGATGTCGTTTTTGATCAAATAATAATTAACTTGGGTGAGGATTCTGAAGACGATCCGATTGATTGCTCGGACAATGATCTTTCGTGTGACGAACTATGTAGCGACTAAGATTAATGTTTCGGAATTTACGTAAGATGGAGCAAATGTAATAGAAGACCAGCTGATATATTCGGAATTGGTTTTACTAAACATTTCACAAATTCAATAATAGCAAAGTTTAAAAACGATGAAATTGGTAACACCTGCAACAATGATATTTTGATATTGAAATATGGAGCCATGCAGTACGAGAAGTATGGTGATACTCAAAACGAGTTAATAAGACAAACCATGAGGCAGCTAGCTCGTTTAGTTATATCCCTTAAGAAATTAACTAACAGTAGGTCGCAAACGACTGGCGATTTTCTGGTTCCTAAGAAATTCGATGTGGTTGTTCAAGCAACTAAAGCCATTAGTATGGCCATGGCAGCTAGTAGTAACTGTAGACCAGAATTTCATACTCCGAGTTTAGCTTTAAAATTGGGTTATGCTCTTAAGAAATGTATGCCTATTCAGAGAGGCAGTGCTTTAAGAGCAGGAAATATGGAAAACAACAAGTCATTGTTATCATTCCTTCATCTGATGAAAATGGAATGGAGCATACGAATATCTTCCAATGCTATATCCACACTTTACCGAAGAAAATTGAATTCCACTCAACTTTTGCCAATTACGACCGATTTAGTGAAACTTAGTAATTATATCGATACAAACATGTTAAAGGCTAAACAAGAATTAATACAAGACTACACTAATAATTATAAGTGGACACGGCTTGCAACGTTAACTTTATCTAGAATAATATCGTTTAATAAACGCAGATCGGGTGAAGCAGCAAAAATGAAGCTAACTGATTATATTTCCCGACCAACTTGGGCAGAGCAAAATACGGACGAAATAAAAAATTCTCTCACAATAATCGAAAAAAAAAAACTGGCGGAGTCATTGACAGTAGTGGAAATTGAAGGGAAACGTGGCAAAAAGGTCCCAGTAATCCTAACTCCAAATACGAAACAATGTATTGATATTTTGATTCAACATAGAGTTACATGTGGTATTTCAAGTCAAAATGTATACATTTTCGCCAGATCTAATCCATCTAGTTCAAATGTTAGCGGGCATGATTGCTTGAAAAAAATATGTGAAGAAATTGATTTGCAGAATCCTTCAGCAATAACGGGAACAAAGTTCCGTAAATATGTAGCAACTGTATGTCAACTATTTGACATGTCAGAAAATCAATATGACTGGTTAGCTCGTCACTTAGGTCATTCCATCAAAGTACATCGTGATTTTTACAGAATGCACGAAAGTGGGATTGAACTCACCAAAGTAAGTCGATTGCGTATAGCTGTTGATAAAGGTGAAGTGAACAAGTTTGCTGGAAAATCTATTGACGAAATAGAAATTAAAGGTAATGTTTTGAATATTAATTTGAACTAGTATTAATTTGTTTGCTTCTATGATTCATTTTCTAGATCTGCCTACTTTAGAAGAAGATGAGGAAGAAGAACCAGAAGCTGAAGAAGGTGAAGCAGGAATTGATAATGATGAAAATGTTCAGACCATTCACAAAACAAAATGTAAGTGATTATTTGAACAATCTTAAGAAAAACAGTCAACAATATATGGAATATTTCAGTTGTAATCTGAGGTAACTGGGGCGTTGTAAAAACATGCCAAATTAAAATGATAATACTATTTTTTGCTAACAATATAATTTATTAATTTATTATTTATTGATTTTTTTAGTAACCAAAGCAAAAAAGACCAAAAAGATTTCCAGAGGTCCAGTTCCATGGACGAATCAAGAAAAGGAAGCCGTCTGCAATTATTTTAAACTTAATATTAAGAAGGGAATTGTACCAAACAAAAAAGAATGTGAGAAATGCATTGAGCTAAATCCCATATTAGTTGAAAGATGTTGGTCAAAGATTAGATTTTGTGTTAAAAATGAAATTACTAAACTTATGCGCATTAAAATTATCAAAAAGTAACTAATAATGCTGGATTTTTAGATGTCCTAGCAGTTTTATTTCAAGGTTTTACATTAATTTCTTGGTCCTAATAAGACTAGATTTATTTGCTTTATTCACCAAGCATTTTTTATGTTTCAAGTTTTATTGAATGCATAATCGTTATTTTAATTTACATTTAATTTTACAATTTTTTAATTTAGATATTTCAGTTTATTTAAAGTATTGTTCAGAATTAACAACAATATTTTAATCCTAGTTTTGTAACTAATCAAATAATCAAAAAAATTAATGTAGATCCTACCTAACTGTGACACTTCGTAAAACACTTAATTCCTAGAATAACTGTATCTTACTCATTTCTAGTATAAACTACATTGATACCGATACGTGCTAATATAAAATGTTTCTAAATATATCTAGATTTTTTCTTAAACATGGCAAGTATGGTATGGCAAATATGGTAAGTATATAACGTATATCTACTAATGTTCATATTCAAACTAAATTTTTAATACGGCAACTACGCATTTGTTACACCCACGATTAAGTACCTCTCCTATCTCTCTTAGAATAATTCCTTTTCTATTTTCGCGCAGAAATGCAATAAAAATGTTGGACGACTGGTGAATGTTACTTTGGAGCCTCCTGAAGATCAAGCAAAATTAAAAGTTAAGTATCAAAAATGGGAGCAACATGTGAAGTCAAGTTTAAACACGCCTTATGGGACGACGGAAGAAGTGGCTAAAACAAATGGTTAGAGCGTAGAAAATGTACGAATGGTAAAGTAATAGAAATATGCAATTAATAAGTGTAGAGAAAGATGATTATTATATAAGAAGTGAAATTATGCCTGGAAATGAAGTATTAGTAAGAACAGGTAAACACACACACACACAGACACACCCAAGCACACTCACGCACACACACCCGCCCACCCATATGAAAGTTTACTTGATTGTAGTAATTTTAAACATATTATTGATAGAAATGAGACTGATTTTGTAGTAGAGCATTCTAATAAGAATAATGATAATCAAGCAAACTGTGTGTCAAATACTAGCTCGAGCATAGAATTTAAAGATTACTTGATGTGGTCAAAACTCCTGAAAGAGAAGGCAAGCTTGAGACTGAAAGACTTCGTTTTGTTATCACATCAAGTGGTTGAAAAAAAATTATGAAGAAAAGCAGAGGGATAAGACAGAAAAAGAATGGAAAAAACAAGAAAATAAAGTAAAAAAAGAAGAAAATAAGTTAAGAAAAGAACAAGATAAAATGAAAAAAATAGCGAATAAACTCAAGCAAATTAGAAATATTTTAAAGGAGACAGCAAATAATAACCATTTAATACAAACACAAATTTCATTCAGTTCATTGCCAAAAAATAATAAAATTTAAATAAAGGAATATCCTCCAGTTGTACAAAAAATTTTTCATTGATAAATTTTGGAATACAGTGTCAAAAATGTTCCAGAAGTTACCATTGTGGTTGCCTAAAGAAAGCTACGACCTATAAAGACTTTTATGTTTGTAAAGTGTGTACCACACGCGGCTTGGCATCTTAAATTTTGAGTAGGTACAGTTCCCGTCATATAAAACTGGTACACTTTTTTTCCCAATGTAAACCTGTGTTTAGATTTGTTCGTTAATCAATTCGTTGTTGCCATCACAGATAACTAAATTGCACTAAATCTAAATGAAAAAAACGTTCAAAAATGTTTAAAACCTATGTTTTTACATTTCACATTTATGTTTTTCATTTTTGTACGTGTTTGACTCATTTTTATTTATTTCTTTTGTTTTTAATAAAAAGTTATATTAAGATTTAATATTTTTTAAACAATATACCTACCTACCGTAACCTAGGTACCCACTAAACCGTAACTACATGCCTATCTGAATTTAGGTGCCAATACCTGGAATCCTTGGTATGCCAATAACTAGACTCAAGTGCCAATAACTGGTAAAATAGACCGATTCTCAAAAAACAATTTATATAAAATAATTCAGATGGTATTTGAATAAAAAGACGTCAGTATTATTATCTAAAAATACTACCAAATCTGTAAGTGAAAACACAACTATTAATGTTTTAAATAAATACTGTTTTTAAAATAGTTACCTAAAAATTTTTGCTTAAAATGCCAATAACTGGGTACTTTACCCTACTAAAAATATTTTACGTGATGGCAAAAGCCCTAAACCAGTTAATTGTGACTTATGTATCTATAAATGTACTGAGCATTTTTTAATGGAAATGCAACATGTACTAAAGAAAGATCTAATGCAAAACATTATTTCTGTAAAAATGGCAATGACAAAATTCGAGTATGCAGATTTTTTTTCTGCAAAACGTTAAGTATATCAATTAGTGGAGAAGAACTATCGATAGCACTATCGATAACTATCTATAGTACTGACTATCGTTTGCCATCAATATTTTTTTTGACCTACGATAGTTTTCGATATTACAGATTTTTTTATGTCGGTGTTTTTAGATATAAATATTTTCAGTTCATGACAATTTTGTGTAATGCCGGTAATTTCTCTTTAAAAAAAGCATTCATCTTTGCAACTAAAGAAAAAAGAAGAGAACACAAAAGAACAAACTCAATTTTATACCAGAATAGAATATTTAGTTTCTGTTTCCGTTTCCTGTTTCTTTTCTTGGATTTGTAATACATATTTGTATTTGATCATGGAAAAATTTGTTATTACAACAAAGAAACAGAAGGTGACTGAAGAAAAACCTACATCCAGTCGTGAAGGTAAGTTTTTCAAATTTTATAATTGTTTATAAAGTATTTCTAAGTATTTATTTATTATTTTTTTTAAGATTCTGCAAATGAAAAACTGAATTCTGAAAAGATGCCGATTCTGATTCGACAATAGTTCTAACTTCAGGAAACCGAAAAAGGCATTCCAACGTGTGGAATTAATTTAAAAGGTCTGCAGATCGAAAACTATCCAAAGGTTTAACCTGTGGAAGGGAGTATAAAACTAGCGGCAATACATCAAACTTAGCTAATCATACTAAACGGTTTTATCCATTTACAACGAGTACTGGTCCCAGATTGTTCTGCAAGTACAAGTAATACAGAATTGAGTACTAGCTCAGCACGATCAAGTGTTCGGTCAATTAGCCCATTTTTTAAAAGATCAGTACAATATGATTCTTCATCAAAAAGGAAAAGGGATTCAGTATTGTCAATGACGCTGGTTTTAAGAACTTCGTAAATATGCTTGACCCTAAATATGTTCTACCAAGTAAATTTACTATTAGAGAGACTATCATGAAAGATATGTACGAAAAGTATGTGTTAAAACTACAAGATGTTTTCAAACAAAATAACTGTCTCTATAACGACAGATTCTTGGACCTGTCAGCATAAAATCGTATATGGCCATTACTTGTCATTATATAGGCTAAAATTTCCATCTCAAAAACAGCATACTGGCAGTAACAAAATTGAAAGAGCACCATACAGCAGAAAATCTGGCAAGTGTTTTGCAACAAACGTTTGAAGAATGGGAGATTGCAACGAAGGTAATATGCATAGTGACTCATAACACTCCCAATATGAAAAAAATATATGAATTGTTGCAAAAGCGGTATTTGCCTTATTTTACCCATTCAATCGACTCAGATCTGTACAAACTGTCATAACTAAATGTAAGGAAACTGTGAGGTACTTTAAAAGCAGCAATACCGCCCATGTTTATGAACCATCATCAGAAAAAGGTAGTTCTGCAGTTAAGCTAATTCAGGAAGTATCTACTCGCTGGAATAGCACGTTTTATATGCTGAGAAGAATCATTGAAACCCAAGATTCCCTCAATTATACGCTCTTAAAACTAAGAAAAGCTCCACCACCAATCACAATAGATGAATTATTGGTATTCAAAGAATTTTACACAAATGTTTGGAATGCTTTGAGGAGGCTACAAAAAAATCTCAGATAGCACTTACACAACATTTTCATGAATTATTCCATTAACATATGGAATTCATAATTATTTAGCTGATTGTTTAAAAGAAATGACAACACAAGAGTGAACAAAAAAAAAAGAATTTTGTTAGAACTTATGCAATAAAACCAATTTTAGATTTTAAAGGGCATCAAAAGTATCATTTTGGTACAAAAAATGTTTACAATAGTTTTACTGGAAAATTACGTTTTTTTACCCTCTTCTTCCGCATGGTCATTTGGATTTGAAATAAATGGACAAGAAGTAGTACCTATTTTTGACCCTCCATATATGTTAAAATGCATAAGAAATAACTTTTTCGATAATCAGCGATTTCAACCGGCTATTTTGTTTAGTTGTAGTCAGCTACACGTGAGTACATGACCGTTGGAAATCTTATATCTGTTTTTAATTGAAAATTACTTAGTTTATTGAAAGTAGAATTATTTTTATTTGCTTTATTTTATTGTAAAGGTAAGTAGTATCAGTTTTATGTATTTATTTATGATTTTAGTTATTGCACAGCAATATTTATTGTAATAAAATTAGGTCGTAGCAAATTTGCTACATTATGTCAAATTGCCATAAAATTTTTATTTTATTGCTGTGAATGTTAGATTAGTTTCAACAATTTGTTTTTATTTTTAGATGTCGTATCCACAAAGATGGAAAAGACCGCTTACTCAGAAGGAGTTGGAAGATGCTATAGCACATTTATCTGATAGTGATGATGATTTGGAGCTGGATTCGGATGAAGAAATGGAAGTTTTACCTGAAGGCAGAATAACCGACTCAATTGATATAGAAGAACTATCATTGGAATTTGAAGATGGTACGATAATTTTGCCTGAGGAAGAAGTTGAGAAGGAAAATCCATGCACTACAAAAGGAATAATATTAAACGAAACTTTGGAGAATATTCACAAGAGGCAGGTAATTTGAAAAAAAAAAATTTCCAATTTGTTATGGCGTAAACAAAATCTTGTTTTAAGTGAAGAGGCTTTACTATTTCGAGGAAACGTAACACTGCCTTCTTCAATAATAGAGCTTGAAACACTATTTCAATTCTTCAACTATTTTTTTGATGACAACTTATTTCAAAAAATTGCAGATGAGTCAAATCTTTACTCTGTCCAGAAAGATCCTAATAAACCAGCTATGTTATCTGTAGCTGATATAAAGCAGTATGTTGGGATCTGCTTATATATGTCAATTGTTCATATGCCTAATGTACGGAGTTATTGGTCAACAAAATTAGGTTTTCCCCAAATCAATGAAACTATGAGTCAAAATTACTTTGAGTTTATTCGAAAAAATTTGCATTTTAATGATAACGATAACATGTTGCCTCGAGAACACGCCGGCCATGATAAGTTACATAAACTGAGACCTATTATCAATGCAATAAATTCCAGATTCCAGTCAGTACCCTTAGATAAATATCTTTCTGTTGATGAGCAACTTTGTTCTACTAAAGCACGCCATCATTTAAAATAGTACCTTCCAGCACAACCTCATAAATGGGGTTATAAACTTTATGTACTATGTGGAAGTGATGGCTTTTCGTACAATTTTGAAATATACACTGGAACAGAAAACGATCCAAAATGTAGATTAGACAACGAACTTGACCTAGGGTCTAGTGCCAACATCGTTGTGAGGCTATCCAGAATTGTTCCTTCAAATCAAAACTACAGAATCTACTTTGACAATTTTTATACATCACTGCCTTTGCTTTCATATTTAGGTAATAAAGGAATTTACTCACTAGGTACAGTTCGGCGACCACGAATTCCAAATTGTAAATTACCAACTGAAACAGAGTTTAGAAAAAATGTCAGAGGTACTTCAGAAGAGTTTGTTTGTAATGCTGAAGGAGTTGATATAACCTCAGTAATGTGGTTAGACAACAAACCAGTTACTTTTGTATCAACATTTAAAGGCAAACTACCATTAACAGAGGTAAAAAGATGGGATAGAAAAGAAAAAATATATATACAAATTGAGTGTCCTAGCTTAGTTCCAGAATATAATGCCCGTATGTGAGGAGTAGATGCTATTGACAGCTTTATAGTAAGGTACAAAATTAAGCTAAGATCAAAAAAATGGTACATAAGACTTTTTTACCACTTGATCGACATGACACTTGTCAACACATGGCTGCTTTATAGACGGGCACACAACGATGGAGGAAAGTCAATGTCTCAGGTTGATGTTCGACTGGAAATAGCAGAGTGTCTTTGCAGGTCTGGTAATACCAATAGGAAACGAGGCAGGCCTTTAAATGATTCAGTTGAATCGACGTTGCTGGAAAAGAGAAAAAAATCTACAGTTTTCTCTCATGTACCACCTAAAGACGTTCGAACAGATTCCATGGATCATTGGCCGACGTATGATCCAACTAGACAAAGATGTAAATTTCCCACTTGTTCTTCGTTTTCCCATATTAAATGCTCTAAACGTGGTATACATTTATGTTTAAATAAAAACCATAATTGTTTTGTCTCATTTCATAGCTAATAACTTGTTTGTAACTTAATGCTCAATGTATCAGATTTGATGCAACTACTTTTTTGTCAAAATAAATAAAAATTTTGGTCACAAATTTTTTTTATTATTTTTCCCTATATCCTTAAACATAAACAATTCTAAAAAAACATTTTTGTAATTGATTGTAAAAAATTGAGCAATGTAGGGTTAATACCTTCAAAAATCTAAACGAAAATAGTTTCAAAGATATTATTTGGAAAATACCAAATAATATCTTATTTTTAATTAAAAGACGTAATTTTTCGTCCAGTTTAAATTTAATACAATACACCTGCTCCCTCATGCTTTACTAATACTGACCTACTGACTGTGTGTTTATTTATTATGCTTTATGAAAGAATAACTTACTACCGTGATTACGCATGAGATATCACAGAACTAGTTCTGTTCTGTAGAGATGAGCGTTGAATCATCTATCTGTTTATTTAACTCTTTATTTGTCGTTAACGAATCTACGTTTTCTCACTGGGAAGCCAACTAGTTCTAAAGCTGAAATCTTCATTGATAATTCGTTAAACGATTGATTTATTGTAAATATTCAATTAAGAAGTCTTTTTATTAGTTAAAATCATTTACCTAGTACAAGCGTAATACTTGTATTTTCAAAAAATGCACATCTGTAGAAGATGCAGCTTTTTTGCTCGACTTTCTGAATATTGCAATGATCGATTATTTTTAATTTGAAATATTAACACATGAGAGTCCCCGATTCACGTTTTATATTATTCAGCAAACTAAATTTTTAGTTGGAGTTGGTGTCTTGTCTAACGTAAATGTGAATTTATTCTGTGAGTACTAAATATTTACTTTATTAACTAATCGTGTGTTTAACATGTCTGCGCGTAAATATGTTAGTATTTTATGGCATCACTTTGAGAAAGACATTAACAGTGAGAAGGCTGTATGCAAATTTTGCAAAGAAAAACTTAGTTATAAATGAAGAGAACTCCATCAAGCTCATAATATTGTAATTTACGATCAGACTATTAGAAACAGGTTACAATCGTCGAATTTATTTACAAGAACATTGTTTGTACCAAAGCTTACGTTAGAGCAGAAAAGGACTCGATTGGAATAGGCCAATGAACATTTGCAATGGCATGACAACAGATGGGGAAACGTGTTATTTTCTGATAAAACCAAAATTAGCCTTTTGTCGGATAATCGCCCAGGAAGGACGATTGGAGGATTGGCGATGGAGGAACCCAAATCGACGGGATATACTTAACCAAGCTGTCCAAACAGTCCCACATCAAAGTGGCTCCATAATGTTTTGGGGCGGCATCATGCTAAATAATAAAACTCCTTTAATTCCTATTGTTGATAACATGAATGGACAGATTTATGTTGATACCATTCTTAGGCCTGTTGTACGCTTGTGGCGAGGAGCTGTTGGTCCAGAATTTATTTTTCTGGACGACAATGTGCCTCCCCGTATGAGACATAGCAGATTTTGTAGAGATAGAAGATATCGTCAGATTACAATCGCCACCTTGCTCACCTGACCTCAATCCCATTGAGCACGGAGAGGATATGCTCAAAAGAAAAATTCAGTCCCGGCAGCCACCCCCAAGGACACTACAAGACCTTAGACTAGCAGCGATTGAAGAATGAGGCACTGTGGACCATAACTACATGAATACACTTATGAAGCATGGGATATCGCATTCAGTCTTGCATTGATGCAAGAGGTGGAAATACGGCATATTAAGTATTAGTTCCTATATCTGTACAAATTAAAAAAATATATCATATTGTAAATAATGATAATAAATTGTTAATCCTTTAAATTTTGTTTGTTTTTTTTTTTTTTCAAAACATACAATTTTATATATAAATAATAAAGTATTTTGTTAAAAAAAAATAGATTTCACCAGATTTGGTGGATAATTTTGAAAATATTACATTATGCAAAACATTTTTGAGTGTGTATATATAATTTATATAAATATAACCTATGTTTTTACATTTTATGTTTATGTTTTTCATTTTTGTACGGGTTTGGCACATTTTTATTATTTCTTTTGTTTTTAAAAAAAAGATATATTAAGATTTATTATTATAAACAATATACCTACCTACCTAGGTACCCACTAAGCCGCAAGGACGAAGCTATCTGAATTTAGGTGCCAATAACTGGTGAAATAAACCGATTCTCAAAAAACAATTTATATAAAATAATTCAGATGGTATTTGAATAAAAAGACGTCAGTATTATAATCTAAAAATACTACCATATATGTAAGTGAAAATACAACTAACAATATTTTAAATACTGTTTTTAAAATACAGTTACTTAAAATGTTTTGCTTAAAGTGAGAATAACTGGGTACTTTATCCCACTAAAAATGTTTTACGTGATGGCAAAAGCCCTAAACCAGTTAATTGTGACAAATGTATCTATAAATGTACTGAGCATTTTTCAATAGAACTGCTACAGGTATTTGTGCTAATTATTGGAAAATGGGTTTTAAACAAAAAATAAAATTTTATTTTGTCAAACAGATTTTTACTCCAAAAAGACGCATATCAGTCAAGAAAACACAACATAAAGAAAGATGTAATGCAAAACATTATTTCGTTGAAAATGGCAATGACAAAATTCGAGTATGCAGAATTTTTTTCTGCAAAACGTTAAGTATATCAATTAGTGGTGGAGAACTACTGATAGCACTATTGATAACTATCGATAGTATTGACTATCGTTTGCCATCGATATTTTTTTGACAATCGATAGTTTTCGGTATTACAGGTTTGTTTTTATTTCGGTGTTTTTGGAAATAAATATTTTCAGTTCAAGACAATTTTGTGTAATGCAGGTAATTTCTCTTTAAAAAAGCATTCATCTTTGGAACTTAAGAAAAAAGAAGAGAAAACAGAAGAACAAATTCAATTTTATACCAGAATAGGAGATTTAGTCTCTGTTTCTATTTACTGTTTCTTTTCTTGTTTAACTGAACTTGTTCTTTTATTCCTTGTTTGCTCCTTAGAGTTGAGGTTAAGAAAAGTTATTGTGAAAACGTGTTTGCAAGTGTCTGTGTGGATTTGTAATAAATATTTATATTTGATCATGGGAAAATTTGTTAGTACAACAAATAAACAGAAGTTACTGAAGAAAAACCTACATCCAGTCGTGAAGGTAAGTTTTTTAAATTTTATAATTTAACGGTATTTCTAAGTATTTATTTGTTTTTTTTTTAAGATTCTGCAAATGAAAAACTGAATTCTGAAAACAGTGAAAATTCAGATGCAGATTCTGATTCGACAATAGTTCTAACTCCAAGAAACCGAAAAGGGCATTCCAATGTGTGGAATTATTTTAAAAGGTCTGCAGATTGAAAACTAGCCAAATGTTTAACCTGTGGAAGGGAGTATAAAACTAGCGGCAATACATAAAAACTTAATAAACTTAAAAAGCTAATCATACTAAACAGCTTTTATCCATTTAGAATGAGTACTGGAAAGGAAAAGGGATTCGGTATTGTCAATGCCTCTGGTTTTAAGAACTTCGTAAATATGCTTGACCCTAAATATGTTCTACCAAGTAAATTTGCTATTAGAGAGACTGTCATGAAAGTACGAAAAGTGCGTGTTAAAGCCAAAAGATGTTTTAAAACAAAATAACTGTCTCTATAACGACTGATTCTTGGACCTCTGTTAACACAAAATCGTATATGGCCAGTACATGTCATCATACAGGCTAAAATTTCCATCTTAAAAACAGCATACCGGCAGTAACAAAATTGAAGAGCACCATACAGCAGAAAATCTGGCAAGTGTTTTTTAAACAAACGTTTTAAATTACCAGAATTGCGACGGTAATAGACCCTCGTTTTAAAAAGAAAGGATTTTACAGCCCAGAAAATGCAAACCAAAAAATCAAAACAAATAATTTTGTTAGAGTTTATTCTGATTTAGTTGTTTAAGGTTATTGTTCAGCACGTCATTTAAAAAGTGATTTTAGAGAGTGTGTATCTTCTATTATTAATTCTGCTAGTATTTTGCTGATTCGCCATTTTTAGTATAGTAATTTGCTGAGTTTTCAAAACTACTATTTTGTGAAATATTGTACAGCTTAAGATAAAAGCTATATATATATATATATATATATATATATATATATATATATATATATATATATATATATATATATATATATATATATATGTATATATATATATATATATTTATTTACGGTAACAATTGACTTCCCACATGTAAAGTTGTAGGTTCAATTGGCTTCCGCTGGTCAATTGGCATCCGGTATTCGGATGCCAATTGACCTCTTCAAAATAATATCAGAAACGCATAGTGGATGATATTATAAGGCTCTTTACGCGATATGAACCCGGAATCCAATTGGACCGTTTTTTGATTCGTAAATAAATCGTAGTTCGAGGCAAAAAATAAGCAGCGCACCATCGATTTGTGTATATTGAGTTGAAGCGATATTCATGTCGTTACAGCTTAGCGGTTCAATTGGCATCTACAGGAAGTGATACGATTTTGGAAGCCAGTTAGTCACTTAGATTGTCTTAGATTCCAGGTTTATAAAGGTTCGAGTAACATCTGGTCGATTCGCGTTTGAGTTTAATTCTTAGAATGGATATTTTTTGTTTAGTTTTTGGATTTACAATATATTATTGGTTTTATCTTACTTTCTTGTTATCTGCAGTCTTTTATTCTTTTTGAAAGGTTTTATAACCTTATTTCTCATCGCCATGTGTATAATTTTTTGAAGCACATTGCTAAAACGTTGTGTATTAAAAAGCATTTAATGTTAGGGGTTGTAAATGCATTAAAAATGTTGTGAATTTTGAAAATGTGGTTTGGCGCTGTGTTAATAAGATTCTTTCGTTAAGATGCTTAGTTTTTATCTATCTCTGGTTATGCTTTGTCTTTTTTTCTGTGAAAATATTAACTAATATTATAAATGTGAGTGTAAGGTGTTTGTCGGCTTGTTTTTTTTTCGCATTCCCTGTTTAACTTTTTAACCGATCATATTGATTATTTTTGCAATTTTGACAGGGACACAAATAAGCACAGATGATACATTTTATTAAAAAAAGTTGTATTTTCAAGGGATACTTCTCGGCAGAAGACGCCATCACAATCGAATCGAGGATAAAAGCTAGTATTTTATATGTAAATGAGAATGCAATCCACTCTTAACTGATCAACATTTAATATGTCATCACAGGTGTTCCGTGTGCAATGCTGCCAGGTCACCCATGTACAGCTTGGAACAACAAGAGCCATTTGCTGATCGGTTTAGGTCACCGAAACCCAACCAATTATGATTGGATCAACAGAAACAACTACTCCGTGGGCTAATACCCCTACCGGCATTGAATTATACTATTGATCCAATGGTCGCAGAACAACACAACCCATCAAGTGTGAAACGCCAAACAGCTGTTTCGGTCCGCCAGACCTTATCAGTGACGCTTGGCTTCTCCATTGGAAAGTTGTCCGTTCTGCTTAAGGGGACAAGGTCCTCTGAATCTCAAATGTAAATGAGAATGCAATCGACTCTTAACTGATCAACATTTAATATGTCATCAAAGGTGTTCCGTGTGCAATGCTGCCAGGTCACCCATGTACAGCTTGGAACAACAAGAGCCATTTGCTGATCGGTTTAGGCCGCCGAAACCCAATTAATTATGTTTAGATCAACAGAAACAACTACTCCGAGGGCTAATACCCCTACCGGCATTGAATTATACTATTGATCCAATGGTCGCAGCACAACACAACCCATCAAGTGTGAAACGCCAAACAGTTGTTGCGGTCCGCCAGACCTCATCAGTGACGCTTGGCTTCTCCATTGGAAAGTTGTCCGTTCTGCTTAAGGGGACAAGGTCCTCTGCATCTCAAATGTAAATGAGAATGCAATCCATTCTTAACTGATCAACATTTAATATGTCATCACCGGTGTTCCGTGTGCAATGCTGCCAGGTCACCCATGTACAACTTGGAACAACAAGAGCCCTTTGCTGATCGGTTTAGGTCACCGAAACCCAACCAATTATGTTTGGATCAACAAAAACCACTACTCCGAGGGGTAATACACCTACTGGCATTGAATTATACTATTGATCCAATGGTCGCAGATCAACACAACCCATCAAGTGTGAAACGCCAAACAGCAGTTTCGGTCCGCCAGACCTCATCAGTGACGCTTGGCTTCTCCATTGGAAAGTTGTCCGTTCTGCTTAAGGGGACAAGGTCCTCTGAATCTCAAATGTAAATGAGAATGCAATCCACTCTTAACTGATCACATAGGTGACCTAGCAGCATTGCACACGGAACACCTGTGATGACATATTAAATGTTGATCAGTTAAGAGGGGATTGCATTCTCATTTACATTTGAGATTCAGAGGACCTTGTCCCCTTAAGCAGAACGAACACATTTCAATGGAGAAGCCAAGCGTCACTGATCAGGTCTGGCGGACCGAAACAGCTGTTTGGCGTTTCACACTTGATGGGTTGTGTTGTTCTGCGACTATAGGATCAATAGTATAATTCAATGCCGGTAGGGGTATTAGCCCTCTGAGTAGTTGTTTCTGTTGATCTAAATATAATTAATTGGGTTTCGGTGACCTAAACCGATCAGCAAATGGCTCTTGTTGTTCCAAGCTGTACATGGGTGACCTGGCGGCATTGCACACGGAACACCTGTGATGACATATTAAATGTTGATCAGTTAAGAGTGGATTGCATTCTCATTTACATTTGAGATTCAGAGGACCTTGTACCCTTAAGCAGAACGAACAACTTTCCAATGGAGAAGCCAAGCGTCACTGATGAGGTCTGGCGGACCGAAACAGCTGTTTGGCGTTTCCACTTGATGGGTTGTGTTGTTCTGCGACTATAGGATCAATAGTATAATTCAATGCCGGTAGGGGTATTAGCCCTCGGAGTAGTTGTTTCTGTTGATCCAAACATAACTAGTATTTTATAGTATAGCAAAGTAATACATTTTCGGGTAGATCAGATATGTAGGATTTAGTGCTCGCTCTTCTACCTATATTTTATTTAAGTGTCTTATGAAATTTCAATTTCTGGATCATTTTTTGTCTTTAACTGGATATTATTACTCTCCTGCCTTCTATTATTCTTTGCTTTTCTCACCACTCCTGCTGATATCTCTATATTTGTGTTTCGTTTATTTATTCGTTCATAGTTTGTTATTAATTTTGCCTCACACATATTTGCGTCTTAATAATTTTAATAATATAGAAATCTTATTACCTGAATAAAGGAATCATGTTTTGTTCAAATAAATTTAATAAATTAAAACCATTTCTACATACCATTTTGAAGATAATCATAACAACTTGAAAACACTACAACAAATGAAATGGAATAAGCAGTTGTTCCACATCTCTAACGTAAGGATATGAAGAAAAATTGATTCTTAATATCGTGTGTATTTTTCACCAGCGCGAATTAGTGCTTGAAATCTACGTGGCATGCTGCGTATAAGCCTGTCGATATCTTGTTGAGGTACCTATATTTTCCCATTCTTCGATTAGAGTTTCTTTTAGTTGTTGAAGGATTTGAGGTGGATGTGGGCGCCTCGGGACACATCTATCTAACATATCCCAAAGATGTTCAATTAGTATAAGCGAATAAATGCAATACACTCTTAACTACTCAACACATCAAGGTGTTATAGCAGGTGTTCCGCGTGCAATGCTGCCATGTTCACTATTGGAGTCACTGGAGTAGTTGTTGCTATTGATCCAAAAAGTTAAGCTTTGCTTGGGTTTTCGGTAACCTTAACCGACAGCAAATGACTCTTGTTTTCCACGCTGTACATGTGAACATGGCAGCATTGCACGCGGACCCCTGCTATAACACCTTGATATGTTGAGCAGTTAAGAGTGTATTGCAATTTTTCGCTTATATTTTATAGTCAGAGGACACAGTCCCCAAAGCAGAACGGACAACTTTCCAATGGTGAACCCAAACGTCACTAATGATAGTCTGGGTGGACCGAAACAGCTGTCTAGTGTTTCACACTTGGTGAGTTGTGTTGTTCTGCAACCATTTGGATCAATAGTGTAATTCAACACCGGGAGAGGCATTAGCCATCGGAGTAGTTGTTGCTATTGATCCAAAAAGTTAAGCTATGTTCAATTAGATTTAGATCGAGACTCAGGGGTGGCCAATCCATGGTTTGAATCCCGTGCTGCTGAAGGAAGTTCTTGGGTTTGATTTCCTTTTACGACCCTGTCCAATGCGTCTTTTATATCGACCGGTTTCTACATATCGATTCCAAGCATGATGGATGACGAAGAACTGACGATAAAATTCCTTGCCACCTGTCAAATACTGGTACCATTTTCATTAGTAACAACAAGAACGATTTCTTGCTTATTTGTATATCATTCTGTCATCTCTCATTTTGAAAAACTAGTGTGAAACTTAACAATTTATGATGAAATGTAAAATTTCTAGAATAAAACAACTGAAAACTTTTGTTTTCTGTACTTCCACAAAAATTATTTTGTAATTGTCACTACAGCTGTTTCGGCAACTTGCCTTTCTTAAGTGATGGTTAACCTACTGTGCGTTCAGGTTATATAGTTTCACTGAACAGGTTGAGGAGGGGGGGAGTTGTTAGTCTCAAGTTCGTCATTCAGAATTGGTGTCTTTTAATTTTCATAGATTCTAATAAAGATAGCTTAAGGCTTTTATTTTGGACGTGAAGAATTTGAAATTGGTCGTTAAAAGAATGATTATGATCTAGAAGGTGAAGTGCATATGTGGATTCTGTTTTCCTATTATTGAAAGCCCTTTTATGTTCTGTTATACGTTTGTTGAAGGCTCTACCGGTTTGACCGATGTAAGCTTTTGGACAGTCTCCACAGGTGAGTTTATAAACCCCAGTGTGTAAGTGCATGTTTTTCGTTTGGCTCTTGTTGTTCTTAATATATTTAAATGCTGGTGTTATTCTTTTCTTTTGATCTGTCTGGCTATTTTAGTTAATATATTACCTGTATATGACGTGATCGAGCAATATATTGTATTGGGCTTTTCTCTTGTGGTGGGAAGATTGATTTAAGGGCTTTCTTGAGTAGTTTTTGCTGTATTTTGTTTATTATGTGTTCGTTGTATCCAATATTTATTGCTATAAGTTTAATGATATTCAATTCTACTTCGAAGTTATTATTTGACATTGGGATTTCTGTCAATCTGTGGAACATACTATAGTAGGCTGCTAATTTATGTTGTGCAGGATGGATGAAGTACTGTGTATGGTTGTGTCAGTATGTATAGTTTTATGAAGTACAGAGAACTCGTGTTTGTTTTCAATTCTTATAATTTTTAAGTCTAGAAAATTTATTGACTGGTTTTGTTTTATTTCTCTTGTAAATTTAATATTACTATGGATTGAATTAACGTATGATAAGATTTGGCCAAATTCATGAAACATAAAATAATGCAATGTCAAAACATGTAGCATGTTATTAATTATTCATACTTTATAGTACATTCTTAACTTTTGTTAAAGGTATTTCATACCGAAATTAAGAAGTATTCATGGTTTAGCCTATTTCTCCTTCGTGGCTATGAGTAATTGCATTAAATCAGAGTTGTGCAGCTGATTTGTAAAATGGGATTATTTCGTAAACTGTTAAGTTTTGAAGTTATTAACAATTATACATTTTTTTGTTAAAATCATGTAACTCTAATATTTTTTTACCCAAATAGTGCTAACTTAAAGAGCAAAAAAGTTAAACGCAAATGTATGCCGCCTATGTGGCGTCCTCAATCAGCTACATCAGTCATCAAAGTATGCATCAAATTATAATTCCTCGTACTCAAAAGCCCTCAGTCATAAATTTTAATTCGTAAAAATGTCTACAAACATGAAAGTTGTAGCGAAAAATAAAATTTTAAATTTCAACTTTAACACCCTGTATCTTTCTTAATACATATTTACATTTTAAGCAAACTGGCTTAAATGGGAATATTTTGAAGTTTAGAGTCTACTGTTTCTTTTTGTACAATTACTTACGGATCACCCTGTATAAAAATATGAACAAAAATGGAGCAAAAATGATATTTATTTAATACTTAGGTATAATTTATTTCATGAGAAGATAAAAATATAAAAGTTAAATTTTTAAACATCCGTTTCGACAACAAAATATTACAATGACTGAACAGATGAATTGACTCAGGTAGAATTCCACCGAAACCTTTAGGTATTATTGTCGACTTGAGTCATAAACCAATGGATGCTAAAGGTCCAAAGCCAATCGATGCCAAAGAAACCGCAACAGCGATTGATGCCAATTGGTACCGCAACAGAATTCGCTGTATATTGTGGCCCGTGAATATTCACGGATGCCAAATGGGAATACTTTTCGTCCAGAAGTCAATTGGTACTACAAAGAAATATATATATATATATATATATATATATATATATATATATATATATATATATATATATATATATATATATATATATTGATATTGTTATGATTGTTTATTTTGAGTTCAAACTTAGTTTATTGAGCCAATAAAAAAGAATTATAACTTATTTGTTATCAAAAGTAAAATAATCCTTATATTACCTGTGTTCGGTGGATTCAAAAGATTTTCTAGTTGTCTTTTATCGGGATAGAGAAGAAAGGAAAAGAATACAAATATATTATATTACAAAGATTTACGTTTCTTTATTTTATATGAACGAATAAAACAATTATTAAATTCTGTCGGTATCTTATCTATCAGCATACAAGAAAATAAATCAAATTATTATGATAATAAGATTATAAAGCTACATACATTTATATTACGTGAAAAACCAATTTTACTTAAAATTTTCTTTACTTGAAAAAAGAAACCACAAAACTTTAAACTTTTGATTAGCCTAACAAAACCTCAGTTCTTAAATTTTAATGCTAATGACCATGATGTCGAAACGATCCTTCACAGATATAAAATTCAATTGTACAAACACTTACAGTTTATTTTCTTCTTGAGTTGTATGTTGGAACATACCCAGAAAAGTCCAGTCTCCTCAAAGATGTGATCTCCCCTCTTTGGCACCTCGGCTCCTTCTTTACGTCTCTGCAAACCTCCTTCAGACTACACAAAAAACACCTGATTCACTTCTCCAAACTCCGCTACTTATTTATGACACCAGGACCTCCCTTTGTCAACTTGATGCCGTAAGAATACTTTCACATATACTTTATAAAATGCCCACGGTAGATACAAGGACCTCTTTTAATCTACTTGTTATCTCCTTCTTCAAACTATTCACTTCTTTTCGTTACGCCGGTATCCAAACTCACTTAGACAAACGACTGTTTCCTTCGATGACCAAAATATGACTGACTTCTCCTGTCTCATCATCGACTCCCAAATTCCCATTTAAAAACGACCGTCCAATCAAAAGCTTAAATTGTGTTTACTATGATTTTGGAAAAGCCTAATTTCGGTTTCAGAGAAACTATAAATAGCTTACTTTAAAATTGGTTTTTTCAATACATCATTTATACCTATTTCAAAAGATTAGAATATGGTCATTTAATACTCGACTATACAAACAATGAAAGATTAACTTCAGGTAAAATGTCTTCTAATTCTAAACAGAGGTTTTTTTATAATTTTGTTTGCAACGGAAAAACGGTCGTTTGTCAAACAAATTTCTATTCTTATCTACACTAAATCTTATCTTAAATTAATATATACATTTTTGTTTATAATGATTTCTTAAAATTTTATTTCGATGGATTTTTTTATTTATTTTTCTTTGGTTGGAAAAGAAAAGTATGACAATATATATATATATATATATATATATAATATATATATAGATATATATATATATATATATATATATGAATCGCAAACTGCAGAAAGGCAACAAGTCCAAGTTTGCCAATTTTTCAGGAGAGATAAAAAACTTGTAACTCAAACACACTACTGGTATTATTTTTTTTGCATTTAAGGATTATGTGATTATGTGGCATTCTGGACTACTACAGACTTATAACATATTTAAATATTTTAAGAGGAGAGGTAGAGAATTTTTTGTGTTAAGGACATGTTCCCTTTTTGCCGTAATCAAGAAACTTAAGAAGTTCTAAGGAAAACAATCAATATATAAACAGAATATTTTATGAGAACTAATTTTAATGAAATAAAACAATGTCCTATACATGAAATAAAGCAATTAAATCATAAATTAAAACTTTGAAGTAAATTTCAGTTCAAGTTTTTAGTTTTCTTCTGTTAATGCGGTGTAATTGGCCATGACAAAATCGGATTCTAAAAATTAATTTTTTCTTCCGGGATGTATACAATGTTTTCTTCAGGTCTTCCATTTTCTTGTTGTTAATTGGAAGTACAATTGAATATGCTCTTCTAGTAGGAGCCTGAATTGGCTGTACTGTATTCCGTAGTTTGAATTCATCCATTATGAAGCCGCCGATGTTCATCTTACATTGAACCGTGTTAGGATTCTTTGATGAAAAAGTCATTTCTCTGTATTGTGATATGGCAAAAGCCCTTTTTTGGTTTCTTGGGACATTTTTGCCATACGAATCATCACTTAGGCAGGTTTTTTTTTATAAAACTGGGGGCCACCATGACCTAAAGTCAATGAAATCATCAGCAGTCATTTTAATAACAGAAAATTTGCAGTCAATTTTGGATGATTTCATTATAAGCTCTTCAACCTCATTAATAGTATAATATCGTTCTTCTTGCTTTAATTTTCTTCTGATGATGCCAAAATCTCTGTCATTTGGCATAAAAGAGTGGCCCCTAACAGGAAAGGTTAGTTTGACTTCATTAAACTTTTTTATCTCACACAAGTACATCATCATGCGAATCACAGTATTATTTTTATTTTGCCCTGCGCAGTTGTCCCCAAACAGATAAAGGTTTTTTACACCACTGCCAATTTTGTTTTTTATGTACCAATCTAACATAGTACAAACTTCGTTTGAGCCTTTACCCCCTTCACCTTCATGATAGATAAAAATTGTACATTCCCGTGTCGCGAGATTATGCACACCAAAAACGTTTACAGTGAGCTGTCTAAGGTAATAGGTATCTTACACAGGAATACAAGGTAGAGATACGTTGGCCATAAAATCTATGCAGATACCAACATTTTTTTCAGGCATACTGACACACTGCGTGGTCACTTCTTTCAGTGATGCATAGAACTTTTTAGATTTACGTTTATGTACTGTTAGCTCGGCGACAGCTACTCGCTTTGAATTCTCATTCAAAACAGGACTTTTTATTTTTAAATTTAGTTCCTCACATGTAACACATGCATCTTTAACTGGTTGGGCAAAGCCAATAGAAGGGTAGTTTTCCTTGAAATATGTCGAAAAAAACTTGTAGGAGAGCCTTTTCTCAGTTCCTAATGTTGAAATAAGGAAACTATGTTCTTTTTAATGAACATGTCGAACATGATTTTTAAATTCATATTAACTGAAAAATACTTTCTTTCTTTTCCTGTATAGTGATGTACTTTGGTGGGGAATGATTCTACATGGGCCCTTAATTTAGATAGTACGGACCCAGGTATTGCATTTCCTGAAACGTTTTTTCCTCTGTTGTCAGTTGGTGTTTCATTTAGTTGCAATAGATGGGACAAACGGTAACACTGCTTTGCAGTGTATCCATAGGTTTTCATAAATCCATTTTTACATACTTTTGTACGTTTTCCATTGTGTACTACATAATAAATCACACTGAAAGCCTTGGGTTTCGCGGTTGACGAACTAGACCTGGGTCTTTCCCTTGCAATCTGACTAACTTCCATAACAGATTGGATGTAAATGTCCTGTTCCGTTTTGGTTGTCATGTTATGTAGTTTGGCGAATATTTCAATCATATCTTTTTCAGTGAAAACTCCAAAGCAATTGGATTTGCAACTGAAACAACAAAAGACTTTATTGTAACAGTAATTTAGAGAAAAAGATATTGGAGATAAGTAAATGACTTTGAGGTTAGGTTTTAGTAGCCTAATATTACTTCGAAATATACACAAGATTAAAGTATCAGTAAAATCGTATTTAAACCAAAATGTACAAATTAACAACAATGAATAAAACAATATTTACCTGCAAAAATTTGAGCCTGGTTTTTTAGCTGGTACAGTTTTGCCAACCCAGTTTACATGTTCTTGTCCAGCTACTTTAGACTTCTTTATTATATTCCTTTTATATTTGTCATCATTCGTAACACCTTTTCTTTTCTTGTTTATTCCCATTCCCCATTCCTCATCTGAACCACTCATTTTAATCTAATTATTAACCACAGTGAAGACGACAACAATCATCAATAAATACAGCACAATATTGTCTGACTAAACTCAGCTGTGAGGATAGTTCGAATATTTGCCACGCAGCTCTAGCGCCGCAACTGTTTACCGCAGAAAGAAAACGTGTCCTGGACTAGTTTCTTTTCTGCAGTAAATAGAATATTGAAAGCGTTGCCATACCAATACTAATATGCGGACGTGTTTCCTTTTTGTAGAAAACGTTGCGTTTTGCTACTGGAAACAATTTTATTAAAATACACAAAATTCGTACATATTGGACTTGTTGCCTTTCTGCAGTTTGCGATTCATATATATATATATATATATATATATATATATATATATATATATATATATATATATATATATATATATATATGCAATAAAACCAATTTTAGATTTTAAAGGACTTCAACAATATCATTTTGTTACAAAAAATGTTTAAATAGCTCTACTATACAATTACGTTTTTTTATTTGTAACCCTCTTCTTCCGCATGGTCGATTTGGATTTGAAATAAATGGACAAGACGTAGTACCTATTTTTGACCCTCCATATATGTTAAAATGCATAAGAAATAACTTTTTCAAATACAATGTTTCCTACTCATGGAGATATGGTCAACAGGTAGCTAATTGGGGTCATATTACAAAATGATATGCAATGGAGAATTATGATCTACAAAATGTGCAATAACCTAACTGAAGCACATATAAAAAAAATTTAAAAAAATAAAAGTTTGATTAGCAGCACAAATCTTCAGTGGACGAGTTGCTGCAGCAATGAAGATGTGCACAGTAAGTATATACCAGATAGTATTACAGTACTTAATAAAAAAATTTCCAATGTCTCTAGTAACAAATAGTGTGAATTATTTTTAAAAGATTATTTGAATAGCTCCGTGTACAAGCGTCAATTTTAAAATTTTTCAGGAAGACAACAATAATAATACGTAACAATTGAAGCGTTTATTTGAAAAACAACACATGTCAATTTTTTGCAAATTTGACTTTATATGTTGTTCATATAGAACAGTAGTTTCTTTATCGATCTCACACATTCAGTTGTGTAAAAATCCCAGATGTCCGGACTAAACTACATAGAAAATTCGGATAGTTTTAGAAAAACAACAGGTGTCCATGCGGTTTGTTGTAACACTTGTCCCATCTTAGTCAACGGTCATCGCTGAGCTTGAAGTATCTTAACTATAAATTTATCAGTTGTGTGCGTACTTCGTTATTAACAACTGATGTTTGTTTCTTTTGTATTAGAAAAATAGTTCAGCATGGCGGAAACTGTTCAACGCAATACCTCTAATATTATAGATGTTTGTGAAATTCGAAATAAAACGGAAAAAAAAAGTTTATCGAAGGGAAACCATAAAGAAAGCTATAATACATGGAGGTGCTTACAAAACGCATAAAAGTGATAAGGATGTTTTAGCCCGAATAACAACAAATGACTAGGTAAGTTTTTCGATGGGGTTCTAAGGAGTAGTGATGCGCAATACAAGGTGTTGCTTCCTGATAACACCTCTAGCCACTCCTACTCAATTCCTATCCTCACCTCCAAGAAGTGTGGCTCAATCACACGGGTGAACCCCGGCAAACCTGAGCAACCTTACCGGAGATTGGGTAACCAACCCCAATGGAAAGTAGGGTCAGAGCTGACGAGGAAGGGAGAAATGGTCCTCCGAAAAGGGGGTTGGGCGATAGGCCAGTAACCTATTCTTGTAAAAAAGTACTACTACGAAACCTTCAGATACGCCTCGGAATGGACGGATATCAAGACGACGACTCTGGCAACGGAATATGGAATTTACGCTGGGAACATGGAATGTCAGAACGCTAAATAGACCAGGAGCACAGAGGATCCTTCTACACGAACTGAAAAGATATAAAATAGGAATCACTGCAGTACAAGAGACTAAATGGTTGGGAAAAGGTATCCGGGACACTAAAACACACACTATACTGTATAGCGGTAAAGATGAAGGAAATAAAGAATTTGGAGTAGCCTTTATCGTAGATAATAAAATGAAGCACCTGATAACAGACTTTCAAGCCATCAATGAAAGAATCTGCAAGCTTAGGATAAAAACGCATTTCTTTAACATAACCCTTATAAATGTACACTGTCCCACAAATGAACAGGAAGAAGACACTAAGGTAGCCTTTTATCAAGATTTAGAACGAATCTATGACTCAATACCAAGAAACGACATGAAAATGGTGATAGGCGACACAAACGCCAAGATCGGAAAAGAAGAAGAATACACAGGGGTAATAGGGAAACATAGTTTGCATAGAGACACAAATGAGAATGGTCAGTTTCTAATAGATTTTGCAGCTGGAAAGAATATGATTATCAGTTCGACATGCTTCCCACATCGGGACATACATAAGGGCACCTGGATATCACCTGACGGAAATACGATCAATCAAATAGACCATATACTGGCTGAAAAAAGAATGGCGACGAGTATATTGGATGTAAAAAGCAGACGTGGTGCAAGCTGTGACTCAGACCATCTGCTAGTACAGGCACGGTTTAGATGCAAAATCAGTCGACAGGTAAAGGAAAAATATACAAAACAAGAAAAACTAAACTTAGACAACCTAAAAGTCTCTGAGGTACAAGAAAGATTTGAGAGAACAGTGGATGAAAAATTACTAGAAGAAAACAGAGCAGACTCCACAATAGAAAACCAATGGAACACAATAAGCAGTATCATACTCAACACAGCGAAAGAAGTCTTAGGAACAAAGACACAACGGAGAGAAGAAACATGGTTCGATGAAGAATGCAAACAAGCTATACAGGAAAGAAATGAAGCGCATAAGAATTACATACTCAGACGTACTAGAGAGAGAAAAACAGAACATGAGAACAAAAGACGAAGAGCAGATAAACTGTGCAGGCAGAAAAAGAGAAAGTATGAAAACCAACGGATACTAAACATAGAGAGAGAGTTTAAGGAAAACGAAACACGTAGCGCATACCAATTTATCAAACATCTAAGACAAGGATACAAACCGAGGACTAGCCTCTGCAAAAATAAGAAAGGTGAAATCATTAGCGATATGGACGAAATTAAGAGAACCTGGATGACATATTTTAAGGAATTACTAAACAAAGGGACACAACTACCATTACAACAACAGTGGCAGCAGCAGGCACGACAGGAGGTACAACAACAAGAACTGGGGAAAGATGGAGAAGAAAATGAATTAACTAGACCCCCAACGCTAGAGGAGGTCCAAACGGCAATCCACATACAAAAAAGCCATAAAGCACCGGGAATAGATAAAATACCGGCAGAACTACTCAAGCAAGGAGGAAGGAATTTGACACAACAGATGTACCAGCTAATACGAGAGATATGGATAGAAGAAGAAATTCCCCAACAATGGAAGAAAAGTATAATCTGCCCTATTCATAAAAAAGGAGACAAACTGTTGTGTCAGAATTATAGAGGCATCTCTTTACTTTGTTCGGGATACAAAATACTCACAAACATCATTAATCGCAGACTACAACCTCTCACGGAAAAAATCATCGGGGAATATCAAGCAGGGTTTAGGCAAAATAGATCTACCATTGACCAACTATTTACAGTTAAACAAATACTAGCCAAAGCATGGGAATATGACATGGACGTTTACAATCTCTTTGTAGATTTTAAACAAGCCTATGAATCAATAGATAGAACAATTCTACCTAATATACTGAAAGAATTTGGCATACCATCAAAATTAATACGACTAGTGCAAATGACAATGACAGAAACAGAAGCACAGGTATATATTCAGGGACAGATCACTGATGCGTTTACGATAACGCAAGGACTGAAACAAGGCGACGGACTAGCTCCAACGCTCTTTAATCTTGTTCTGGAATATGTAATTAGACGGTTGACGGTGAGCGGAAATAACATACTTACAAACAAGTCTACCCAATTAGCAGCATACGCAGATGACATAAACATAATGAGCAGAACAATGAATGCAGCGGAAGAAACCTACGTTGAGTTGAAACAGAGTGCAGAAGCAGTAGGGCTAGCAATAAATACAAATAAAACAAAACTACTCATACAAACCAGATCAAATAGACCGGTGCAACAACACTTTATTGACGATATAGAACATGTAAATAGATTCACATACCTAGGAATGGATCTGGTCGCAAGCAATGAAGAAGAACCGGAAATAAATAGAAGGCTTGTGCTGGCAAATAAAGCCTATTTCGCGATGGGCCACATATTCAAATCGCGAGACGTACACCGGAAAACAAAACTCCGGGTCTATAAAACAATAATCAGGCCCATAGTAAGTTATGGTTGCGAAACATGGGTGGTGACACAGAAATCTGCCAATGCATTAGATGTGTTTGAAAGAAAAATATTACGTAGGATCCTGGGCCCAATAAGTGAAAACAACAACTGGCGAATTAGGTACAATAGAGACATATACGAGCAATATAGCGAACCAACTCTAGCACAACATACTAAACTGCAGAGATTACGATGGGCAGGGCACGTGGTCCGCATGCATGAGAATAGAATCCCCAGAAAATTATTAAATGCAAGAATGCAGGGAAAAAGACCTGTTGGAAGACCTAAAAAGAGATGGGAAGATGAAGTCGATGAGGATGCCAGGAACTGCCTGGGAACGCGTTCATGGAAAAGAACAGCGGTAAATAGAGATGGTTGGAGAAGCCTGTTGAGGGAGGCCAAGGCCCGATTTGGGCTGTAGCGCCATTGGATGGATGGATGGAAGTTTTTCGATAATAACAAGTTGTTTTCTCAATGATTATGACTTCAATCTTGATTGTAGGTGTAAACGTTACCGATGATTCTATGTAATAACACAGGAACAACGTCATGACTTAATATATATGAATAATATGAAGACCAAAGATGAGCAGAATTCATATTTATCAAGCCTCATTAGCGTTACTCCTATCCAGAGACGACACAGTCGTATCCCACAAGCTGCTCTACCTAACCACAGTTAGTACTACTAGTGACAGTGGAAATGAAGATACAAACAAAACTCGACATCAACAAGGTCCACCACATGTAGTTTCTTTTATGTATAAAATTTGACTACCGGGAAAAGACGTAAGTATTTGTGCCAAAGCTCTCTTCGGTGTTACTGAAATGCAGATTTGTCGAATTGGAAATAGCTTAGCAATGAGTGGATGTTCTCCAAAAGATGCCGGGGGCAAGCATACAAATAGACCTAAGAAGACCCACCCTGCTGATATAGAAAACATAATACCTCACAGTTCTTCATTCAAATGCCGCCAAAGTCATTAAACACGGAAAATGAACAAAAAGAAAATTTATCTACCATCAGAGTTAAATGTAAAAAATATGTACAGAGATTTTAAAGAACTTCACCTACAGTTTACCTCTAAAATCTGATATACAGTAAGCGCCACGCGACTAGACACACGGTTACCTAATTGCTTGGCTTATTTGATCCACTGGGCTAATCCGGCCCGCTCTCACATGTGACTTCAGCCGTCGTCGAACACAGCATTTCATTTATGACTGATTTCTGCGGAGAATTAAGTGGGTAGCGAAACTATTCAGAATTGTTTTTCCATTTAAAAAAATAAATTTTTAATTATGGAATATTCAGCTGCGGAAAAAGTTCAAATTGTCAAATGGTATTACCAAGGTAATACGCTTCGACAAATTCAGGAGTTATTTGCCGATGCATTTGAAGACCGTCGAACTCCTGCATTAAAAACGGTATCGCGTGTGGTAAATAATTTTGAAAGGCAGGGATGCGTCAACCCTCGCAGTCACAAGCGTGATCCTGTTTTTGATGAAAATCAGGAAGAGAAACAAGTGATGATTTGTGCGTGTGTCAATGGAAATCCTAAAATGTCCTGCAATGAAGTTGCTGAGGTAGTAGGCACAAGTGCTACTACAGTTAGAAGAGTTTTGAAGAAAAATGGTTATCGATCATATAAAATCAAAAAAAGTCATGAAATATTTCCTGAGGACAATATTCGACGCATGTTGTTTTGTGAAACAGTAATGGAAAAGGCTAACCATGACGATAATTTTCTCAAAAATATTGTTTTTACGGATGAATCGACATTTCCAGTACTAAATCGTCAAAATCTACATCGTTTTTTCGAAGTGCGAACACAGTATCCCCAAAAGTTAAACGTATGGGGTGGAATTTTGGGAGATAATATGATTGGACCATTCTTTATAGACGGAAACCTAACTGGAGCAAAGTATTTGGACCTACTACAGCAGCAAATTGTTCCGGAAATTCGTAGAATCGCTGGCGACAGATTTGATGACATCTGGTTCCAACATGACGGGTGCCCTGCACATAACAATTCTTTGGTGCGGCGATATTTAGAGATTACCTTCCCAAATCGACTAATATGCGGAAGACAAGGAACTATCTTGTGGCCGGCGAGATCACCGGAATTGTCACCCAATGATTTTTTCTTATGGGGACACGTCAAATCATCCATTTATGGTCATAACAGAGCTACTAATTTGGAAGAACTTAAATTAAAAATTGAACGTGCGTTCCAAAATATTAGCCCTAACACGCTTGCTAATGTACGGTCAAGGTTTTATGACCGTTTGGGTTACTGCCTTGCCCAGGAGGGTGGACTTTTTGAGCATATTTTGTAAATATTTTGTTTGTATTATTTATTTATATTTATGTATTATTTTATATTTCTTAAATTATATTTTTAGTTTGGAAGACTTTCGTTGTTTTTGTTTCAAAAAATAAACTTATCAGAAAGCCCATTTTCATATTTTTTGGATTAATTACTTGTAATTTAGTATAAAATAAATCACCTCGAAAATATTTTTTTTATTAAAATAGTATAAAGTACACATATTTTACAATACAAACTTTTGAAAAGTATCATTAATATTTGACGCATTTTGTTTTGTTAAATTGACATAAATAATTATATTAAATTAGAATTGTTTTTCTGATAGGTTTTAGGAGTAAAATAATATCAAAACAAAACATATTCATAGCACTTTTGTTTACAAATACTCGACCTGCATTGAACTGAATTAAACTAACTAAACAAGTTTTGCTAGTCTCATTGTTTACTTTTCTCAGCTGTCCCCTTTTCGGCATAAACAGTGCAACAAGTGTTTCGGCCCAGGATTGTATCAGCTCAATGTGCCCGTGTGTCTACTAGCGTGGCGGGTACGGTATATAACATAAAAAACTCATTGTCTCCAAGTAAGAGATGTAGTTCTTCCAAATCCTCCCCCTTTTTAAATTTAATGTCTGTTTCTTCCCCCCGTTTTTTAAGTGTTTTTAAGTGTTTTCTGTGTGTTTTAAAGTGTCTCAATTTTAATTTTTAACTTTATATAGTGAACTTTACATCCATTTGCCACATATTACAAGATAATTCTATCAAAGAAATTTGATAATTACAAGCTATCTAATTGCACACCCACACAATTTGTACATCTATTCTTATTTATTGTCTTACAACTGTCACCTTCCAAAACAAAAATAAAAATCTCAATAAATAACACACATTTCATAAATATATCTCCAGAATAAATATAAATAACTTTTAAAGAACTTAATGGTATAGAACATTACTTTCATCAAACAAACAATTACATTTCACCTATCTCTACTTCATTGGATAAAATCTGTCTCCTAAGAACTTCCCTGTTTACTGTTAAACAATTACAATAGTTGACTTGAGTTCTCCAATCAACAATACAAGATAGTTTGAACCATGTTCTTTCAACCATCAATTAATAGAGTACCGGCATGTAAGTAATGTTTTATTTATTTGTTTATTTATTAATTCATTACAGTTTAATAGACTATTTACCAATTTGTGGGTCTTACCTTGTCTGCTTAAACATCTTATTCATTTTGAAAAACCACAGACATGTAATATTGGCATAATTACTGTAATTTATATAATTTATATCATCTATCTTAATTTTATCTTTATTAGACAACACCCTAATATGGGTTTATTATTTTCAGCATTTATTTAGCTTTGTATCGTGACCTGAAGATGCTTTGCATATTGTAGAAAGCGAAACCGGTCGTCCGATTAGTTAAATTAAATTGATTGTGAGTAAGTCTGATTTATTATTTCTTTTATCTTTTTAAAAAAGGAACTGCTTCAAGTAAGAAACTTTCATCATGCTAAAGCAAAGCCATTTTATGATATAAAACGAAAAATTAAACATAAATGTCAGCATAGTAATAATGTATCATAATGAATAACACAGATCAACGAACTGTCGCAGACTAGCTAATATGAATCAATAATCACTCTACTCAAGAGCGAATATTAGTGCTAATATCTCAGAATTCTAATAAAGAATCTTACTTCATCTAGAACAGAAGCAGGAAAGACCATACTCAGTCGTAGAACTATTAGCGATGATAATAGCAGTGGTGGCGAATAGACATTATAGAATTTTTTTGTTATTTCTACGAGGATATGATATGTTCATTTTCCAATATATTTTCCCAAGTTTTTACCGATTTTTGTTTAAAATATCAATTAAAACATGAAATCAACTCGTACAATTATTATCAATTAAAACATGAAATCAACTCGTACAATTATTTTTATATCCCCATTCCTCCCAATGAATATCTTAGTAAAAGTAAGACGTGAAATCAATTGAAGCTGGGCAGTTTTTCTTGATTTGTCAAAATTTTAATTTTTGGACAAATGTTGTTTTTCAAATAAACGCTTCAATTGTTTCAGAAAATATCAATTTTCTTTTATTGTTTTACACATTCTAAGCATTTTTAATATTGCATTATTAAAAAATAAAATACTTTTACACGATAGGTTAGTGCATAAGAAACGTGTTTCTATTATAAGACCACTGGTTGGTAAATGGCGTTTCTTCCGAAGATGTATTCATTTATAAACATTATTAACCTTTCAACGAGCTCGCCTAAATAAACTTTATGACAATTTAACAAAATAGTGTACGCCACTGTTATTCTAAATTTAGTTGCTGCATAACACCTTTCTATTCTTGAAATGTTCCATTAGGTACGATATGGCAGCTAAATTATTTACTGTTTTAGTTTCATAAAAAGGAAGAAATTCCAATCAAATCAATGTATCCATAATATATTAAAAAAAAATTGATGCATAATACATCTTTCCATATCGTCAACAGTAAAATATTTTTAACATCCGAACCAGGCACTATGCAAATATAGATTTAATTAATGGATATTTTCAAATATACGTGTGAAATAAAGAGGAGTATAAAGAAAAAAAATGAAGACCTGGAATTATTAATAATAATTACCTAATAATAGACCGAATATTAATAAGAACCATGCCAAAGTTGCCAAAATTAAATGAATTTGAGGATTATAGTCACTTAGAACACATCGAAGCATTGACAGATATTAAGAGGTAACAATTTGTAATGTAAAAAAAATAAAAAAGGTTAATAATAAAATGCTTCTCGTACACAATACTTAACGAAGACCACGTTGCTCAAGTCAGACAGCTTCATTGGGGGTGGTAAGGATGTAGTAATAAAAAAATGCCGATCAAAAACAGATAGATAATAAATAACGAAATAGAACAGTTTGACACAGAAAAACAAGAAACACGGAATACAGCTAAACTGTAAAATAAAATGAAACGAAACTGCAACTCAAGATTAAATAAACTAAACATTTCTCTCAAAAACATCAGAAAAGCACTACAAACACACGACAGAAAACATCAAATTTATATAAATATATATATATATATATATATATATATATATATATATATATATATATATGCAATTTTTTATTATAAACGTCGATTATCTTCTTATAATTTTACAATATATAATGTAGGAACTTAGGAACCATGAACGGTTATTGCTATTTTTGGAGTGAGTCAGTGGCACATAGAGGATCTAACGAAATTGGAAGTTCTGTGATGAAGTTTCTATCAGAACACAGTCGTGGTCAAGATGTAGTGTTCTATTCTGATAACTGTATCGGTCAGAATAAGAACAGACTGATATTAGCTTTGTATATATTTTGTGTAGGAAAGTATGATATACCATCTATTACCCACAAATATTTCGCTGTAGGACATGGACAGAATGCACTCCGTTGTAGAAAAACAAAAAAAAAGAACCCTAAAATCTGGACCCATATACATTCCTGCACAGTGGGTAACTGTAATTCAAACGGCAAAAAAACTGGGCAACCATATTCTGTTACGGGGATGGAAACAGCAGATATTGTAGACTTAAAAGATCTATCCCAACGATATGGAACTAATTATAATGTCGATGTCTGCGGTAATAAAGTTAGATGGAGCGATATAAAAATATTGAGGGTTACAAAGGAACAGTCTACTAGTTTTCAATATAAGTATAAGTATGATGAAAACGAGTCCTTTAAAACAGTAGTTATTCGGCGTACTATATCAAATGTTGTACTACTTTTGTTACTCCACCAAAAATTTCTGTTGAAAAAAAAAGATTTAGTTTCCCTCTGTGAATCCAATGTCATACCAAAGAGCTACCATCCTTTTTATTACAGCCTGAAATCTTAAAGCTTGATCTGTAGATAAAAAATAGATTAATTGGGCATAATTAATAATTTCTAATAATTCTATAATACTCATTTTTATCAATCAATTTTTATACTTTCATACTTTTAAGGTCGATTCAAACACATCAGTCATGTCTCGTCACAGTCCCGGCGCCGAACCGAACAATCCGTCATACAAAATATTCTTTAATAGAAATATGCCGCCGGCATTCACATTCATCAGTTGACGAACAGTTTCCCAGCAGTCAGGTTTCGACACGTCTATCGCCCGGCCGATTTTATAATCTCAGCGACGAATTTTTTGCTTTTGCTGGGAGCATGACGGGCGGTACAAGTGAACAAAATAAAATTATTGACGAACAATTAATAGAATCTGTGAGAAAATTAAATGGTTTATATTATTTGTCGCATGTAAAGTACATGGACATTAATTTAAAAAATAGGAAAAAGAAAAAGACAGAAAAGAAATTTTTCGACATCCTAACATATTGATGAAATTTTACATCATGAAGCAGTTCTTTATACAGTGTCACGTATTCTTATGCTTAATTAAATCCCGTTACAAAATTAGTAATTTTTTTTTGACAATCTATTCTGGTGTACAACGGAAACTTTATTGCAGTTTTGTATGTAGCAATCGTCGGTTTTAAGTTACGTCTGACTAAAACATACTCCATTCCGTGATGCAAGAGTGCCACATCTCATATTTAATTATTAAAATATTCAAAATTATAATAATTTAATCAGTTACTGCTTGTTTTGTATTTCTACAGTCACAATAAGATTATAAAAAATGCAATGTATCAACAAAAATAAAACAATATACGTTTTTTAGTTTCTATACAAGTTGTTTTATTGAACAGTAAAACTTTAAACTGCTCTCCTGTAAAATTTACTAATTTTTACTTATGGCGGTATTGCAACAGAGGTGTTATTTGTGTTGCTGGATGTAAGTTCTTCACACTCTCCTTTTTTCGGTGGTGTCTTGTTTCTTATGTGATCTGTAAATAATTTTTTTTTGCAATTTCTTTTTGGTCTAAAGTACATGGCACAAGAGTATAACTTTTTTTGTTGATAGTAGGGACATTTTCAGGTTCGACTTAAACTAACTCACTACCAACTAATTCTGCATCATTTGCTTATACTACATCACATGTATCATAAGTCATCAGGCAATTTATACACCTGTTTATGTACGTCATTAATGTGACCTATAAAAGTTGTTAGTTGTTCGATATCATTCGGCTATATGTTGAAGATTTTGCTGGCTAAATATTTGCACAATCTCGTTGATGTAATGGCACCAGGATTTTTTACTCCATTTTGACATGTTTTTCCTTAACTTTATAACCGGTCATCGGATCATTTGTACCGATTTTCGGGAACAAATATATATTTGAATCCTCAACAAAGTTTTTTCTTCAATTTGTCAAAACACCTGTGTGTTCTTGTAGGTCAATTCTGAAGAGCACCGGAATACGCCTTCCTCGTTTGTCACGAATTACAACTATTTTGAATTTAGTTAGCAATATTTTTTCAGTAGGTGTTATGACTTCTCAAAACTCTTCATGTTTGATGAGTACTTGTTTCAGAATAAACGTGAAGTGGCATGCGCTCCGTTTCACCAACTCTTTCACGATTAAATAAAATCAAACGGCAGAAAATTATTTCCATTAATAACTTGTAGCTTATTTTACTATTTTTATTATTCTTTAAATGTTGAATAGATTCATCTGCTTTCTTCAATAAATAATTTTTGAAAATTTTTAGATCAGTTGCTACAAATCAATAAATCTTTCTTTGCCACTAAAGAAACTTTCGTTAATTGAGAATCTACTGGTAAATATTAAACAAATACACACAAAAATACAACGGAATACCTACACTAACGTAGTGCATAGTAGACACTTTTCTTTTTATTTTGTGTGGCTGTGCTATTATTACTGCATAAGTAGTAATCCTTAGTTTACACCAATCTAACATTTTGTTCTTCAGATATGTCCCTTTAGTGATTGCATGATTTGTTATGGACCATTCATCTTTTAGATTGAAAATTATCTTACTTCTTGACAGGTTCAGTTTTCAGCCTATAGATTAATTGATACTGTATAAAGCAAACTCAATAAAACAATCTTTGTGTATTCGTGTTTAAATTAAATATAAATAATTGTATAAAAATACACATTTTGGAAGTATTTAATTTTGTTCCGAAGGGATTGTTTAACTATCGTACTTTTTTCAATTTTCTACTCATAAAATAAAAGCTAACTTCTAACACCTATCTATTAAAATGTTAAAAAATCTGATGTTGACCCGTCACGTACCTAACATCGTTTCAAGGTGGGTGGGTTATTATGCGACTTTCGTCATCAGGTTTATCATGCACAAAAATATATTAGTATCTAGTTTTTAAAAAACGTCTAAAAATCTGTCCCTGTATTTAAATTTATCACTAATGAACCACCCCGAATCTGAATTTGTTCTTTTACAATATCGAAAGGCTTTTCAAATAAAAGTTGACCACAAGACCAGCTTTGCATATGTCGGAAATATACATTCTTGAAAAATCACAAAAAACAAAAGTACAAGAGTAAAGTACCACAGCTTCTAGATGAACGTTGGTGTAAACATTTTCGAAGGATGCGATTTTAGTAAAAAGCTAAAATATGAAATGTCATCAAAGTAATATCGTAAAAATAATATATTTACAACTTAAACTCTATTACCTACATGTTACTGCAAAACATCTATATATTTAATGGTATTTCAGACGGTTAGCAATGTTGCCAAATTGGAATGACGCAGAATAATCGAGAGAATGAAAATAATATACACCAATAAATTATATTCCATTGTTTCATACGCCTCCTGAAGGAGATACCGTGAACTAATATATACACAAAAATTTCATGCTAACACCATTGTTGCGTCACTTAAAATCCTTAATAAATTTGTTGCTATAACTCAGAACTGTACGCAAATTCGCCACATCCCTTGTTTGGATTACGAGTGTCCGCTGATGTGAGTTAGGAGAAATTGGTAACGACCATTTTTCCATTTGTGAAATATAAGCAATTGTAATCCTGCGTCCGTATATTGACGCAACAATGCATTACATGCAAAAACATAAATGTAAAGACGCATCAATGTCTGGAGGATATATATATATATATATATATATATATATATATATATATATATATATATATATAATGTTTTTTTCGAATTTTCAGGTAAGAGAACCATAATAAAATGAATTTCTTTTGTATTTCAAATTTTGAAATTCTTTTGTATTTTATAATAACATTATTTCAATTTGCATATTTCTGACATAGTAACCATTCTGTGGAATTTTGTAATAATTCTATTGTATTTAATAAAAACTGGGGTTGATGTTGCATATTTTTATTTAACATCGATTTAGCATCGATGTTATCGAATACCTAAATATCGATTGCAAAACATCGACCATTGAGCCTAGGAGTACGATGTTTATCAATAATCGATGAATATCCCGCATCCCTAGGCCCAGTATCAGGTTTGATTGTCGCATCGCAGTCTTCGATCAGTCGTCATTCTGAGTGTTGTTTACGTTTTTATTCTTTTTATCGTGTTTCTAGTTAATACTTTGAAGTGTTGTTTTCTATATAATTCTAGCATGGTTTATATTTTACATTGATATCAATATTGATAAGAAAAGAAAAATTGAATCAGAAAACATGCAATTTCAACCTGAATGGACAGCTTTATATTATTTCACTTTGCCAAACCGAGTTGGAGCAGTACCTGTTTGTTTGATTTACCATCAGACTTTGGCAATAATTAAAAGTTCGAATGTTAAACGGCGTTACGAAACAAAACATCAAATATTTGACGAGAAATACAGAATAGGAACTCTAATTCGTAGAAGTAAACTTGAGAGTTTACTTTCAAATTATGCTACATCTACGGAAATTATTAATCGATCAAAAGGATGTTGTCGATACTATTCAGCGTATTCCAATATCTACTACTTCAAGCACAAGGAACATACAGGTATTGGCAGATGAAACATACAAAACGTTAAAACAAATCTTGGCTGTCACTAAATATTTTTGATTTGGCATTGGATGAGTCATGCGACATTACAGATACAGCACAGCTTGTAATTTTTTGGGGGGTACCTGGACAGAACCAGTGAAGAGTTTATTGAAGAACTTTTGACTATTTTGCCAATATCAGGAACTACTACAGGAGAGGATTTACACAAGGCTGTGGTGCTCTATTTTCGCAAGGATGATTTGGATTTAAAAAAAAGTTATTTCGATCACTACGGACGACGCTGCAGCGATGGTTGGATGTAGAAAAGTCTTGGTTCAGCAACTAAGTAGCAATTCTATGTGCAATAAAAATCTGATATCGTATCATTGTATTATTCATCAAAGTATGTTGTGTTACAGTTTAAATCCAATTCTTCACAGTAAAATGCAAACCGTTATGAAGATAGTGAACTTTGTACGTGCAAAATCATCTTTGAGGCATCGTCAATTCAAGGTTTAGTGCTTGAAAGATGCTTTGCAATACTTGATAACATAAAAGAATTTCTGTCCACTATTAATAATGAAGGTGCGAATGACCATTTGAGCTTTCTCTTGAACACAAAAAACGTTGCAACTATCGCATTTTTGGCGGATATCTTCAGACATCTAAACTTCTTGAATTTAAAACTACAATGCAAGGGAAAACTTGTTTGTGAACTTTTGTCGGATATTAGAAGATTTTCTAAAAAGTTTGAACTTTTTCTGAGGATATTAAGGCAGAACTTTTGAACTTTCCTATCAATCCGTTTGTGATAGTAATAAGGATATTGGTGTTACTTAGTTCTCACGTTTTATTAATAAACTTGATTTGGAATGTTAATAAACGATATGCTGATTTCTATAAAATTGAAAATATGCAACTGTTAAGCAACCGTTTTTCACTCAAGCCTAATAAAGTAAGTAAAGTAAACAAACGCTATTTAAGGTAAGCTGTAAATGATTAAAGAGGTTTACATATGAAGACCTGCCTGTCCGGAAAAACGTTGTAAGCGACAAATTTTGATAAAGTGATTTTTCAGTGGAAAAACGTTCTTTATGCGTTAAGCACACTAGTGACACCATTTATTAGCAGTAATTTTAATTCAATACCCTCCTTACAGAACTACGAAACACGGCGCGAGAGGAAAAACGTTACTTGTGCATTAAACTTGGCGGAGTGTGGAGAGTTATCGTCTACAACACGTGTCTTAAATCATCTAAATAAAGGTAAAAAACAACAAAGTTTAAAAACTGGGTGAAAGTAAAGCCTACGCGCTTAAAAAACAGTGGACAACTTTACAATAATTATAAAAATGTTTCTGTTCCAGAAAAATTGCCTCCTAATGTGGTAAGTGAAAAAACGTTACAACTTATTTAATGATTTCTATAAGAAAACATATAATGAACAGTCACAATATTTGGGGTTATGTATGGAAGTAGCGGAGCCAAAGAGAAAGAGGGTAGATGAAGCCAAATCAAAACGTCAGTGTACTGTAAAATATTAGTTGTTGATTACTGGAAAAAGACAGGTATTCCAACAAATGTTTTGTGAAACTTCTAGAACAAAACGCAGAGTTCAAATTTTATTTGAAAAAATCAAGTCAAATCAAAAGTTGCTTGACTGTCGTCATGAAAACATGTAAATCTTCCAACAAAAACCAAAGATTCTGTAAAAGACCTAATCAGAAAACATATTGCGTCTTTTCGATCTCAAGAAAGCCACTATTCTCGAAACTCAAAAAAAAAACAGTGCCTCAACCCTGACCTAAACATTAACAAAATGCTTGAGCTCTTTAAAATATTGTATCCAGAAGTTGAAGTAAAATTCCATACTAACAGAGAAATATTCAAAGAAGATTTTATTTTACATTTTGGAGTTCCTCGCTCCGATACTTGCAAAGTATGTGATAAGAATTTTATTAAACTGAGTGCTGCAGAGATTGAGGAAGAATGGGAGAAGATTCAAACTGATTCCGAGATACATCACCGAAAAGCAGAAAGTGCATACTCATCTTTGAAAGCTGATGAATAAGCAGCTAAGTTGAATTCTAATGTCATAGTTTTATGTTTGGATTTGCAACAAGTCATTTTTATACCTAACTTATCACATTCCGATGTTTATTACCAGCGTCAGTACGCAAATTACAATTTTACTATCCACAATATGGGAACCTCTGAAGCTACTATGTGTTGTTGGCATGAAACTGTAGTCAAGAGGGGCAGTGCTAAAATATCTTCCTGTATTTTAAGGCATGTTTTTGAGAATTTTAAGAGACTAGAGGTTGGAGCGGAACGAAAACTTACACTATGGTCTGATCGATGTGTCGGTCAAAACAATAATTGGAAGATGATATCATTGTGTCACTATCTAATGTCAACAAACTTTTTTACTGAAGTAAATCAAAAATTTTTAGTATCAGGAGATAGCTTTTTACCGTGTGATAGGGATTTTGCCTCATCGAAAAGATAAAAAAACAGTCAGCTATATTCCACTCAAGATGTACTTAGCTAATCAAATCAGCAAGATCAAGAAAACCTTTTCAAGTAGTTGAAATGAAACAGGAAGATTTTGTTGACTTGACCTTAAAATAACAAAAGCACATTGGATACAGGTCACAGCAAACGAACCGACTGTTCTGCGGATAAGACAAACGCATAATATCCTGCAGCCATGGCAGACATCACCTTTACTGAAGAGCCCAAGAGAACGAGCTGCAGTCCGAAATACAGTTTACAAGCTTATTGAACCAGAAGCCATGCCTCCACGGACTATTTCTGATAAGAAAAAAGCAGACTTGCTGAAAATGACTGATGACTGAAATTTGTAGAAGAACACTATAGATCATTTTATTGTGAATTGTCGGCACATGCAACTTAATCTGAGTTTGTTTATCTACTATGTAAGTTTAAATGAGAATAAATTTTTGTTTATTTTTCAGTTTTTGTATTTTTAATTAATTGTAATTTTGGGATCCTTTACTAAGGGTCGTATTTTCCCAAGTTAAAAACGTTGCAAGGAATATTGTGTAGAAGTACAATCTATTAGCGGAAAAACGTTGCATGTTCGTTAACACTAGGTACACATGTAACGTTTTTCTGCAAAAAATTATTTTTTGGTTTTCTGCGCTCATTAGTCTTTTGTTTTGTGTTATTTGTATTCAACATTATTACCTTACTAATAATAAACACAAGCAACGCTTAAATTCACAAAATTTAGTAAATAATATTGTCAAAATAGTTTTTTGCTATTATCTGACAAATTTCATTTTGTCGGTTGCAACGTTTTTCCGGGCAGGTCTTCATATGTTCCATAAAATTGATGAACACTATAGATGCAGAAAGAAAGCAACCAGGGAAAGTATCATTAAACGATTAAATTAAGTTCAGTTCAATTAAGATACAAATATTTCAAATTACGCCGAAAAAATTTATTAAACAAAGACGGGAGAAAAAAACAATATAATAGCTTTATAATCATCTTTTTCCATGAGTTTATTATACCCCTCCTTAAACGAGGTAGCCTAGTTGCCTGGTTTTAACTACGTAACCAGCATGATCTGAAGGGGAGGTTACAAGTACTGCAGGGTTTCTGGGTAACACCCCCTCCCTCGATTAGGCCACTGCCTGTTATATTGCTGAGTGTCCGGAGCGCGGAAGTGTAGTAATTTTTTTAAACGGACCCTCAGTGAATATAATTGGTGACCCCTGGCGTATAGTACCAAATGAATGCGCTCACACATCGATCTTTGTCGACCGACCAGAGGACCAGTTGAGTTTTTTGGATACTGCACAAGGTACGTCGCTCCGTGTTGCTACGTAATCATGTATTGTTGATTGTGATTTTGGGTACTCCACCAATGACTATGGATATTGAGAATGAATTACATATTTCGTTAGTCGAAGCAAGACCTGTTCTGTGGGACAAGACCCTAGATATATATATATATATATATATATATATATATATATATATATATATATATATATATATATATATATATATATATATATATATAGGGATAAAAACGCGACAAGAAATGCTTGGAGGGATATATGGAACACACTGAATCCACATTTTGAAGAGCTAGAGGACAAAGAGAAGAACAATTCTGGTAAGTACAACAAATTCTTATTGTAACTACAGTACACCAGAAGGTAATAATTGTAGTTTTTGTATTCATATTTAATAACGTCTTACCATTTGATTTAAACATGGTCTGTTGTTAGATAGTTTACGTTACAAGATAATTAAATAGTAAGTAGCTTCCAATGTGAACGTACAAGAACCTGTAGTTAGAGTCAACTACAGCCATTAAAACAACAGAATAATACTCTTTGTAATTAAAGAACATAGAACCACTTCGTACTGGGCAAATAATCCGAATATGTTTTCCATCGACAGCTCCTAAACAATGAGGAAATTGGGCTTTTTTTAAAAAAACCTGAAGCTGTAGATTCCCACTTTTCTTCGTAAGTTAGGGAATACACTCTTCCTTCACGATATTCCAAATGGACCTGCTTACTTCCTTTACTATACTTGCTACAGTTCTTTTGCCCATTCTATATGAATAGTGTAAATCTGCAAATGTAGACCCACTTGCAAAGTACCTGTAAAAAAGATATACATAATTTGACGGAATTTGCTTTGTTCTATGTTTGTTACAATACTGTAGTTAGTAAGTGTGAGGTTAAAACCGAACTATCAAGCAGACAGACACACACGCGATTTTATAAGGGTCCTCGGTTTTACCTAATCCTTTTTGTGGTTTTGTAGGTAAAGAAGTCTCCAGGAGATGGACCAACCTCAGAGATGCATTTTCCAAATCCCGAAAAAAATTGAAAAGCTGTAAAAAAAAGTGGAGCAGGAGCTCCGACAATCAAAAAATATGTATTCAGTGACCAAATGCAGTTTTTACAAAAATGTTGTGACTCCCGAGAAACGGCTGAAAGCTTGGATGATACAATGCCACAACACTGAGCTTCATGACATTCAGCCCGCAGAAGCAAATGCAAGACGGGAAGTAAATAAGGAAGTTGACGTTCCTGAAATTACAAGAATAAGAAACAGGAAACAGACGAAGTGGAACTGGCAATGTTGAAAGCTCTGAGTCAGCCAGAGAAATCGGACAGCTACATGTCGTTTTTCCAAGGCATCATTCCACATTTAAAAACTATGGATGACGATGAAGTTCTGCAATTCAAAATGTCTGTCTATGAATCCATTTTTCAAATCAAAGAAAAGAAGAAAATGATCTAGCGTCCATTACATCTCTCATATCCACAACAACAACCACCTTTGACTCTCCCTAATCACCAACAATCTATACCGTACTCCCATCAGCAACCGCCCAAGCCATTGCCTCACCAGCAACAGCCCATACCCTTTTCTCATAACCATCATCTATTCCTCGGATCCCATGCTCAACAGACTTACCCACATAATCCATTTCCCTCATCACAATCGTACAAATCCCCTAATACAAAACCTACTTTAGAGCAACCACTTCCTCAGTACACAACAAATTCAAAAAACCCGGTTAACAGCGATGCCAATAACTCCGCTTCCACATCTCTTCAATCTCCAGGATCGCCTTGCGAATATTAGTTTTGTTCGCTGAGACAGTCCCTGACTAGTTTTGGATAAATTTCGGACCGATCCGGGTTTAATGTTGTGCGCTGGCGCGATTAGGTACTAGTTTTAAACTGTCAATTCTCCGCGAACAATTTCCGGACGCTTCTGACTGTTTGCAACCCCAAAAATTAACACGTTGTTTTGTTTATATTTACAAGGAGAATAACAGAAGTTTTAACACAATTTTATTTTAAAGTCTATATTGCCAAAATGGGTAAGTAAAAAATAGAATGGAATTATTGACCTCAATTTATTTTTTTGTTTAAGTTATCCTTCTACTTGTAACTTCTAATTATATATTTTTTGGAATGTATTTAGTTGTGGTTCTGTTCTTTGACCATCAAAGAGATCTGCGATGTATTTTGCAGATATGTTTCCTACATTTTCTGGATATATACAACTTCTGTTATCTGCTAGAGTTGAGAGTTTATTCTTTGTATTTGTGACTTCTTTTTATTTGTATTGAATGTGTCTTGTTTTCTTAGTAAATTCCCTAGTTCCTCACATATAATGTTCATCCATGCTTCTTTTGCTCTTTATATTGTACTTTATTTTGGTTTTTATAAAATCTTCTTATATCAGTTGTAGGATTTCTTTCATATTTGTTGCTAATTAGTATGTAATCAATCAGGTTTCTTTGATTATCTCGAGGTGCTTTCCATGTATATATATATATATATATATATATATATATATATATATATATATATATATATATATATATATAGTTTTTAACAGTCTAACAGTTTTTCTTCCTGGCAAAATTGAACCATTGTTTCTCCTTTGTATTTTTCATACTTAAGTATAATACCTTTAACACCATAAATTCAAATATAAATGTATACTTACTTTTGTTTTTTCTGTGGGTTGTAGATATGGACTTAAATCATGAATATTTGATCATAAATGTTGAAGCCCCAGAAGCAGAGTGTTTTAAGTGGAACCACACCAATACTCTCCACTTAATTAACCTTTACAAGAAGTACCGAAAACTGGTAGGGACTTCCCAAGTCAAAAGTTTTAAAAAGCTATTTGAAGTTATTGCTAGTAAATTGCGAAAAGTAACTGAAATTAATATAATAACAGCAGCACATTGCGGGAATAAATGGAGAGTATTGGAAAGAAGTTATAAAAAGTATGTGGACCATAACAACCAGACAGGACGAGGAAGGAGGGATTTTGAATACGCTAATGTCCTAGAGGAAATCTCGGGCAAAAAGAAAAATATTGTCCCAGAAATCCTGCTCAACACAGAAACCATAGAGTACCAACAAGTAGAACCAAAACCGTCCTGTTCTGGAACTGCAGAGAGTTCACGGAGTGAAATGAGTATTACCCAAGTGAAACAATCGAACAAAAATAAGACTCTTAGAGCACATATATTGAAAGAAACAAGAAAAGATAGGCAGGAGTACTATAAAAAAAAAATTAACATAGAAGGAAGGAGCTAGTTAAAGCAAAAAATGAGAAAAACAAAATTTTGCGGGAGAAGAATGAGCTTCTCAAAATTTTAATAAATCAAAATAAAAACAATAGTTGTAGTAATTTAGTAATAGATTAAGATATTTTAATGTATATTAGGTTTGTTCGTAGAACAAATTGCAAACTGTTTGCAACTGAAAATTACTGCGCATGTCTGTTCATCAAACCGTTTGGAACGGTTGGAAATTTGGCAGCACTATGAACAACGTTTCATATCAAATCGGATGAATTCGTAATTCTGCCAAATGTTTGGGCATTTTACACGTGTTATTATTCTATTTTTTATAAGCTTGTTTGTAGGTTATTATCAAATAACTTTCAATAATTATCTCTAGTTCTCATTGTTTTTTTGAAAGGTAATACTGGAAAATAACAACAATGAAGGTAACAATATTAAACGAAAAAAAAAGAAACTACAAAAAATTTGTAGATGATAGTAAGAGAACTGGAATGGGTCGTAAATCATTTGATTATGCCGAAGAAATGCATGAGATATTAGGTGAAAAGAAAAACATTTGCTCCCAACTTCTGTTATCTACAACACCTTACCGACGAAATTGAAAGTGACATTTCTGTTCCAAATACTAGTTTGTCTAACACTGCAGTTAATTTTCATTTAACTGAACTTTCATCTCCTATTATTAAGGCTTCTACCAGTTCAGTACCAGATACAAATCAAGAACAAGATGTGCACAAAAGAAAATTAGTTCCCAGAAGACGAATCATAAAGACTAAAACTAGTGAGGCTTTAGAAAATATGAGACATGATAAAAAAATATTTCAAGACAAACGAATTAAGTTGGAAACAGATAAAACACAAAAGTTGCTGGAAATAGAAAGAGAAAAGTTGGAGATTTAAAAGACCAGAAATATTTTATTAAAAGAAAAAAATGAATTATTAAAAGATCAAAATAAGCTTATGAAAGAAAGAAATGAGTTACTAAAAGCTGTTATAACAATGAACCATAACATTTCTGTCCCAATTATTATTGAAACAGAATGAAGTTTAGTTTAAGTTAATGTTAAAAGATTAGAAGGGTGTGAAATTTTGTTATTTATAAAGCATATGTTGTCTTTTATTTGAGTAGTTACCAGATTTAAGCAGGAGGAACTGCAAATAAACACATTTTCATTTAATAACATTTATTTTATTATTAAGAATCAGTAGTTAATGAGTAAATTAATTGAACATGTTATAACTCATTATAAAGGTAGGTGGTGTGCAACGTTGTCACTTATTTGCATTCCATCTCTATCATCTAATTCCTCAATATGATCCATATTGATGCCTGGTACTCCTTGTTCGAGTATATCGTTTTGAAATGGAAACTCATCATCAATAGCCAAATTATGTAAAACACAACAAGCTCTTATAAAATGAACTATATTTTCAATTTTTTAAAGTTTTAAATGATATAATTGCCTGAATTTCTGTTTTAAAATTCCAAAACAGTGTTCAATTAAATACCGATTTTTACATAATTGGGTATTATAATTATGTTGTCTCCTATGTAAATGCCCTCTGTCACGATATGGTGTTAACAAATTACGCAAGCATGGATAACCACTGTCACCAATCAGAAAGTAATTTCCACACTTGTCTGGCAAATTCTCCCATAAAGGAGATGCACGAAATACTCTGCTATCATGGACAGAACCCGGAAAACCAACAAAAACATCTCTTATTTTTTTTCTGTGATCACAAACAACTTGTGCCTAAAAAAAATAAATAAGTTGCATTCAAAAAAATTCAATGAAAATATAATACCTGTATAGAATAAAAGTTTTTTCGGTTTAAATAAGAATCCGCATCCTCTGAAGGCTTGTCAATTTTTACATGTGTCCCGTCAATTGCTCCAATACATCCTGGAAACTGATTTTCTCTAAAGAAACTTTCAATTGTAACTTTTTCTTCATCATTTGGCCATTTTATAATCTCAATAGATAAATTACTTAAAAAATATGTCATTCGCTTAACAATTTTATGTAGGCTGCTTAGGCTTACATTAAATCTGTCTGCTACATCTCTATACGAAGCCGCTTCGTGTCCACAAAACCACAGAAATATGAGGACATAGTCTGAAGAATCGGTGAATTTTTGAAACGGGTACCAATTTCAGAAGCAACGTGTCGACTCACACAAAAATGTTCTATAAATAATTCCTCACTATATAGCGGAGTCTTCCAAATAATTTTCGTTTTTAGTTCTTTTATTTCTATGAAACCAAAGTTCCAATTCTTCATCACTGCTTGAAGTAAAGATTTCATCTTCTTCATGGTTTGTTTCGCTTAAGTCACTGGAATCTGACATTTTTAATAAATTATTTTTCACAATAGTAATTAATGATAATTATGATTATATACCAAATAAATATATCAAAAATAAGGTTATGTATTTTATATCGTGTGGTTATTGGTTATTCGCATTTATGACATTTTGGATCTGCGCATATCTCAAACTATGATTTCATGAAACGGAACTTTTCGGACCGTTGACAACCGTCAGCGGACTGCAAATTCTGTTACTACGAACACCAAATCATCGATTGCAAACCGTCCGAAACTTCACTACGAACACAAGATTTTATTTTCGCATGCGTCTGATGATTGCCAACGTTTTTCAACTGCTCTACGAACAAACCTATTATTATGTTAAGGTTCCCTTATTTTTAAAAATGTATATAGATAGTGATAGGATGTTTAATATTATTTTAAGTTCCTTTATTTTTAAAAATGTATAGAGATAGGTTATGTAGATAGTAAGTTAAAATTTCAATTTTATTTGTAAATACTTATATAGGTAGATATATTGAATACATTATATAGGTAGATAGTGTTTGAGTTTTATTTTAATACTTAAAGTCCTCATTATCATCATTGGTACTACAGCACAGCCTGTAGTAGAGCCCCAACCTTTCCAAGTCTAGTTTGCCAGTCAGTCCTATCTATTGTCAGTTTGCTGAACACATTTTTTAATCATCTTTATCTACACTATCCTTCCATCTAATCTACACTACCTTCTACACTATCCTTCCATCATCACTTCCATGACGCAAGTCATGATTGCCATAATTAGTAAACGAAAGATCTTCGCATTGGGTCTTGGAACTCAGGTGGACTAAAGAACAAAATAAATCTTCTGGACGAAATCTCAAATAGACTCGAGCTAGATATCGTAGCCCTTCAAGAAACTAAACTAGTGGAAAGGAAAAAAACCAAATTTCCAGGCTACGATATATACAGAACAGACCACAGAGCTAACTCGGGATGCACGGCTATTATGGTCAAAAAAGAAATTGAACACCAAATCATACCCACTCCGGATGGTTTGGTCACAATGGAAGCCACAATAGTACGGCCAATCACCGGAAACGAGACACTAAAAATCGTCTCAGCATATGTAAGACCAAATGGGCCGATCTTAGATGAAGACGTCAATCTCATCTTAGATTCAGAAGAATCCACAATAATAATAGGCGACTTAAATGCAAGATCTCCGAATTGGTATGATCGTCGAACCAATGCAAATGGAAGACGACTCTGTGCCTATCTCGAAAACAAAAATAACACATATGCAGTTGGCCCCGTGGACCCTACATGTTATAACGGAGTAGCGGCACCGACTCACCTCTATATTGCAATCCTGCATAACGTGGGTCAACAATATGAAATACATTCATTAAACGAAGGCGATTCTACACATAACCAAATCGTCCTGACCCTGGGTGCTGTAGATATCAATCATCTACAGCAACGTCAAAAGAAAATAATAAACTGGCCTAATTATAGGAGAATAGTGAGCGAGAACATCGGTGCGATACCCACTATAAATAATATTGCAGACCTGGAACATAGTGTGGAAAAACTAGAGCAAACAATAACTAATGCCATCGATGCCAGCTCTAAAGAAGAAGTAATAAAAACTATAAATGGAAGATTCGGGGACATTAGTACAGAACTAAAAGACCTAATCAGAGAAAAAAAACAGGAAAAGACGGAGAGCTTACCGTACCAGGACACAAGAAGACAAAAGGATTGCAAACGAGTTAAAAAGAGAAGTCAACAAGACAACTGCAGAATCACTAAAACGAATCATGGAACTCCTATATCCAAGAGTTAAATCCAAACAAATCCGCGTTCTGGAAACTGTCAAAAGTTCTATGGAAGGACAAAAAACCCATCTCACCACTACACGGAGAAAACAGCATAGTCTATATCGAACAAGACAGAGCAGAAGTGCTTAAAGACGAACTTGAAAGAGCCTGCAGGAATAACGAACATCCTCACGAAGACATCGACTTTACGATTCAAGTCGAAAACGAAGCTAGGAGGCTGAAAAGAAGAAAAGGAAGAGTGGGAATTGTACATACGCCCCCCGACGAAATCAAGAATCTGATAAAAATGACACATGCAAGAAAAGCACCAGGGCCGGATAACATCACGAATAAGGCGCTTAAGGATCTACCTACGAAAGCAGTAGTATACATAACGAACATCAAAACGGTATACTAAAGCTAAGATACTTCCCGGACAGATGGAAGGAAGCAAATGTGATGATTCACAAACCGGAAAAATACGGCACTTTTCCACAAAACTACAGACCTATTAGCTTGCTATCATCGGTAAGTAAAATAGCAGAGAGAGTCATTCTAAAAAGACTCAATGAAGAATCACTAGGATTCAGTACCGAACACTCCTGTGAACTACAAGTCTTAAGCGGAGTTTACATTGGTATAGTAAACGGGTTAGTTGCTTGTACCAGTAGCTTGTAAGGCAACAACTAACCCAATGTCAACCTACCGGGTAAGTACTTGTACAAGTGCTTGTACCAGTAGCGAGGACAGGTAAGTAAATAGCTAGCCCATCTATTAACTTGCCTACTGTCCTTCCGTTTCCACCACATTTTCGCCTCGACGCAAGTAGCATGGCAAGTGGTTTGGTAACTAGTCGAGTGTAGACGGGTGTGCAAGTGTCCTGGCAGATAACATGAGAGCAGTGTCGCGGTTTTCTATTTCGATATTGTTTTTTAATTTTACTGTTAAGTTTGCGGAATACTTACAGCCAAGAACTACAGAAAATAGAAAGATCAGTTAAATCGGGTATGGGAACTGACGACGTCTACACCCCAACTTTAAAATGGTTCCACATCATGAATGCATTCATGAAGGAAACAAAAGGAAAAAGATTGACTAAAAGCAACACGGTAAGATTAATTTTAATAAACTGTTTAGGTACATAAATTTAGATAAATTATTTAGTAGGTAGGTAGGTAAGTATAATCACATATTTGAATTGCTTTTCGGATGAAACGTTTCATAATATTATTAAGTAATTAAAAATAATTCTGAGAATAAGTTTCGGAAGCTAAATACCTAAGTGTTCTAATTTTTATTGTACCGCAATATACAGGAAGACCCGATTATATTGAAACAATACCAAATGTTATTAAAATGTAACATTTTTCCTATCCTATCCTATTAAACTATATTTGTTTATTAAGAATATACACCACAGGTTTTTTTTTAAATTTCTGCTTACAAAAATGGCAAGCAGTGTATTCGAGCTCTTTGATGTATTTATTTAGGTATAGAATATTATCATAGTTATTACTTACGAAAATGAAGGCCCCACATTTTAAAACTATGTTGACTTGAAAGAAGTCCGCGCCAAATAAAACTAATATTAATTATTAAAGTTATTTATAATATTAGTTATTAATAACACTAAAACATTAGTAAATTTTTGCTTCTTGCCATGGTACTGCGCCTTCGTTGTTAACGTATCTCTTAATATAATCTCTGAACTCTCTAGCAAGTCTAGATGATTTGTAACCGGATCTTGGTTTTGCAAGATTTCTTAAATTTGCCATTTCAGATCTCCATCTTCCTGGAATTATTTCTCCCGTATCTATATTTTCTTCATCATACGATCCTGGTGTAAAATAAGTGTTTGAAGCGGTTTTACGTAACCAATTATGTAAAGCACAACAAGCTTTCACTATTTTATCAACAGTTGACAATTTGCAGGCAATTTTTTTTTCTAATATTCGAAATCTACTAACCAGAATACCAAATGCATTCTCAATTATACGCCTTGCACGACTCAGACTATAATTGAAAATTTTTTCTTCTTTTGATAATGGTACAGAATTAAATGGTTTAGTTAAATACGATTTTAGAGGAAATGCATCGTCACCAACAAAACAATTCTCTTCTGGAAGTATGCCTTTTTCTAAAACTTCGTATATCGAGCAGTTTTGAAAAACCCCTCCATCGGATACAATTCCATTACATCCGACATCGATGTAGGAAAAACAGTAATTGTGGTCTGCAATTGCCATGAGGACAATACTATTATGTCCTTTGGAGGAGCTTGAATTAATATGTGCTTACCATCGATGGCCCCGCAACACCTAGGAAAGTTCCATCTTTCTTGAAAACCTCTTTTAATTTGATTCCAAGCGTTTAAAGTGGGGGGATCTAAAAATAATAATTCTGAATAGAAAACGTTTCATTCTCATTTTTATAAGAATACAATGTTTTATTATGATTGTTATTTGCACTTTTCTTTCTCTTCAGAACACGCAACCAGCTGGACAAACAGTAGGAAATACAGAGAACGACCTAGAATCGAAATCTTGTACTATTTTAGAAACATCAATTGTAATTTCTGAAACCCCATCAACATCTGCAGTTTCTGAGGGTCGAAGCTCTAACCTTAAAGACTCTTCTCGAAAAGAAAAAGGACGCAGTTTCCAAGCGGGATCAAAAAGACGATACCATGATTTATCAACCGCTGTTTCAGAGCTTCGTGACATTAATACTGCCTTACAGCAATCTGGAAATGAGGAAGATGAATTTGACGCTTTTGGAAGATATATGATCCTCGCTCTAAAGAAGCTTCCTTTGCACCTGGCTCTGCAATGTCAAAATGAACTACAAAGTACACTGACTCGTTATATGTGCATGACTCTTGCTCCATCACCATATCCACAGAATGTACCAAGTCCTTCTGGATCTTCCCATTCCTCTGGTTACACCAATTGGAGTTCAATCCAACCACCGTTCCAATCGCCGCAATCTCCTGGATACCAACTAACGCCACCACCGACACCTCCATCTTCTGTACAGCAATCACCTTTTTCATCTCCTACAATGTACGAATTACCCTCGTCACCTCTAGACCATCAGCATTTTCTATAATAATGTTTAATGTAAGGTTTTGTTAATAAATCGTGGTTTTTGAGTAAAGACAATCACTTTCCAACATTTCGACCAGAGCTGTTGCAAGTATTCATGCCTCTAGATTGTCATCATAACCTGTACATAATTTAGTAATAAATTTATATTTCTTTATGTTACCGAAAATTAAGTAATAATATTTATTATTTATGGAGAGGATACTCGTATCTTTTGATTATTGTTTATATTTTTGTGCTATACGTTTATTTATCCTAATGTCGATTTGCCTATATTGCGACGGTAACTTAAGATCGTTTAGTAATACATTCATTTTCCTTTATTCTAAAGCAAAACTAAATCATATAATTAATTATTTAGATTATTTGTGTAAACAAAGCTCCTAACTTTTAATTAAATATATTTTTGTAATAATACACATTTGCAAAAACTTATTGACATCATACTTTGGTGCAGGTAATCATGTCATTAAACGACAAGAGGTCACTAAACCGGAATGATCTAGAAGCTCTTGTAAACCAGGTAGCAATGGAGCTGGAATCAGATGATGCAAAAAATTACTGTCTGTCTGAATTTGAAGGAGACTCAGAGGCTGAGGATGTTTTTACACTATCAAGTTGTCGTAGCAGGGTTTTGTCATCAATTTTTTTTTTGTCATGCGCCGTCGTCTAGTCATCCGAATAATGTTCCATCAAGCAGTCATTCCATCATTCGATCCATGTTTGGCCAATCAACAGAGGAAAATGACACTGATAATAGTGTTCCATCTGAAAGTGAAGATGAAGAAGCTGAATCCAGAAATGATACAGAAAATGTTGCTAAACCTTTATTGTTTAATTTTTTTTGTTCAAAAAGGGAACCGTCCCAATTGTTGTATTCAACTTTTGACTTCAATGAAAGAGTTCGACATTGTAACGTAAACATAAATGTGTGTCCAATTTATATTCCAGTCAGGCAAATATCTGGTTGAATATAGACAAAGATAAGCTTGGTGCATTTTACGGTATTCTTATTATTATGGGATTCCATTCTTTGCCAAGCATTAAATCCTACTGGTTAAATGATATTAATTTTTATGTAGACAGAATTACTAGCGTTTTTACTTTGAAACGATTTTTTAAAAATTTTACGTTATTTTCATGTAAATGATAATACAAAAATGCCTGTTGCTTGATTTCCAAATTTATCAGGGCAAATCTGAAAGGGACTCAAATACTATGCTAGGAGAAAGCGTTGTTTTAAATTTGCAAGCCATTTTGAAAGCAAGGGCTATTGCTTTTATTTTGACAGCTTCTTCTCAACAATTCCATTATTTCAAAAATTAGTGGATAAAAAATATTTTGCATGGGGAACAATACGACAGACAAGAAAACATTTTCCCAAGGAATATTTATGTCTAGATAAAAGACTCAAAATGAATGAATCTGATTCAGTTTGTTTCGCTGATCTTTGTGTATGCAAATGGAAAGATAGAGGTGTCAAATGTGTATCAGTTATTCGTAATATGCATAACTTCCAAGAAAATACAGAGGTACTAAGAACTGACAAGAAGGGAGTTCGACAGAAAGTACAGCTCGTCAAGAATTGCAATGTTTCTGAGTTTTGACAAGAATATAAATTTGGAGGGGAGGATCCGTCAGTAGGCCGAATATACTCAGTTACATTTTGTTAGCAGAAGCAAACAGATCAGACGCATATCAATTACACTGGTGTAGGACTTATTAATCCGGTTCCGTTACAATGGCATTTAAATCAAAGTAAAGTTTTGAGTGGTCAATCTCGTGAAATTATAGCAAATGTGATATATTTTATGAAACGAGAAGCGAAGGCTAAACATCCGATAATAGAACTAAAGAAAATTCAAGAACGTGTTTCGCGCTGGTGTTAGTGCTGGTGAACAACTGGTGTTAGTGTTGGTTCTGTAAAGCAAATTTCAAAGGAAATGAGATCAGTTGAAGATGGTGAAAGTGATTCGTTCCATACACCTATTATTTAAAGACAAAAAAGTGCGACCAAAACCAAGTTGGATATTATGGATAAGGAAATTCTTCGGAGATTTGTAATAAATTTTCACGTCCGCGAAAAAAAGTTCCTACGTTGAAAGGCATACAAAGGAAATTTGTCAATGAAATTAATTATACAGGATCGTATGAAAGTTTACGAAAAGTATTACATAAAATTGGTTTTCGTTGGCAAAAAACTCAGACAAAGAAAAAATTGCTTATGGAAAAACCTGACATCCAACAAAAAAGGATATCTTTTTGCGAAGTATTAAGAGGTACAGAAACGAAAATTTTCTTTTGTCCCACTTTCAATAAAAGTTGGAATGACGGTTCGCACGATGGTTTGCGTAAGCCTATCTCTAAAGTACAGAGGTTAATGATAGTTCATGCAGGAGGAGAAATGGGGTTCATAAAAAATTCCTACTTAAAATTTAAATTAAATTTAAAAACTGATGATTCTTCTTCTTCTTCTAATGGCGCTACAACCCTTTGTGAGTCTTGGCCTGCTTAACAATGTTCTTCCATTCTGCCCTGTCGGATACTTTCCTTCGCCACTGCCTGATGTTCATGGTTTTAAGATCCCTCTCTACGTCGTCTATCCATCTTTTACGGGGCCTTCCTCTTGTTCTGTTTCCTTGGGGCTTCCATCTCTGGACTACTTTTACAGCTCGATTATCTGGCATTCTTTCTAGGTGACCAAGCCAGTTTAGTCTTTGTGACTTTACAAATCTGACAATATCTGCGCTCTGCATTAGTTCATCCAGCTCGTGATTCATTTTAATTCTCCACGAACCATCGCTGCATTGGGTTGGTCCAAATATCTTCCTTAGTATTTTGCGCTCAAATATTCTCAGTTGATTTTCATCAGTGGTTGAGAGGGTCCACGTTTCACATCCATATGTGACCACTGGTCTAATTACTGTTTTGTAGATTCTCAGCTTAGACTCACGATTCAGTAACTTACTTTTCATTAAGTCTTTGTATGCATAAAAGCACTTACTACCGCTATTACCCTATTATTAAAAACTGATGATTACTATAATCATATGAACTTTCAAAAATTATAAAAAGTGGCTAGTGGAAATGTTGATTCCGAACTTACCAGCACAAAGTGTATTAGTGATTGATAATGCCACCACAATGTTCAAAGTGAAAAAATATAACGACTGCATCAAAAAAAGATGAACTAAAAGAGTGGCTAAGAAAGAGAAATACCATTTACAGATGATATGTTAAGAGCCGAGCTATACACTTTAGAAAAATTTTATCAACCTCATCATAAATCATATGAAATAGAAACTTCTAGAGGAAAATGGACATTCGGTACTACCACCTTAGCAACCCGAGTTAAACCCCATTGAGTTAGTTTGGGCATCCATGAAAAACTGTTGCACAACGGAAGTTTTAACTTTAAAGATGTGGAGGTTTTATGTGATCAATTTTTTGAGACATTTTCAGAGGATGAATGGAAATCACGATGTGAAAATGCCAAACAGGCAGAACAGTTTTTTATGAAAAGCGCACCGGCAGTGGACTTAGTTACGGAGAAAGTGATAAATAACTTGGATGATGATGATGACGACGACAACGATGACGCTGAGAGTGATAGCGAAGATGATCTAGAAGATACAGATTCGAGTTCCGATCCAGATATCTGAGGCACTGAACTATTGTAACGGTATTTTGTAAGTATACTGTTAGAATACGGACGTTATAGAGGAAAAAATAATGATTAACCAATTTATTTTATTTTTATATTTCAATATGATGTATACAATGCTAAAATGATCATGTAAAAAAAATATGATTATCGATTTCTTTGCAATTTTGTGCAATATCTGTATGTTAACTTTTTTATTCCTTTTAGTTTTCAAACATGTTTATATATATATATATATATATATATATATATATATATATATATATATATATATATATATATATATATAGATCCTACAGACATTGATGCGTCCTTACATTTATGTTTTTGCATGTAATGCTGCATCCACCGCATTGTTGCGTCAATATACGGACGCAGGATTACAATCGCTTATATTTCAAAAATGGTCGTTACCAATTTCTCCTAACTGACATCATGGGACACTCGTAATCCAAACAAGGGATGTGGCGAATTTGCATATAGTTCTGAGTTATAGCAACAAATTTATTAAGGATTTTAAGTGACGCAACAATGGTGTTAGCATGAAATTTTTGTGTATATATTAGTTCACGGTATCTCCTGCAGGAGGCGTATGAAACAATGGAGTATAATTCATTGGTGTATATTATTTTCATTCTCTCGATTATTCTGCGTCATTTCAATTTGGCAACATTGCTAACCGTCTGAAATACCATTAAATATATAGATGTTTTGCAGTAACATGTAGGTAATAGAGTTTAAGTTGTAAATATATTATTTTTACGATATTACTTTGATGACATTTCATATTTAAGCTTTTTACTAAAATCGCATCCTTTGAAAATGTTTACAGCAACCTTCATGTTTTTTGTGATTTTTTAAGAATGTATATTTCCGATATATGCAAAGCTGGTCTTGCGAACAACTTTTATTTGAAAAGCCTTTCGATATTGTAAAAGAACAAATTCAGATTCGGGGTGGTTAAATAGTGATAAATTTAAATACAGGGACAGATTTTTAGACGTTTTTCAAAAACTAGATAAAATATATTTTTGTGCATGATAAACCTCATAACGAAAGTCGCATAACCCACCCACCTTGAAACGATGTCAGGTACGTGACGGGTCAACATCAGATTTTTTAACATTTTAATAGATAGGTGTTAGAAGTTAGCCTTTATTTTATGAGTAGAAAATTGAAAAAGGTACGATAGTTAAACAATCCCTTCGGAACAAAATTAAATACTTCCAAAATGTGTATTTTTATACAATTATTTATATTTAATTTAAACACGAATGCACGAAGTTTAAATGGATGTACTTACGTTACTTAATTTAACACAAAGATTGTTTTATTGAGTTTGCTTTATACAATATCAATTAATCTATAGGCTAAAAACTGAACCTGTCAAGAAGTCAGAGAATTTTCAATATGCTAAAAGATGAATGGTCCATACCAAATCATGAAATCACTAAAGGGACATACCTGAAGAACAAAATGTTAGATTGGTGTAAACTCAGGATTACTACTGATGCAGTAATAATAGCAGAGCTACACAAAATAAAAAGAAAAGTGTCTACTACGCACTACACTAGTGTAGGTATTCCGATGTATTTTTGTGCGTATTTGTTAAATATTTACGAGTAGATCCTCAGTTACGGAAAGTTTCTTTAGTGGCAAAGAAAGATTTATTGATTTGTAGAAACTGATCTAAAAATTTTCAAAAATTATTTATTGAAGAAAGCAGATGAATCTATTCAACATTTAAAGAATAATAAAAATAGTAAAATAAGCTACAAGTTATTAATGGAAATAATTTTCTGCCGTTTGATTTTATTGAATCGTGAAAGAGTTGGCGAAACGGAGCGCATGCCAATTCACGTTTATTCTGAAACAAGTACTCATAAACATGAAGAGTTTTGGGAAGCCATAACACCTACTGAAAAAATATTGCTAACTAAATTCAAAAGAGTTGTAATTCGTGACAAAGGAAGGGGTATTCCGGTGCTCTTCAGAATTGACCTACAAGAACACACAGGTGTTTTGACAAATTGAAGAAAAAACTTTGTTGAGTATTCAAATATATATTTGTTCCCGAAAATCGGTACAAATAATCCGACGACCGGTTATAAAGTTAAGGAAAAACATGTCAAAATGAGTGGAGTAAAAAATCCTGGTGCCATTACATCAACGAGATTATGCAAATATTTAGCCAGCCAAATCTTCAACATGTAGCCGAATGATATCGAACAACTAACAACTTTTGTGGGTCACATTAATGACGTACATAAACAGGTGTATAGATTGCCTGATGACTTATGATACATGTGATGTAGTATAAGCAAATGATGCAGAATTAGATGGTAGTGAGTTAGTTTTTCGAACCTGAAAATGTCCCTACTATCAACAAAAAAAGTCATACTCTGGTGCCATGTACTTTAGACCAAAAAGAAATTGCAAAAAAATTCTTTACATATCACATAAGAAACAAGACACCACCGAAAAAAGGAGAAGTGTGAAGAACTTAAATCCAGCAATACAAATATTTTTGGCAATAAAACATGGCTCCAAATTAAGGTTTTTATACGAAATATTTACCGATTGAGTTAATTTGTGATGCAATTTTACACTGGGCTGACAATCACAAGATACATTAATGCCTGCCGCTAGTTGATGGTTTATTCTTACTTCTGTGCTTATAGCACATTCGAAGTAATTTTTTGAGTTCAGTGTATTTTATTCAATAGAATGTATTTTGTATTAGTTTACTATAGTTTTAAGTTTCTACTCAAGTTCTTTATTAAAACGAAAATGATTATTGATTTGTGTTATTTTAAATGTTTCACTTCATTCTTATAGTCAACTTTGTATCTCTTTGGAGATAATACTCTTTTTAATCTAAGAGGGGATGAGAAAAGAGAAAATTTTCACGTTTATTAAAAAAAGTTTTTAAAAAAAAAATGTTAACCATCTTCACAGTTTCAGAGCTTAATCTTTTATTAATAATATGTAGTCTTTAGTTTAGTTTAGTTTTTTAAATTTTTGGTCTTATCAAAAATTGTTAAAAAAAATAATCAACACAGTTACAACTGTTTGTTACTCATAATATTTTTTGAGATATTCACCTACTTTGAAGTAATCCTTAAAACGAAAAAACTTTCAACTGCATTTTTCTCAAAAATTATCTTGTGTGATTTATATTTAACATTAGTCTGGGTATATAAATAATACGCTTTTTCGAATTTTGTTACAAAAAATGGGATTTGTTGATGTCGATACCGTTATAAGCACCATTTTCTATCATCCAAAAAAAGGAAATTAAATGTTTTTTCGTATTATACGATTTTTTAATATCTAAAAAATTTCAAATGTAATAAATATTTATATATAATAAAAGTTATAACATTAATTATGCCTGATACATTATGTGTGTGTGTGTGTGTAGTTTCATTTTATGACTAGAGACATAATCTATTAGCCTATTATGTGCCTGATACATTATATTTAAGATATTTTTTAACGTTACAAATAGTTAAAAAATATGTTTTTGAAACAGTACGATTACTTCAAAACTAATTAATATTAAAAAAAAATGTTATTTATAAACAATTCAGTTCTGAATGTAGCTTATAACTTTTGTCCGCAACTTTTCTCGGTAAACACGAACGTTTCTATTCTCTCACTTTTTATTTTTGATACTTTACTGGTATTTCAAAAGTTGCAACCCTGATAATTGTTAATAACTTTTATTAAAAAGGTTTTCCGATGCAACATAATTTACATTATATCTTTTTTGAGAAATATGAGTATTTTGGAATTTCTATAATAAAGTTATTAGTTTTGACATTATTATTAAAATATTCGTATCTCATGTAATACTGAAATGTGCTTAGAAAATTATGAACATTCTGTATAGTGCCTTAGTATTTGCGGCATGTTTTGATTAACTTTTTGAGTTTTTCTTTTTCTTTAATTCTTACTTTAATATCTTTAATTCTCATTTTATATTAGTGATATTCCTGTGAGTCAATAATTTTCATTAATAACACTATATTAGTTTTTCCTGATTTACAATTTCTTTTCGTTTTGTCATTATGGCTTCATTTATAAAATGATGCTACTCATTATCTAGCAGACAACCTTGAGAATATAAGATGGCATTTTCTACGCAGACATATTTTCTAACAGAGTACAGATAGTATTTAGGATGACATCAAAATGAATGATAAACTGAACCGAGGTATTTGATAATGGCAACGTTGCGGATGCAGAAACAGCTTTAGTATGAACAAAAATACCCGTTGCGGACACAGAAATGTCGGCTTGCTGTAATATGGTATATTGGGACGTTCCAACGATGGCAAAATATGTGGATGCAAAATTGCTATCGTAGTGAAAGTAAAAATCATCTTCTTTATTCTTAAAGTATATAGAAAACTAAGTTGACACTGAAGTAGCCATGGTTGCGGGATAGTCACCAACAGTCTAAAATTTAGATATATTTCAATTTTTCGAGTGGACGCACAAACATACCTATAATAAAATGATGCAGCAATGATGGTAGGATTTATATATATATACAGTAAAACCTCTGTTAACCGAAATAATTGGGGGGGAGGCCGTTTCGGATAACAAGAATTTCGGTTAAAAATAACATTGTCTTTTATAGTATTCTTGGTCAAAGTATTGGTATTAAAAAATGCTTTGAGGTGATTTCGTAATGATTTCTAATTAGTAAATACAAAATAAAGTCATAAAAGAAACCTTCTATTTTCTTTTGCGTTTTCGTTTGACAACGATGTTTTGCAGCTATATCTCTCCATCGTTAATTTGCAGAACGTCATGAGTTTGCCTCATTCGATTGTTCGACGAAACGTAAAGCAATCTGAAAAGGACAAAACTTTATGCAATGGTAACAAAAATTAAGAACCTAGTCAGTCGTGCCTCTAAATAATTAGGCCTACTGTATAAAATTCTTATCAAAAGAATCATATATCAATGATGTTCTGATTGATGAATTCACTTTCTGAGTCATCGGCTGCTAACCACTCACGTATCTCTTCTTGGTTAATTTCGTTACATCCCGGCAAATTTTTTATTAGAGGTTTAATTTCTTCTTTCGTTTCTTACCATTTTCTTCTTCAGGATCGTCAATAAAAATCCCATCAAAAAGTTTGTTCCAGCATTTTTCCGAAGTTGAAGATTTGATCTTGGCCCACGACTCAGCACACCAATAAAGAACATGTTTCATTGTTAAAGATTGAGAATTTCAGGAACACTTTTGGATTCATTCGTCTCCTGTAATAACAGATGTCTTAAGAATGCTATAATGTCTTTTGAATGTCTCTATTACTCCCTGGTCTAACGGCTGAATTAAGCTCGTGACATTCGGTGGCAAAAATCTGACAATTGTCACTATTTTGTATATTTTGGGGGTGAGTTGGCGCATTGTCAACAAGCAATAATTCTTTGACGGGAAGGTTTTTTGATTTAAAAAAGGAGTTTACACTTGGGACGAAGTAGTCGACATCCATGAGTTTTTTGGCTTCTATAAAAAACTGGAAGTGCTTTTTCGGAAATATATCTTATAGCTCTTGGTTTTTTTGATTTCCCAACACACATAGGCAGCAATCGGTGAGTAAAATTAATGGAATTGTTAAGTTTTGCGATAAAAATTTACTCTTTATTGACGAAATTATTGAAACTGGCAGCCGTTTCGGTTAAACGATGTTTCGGTTAAAAAGGTTTCGGTTAAGGGAGGTTTTACTGTATATATATATATATATATATATATATATATATATATATATATATATATATATATATATATATCGCACATCGACAGCAACACTGTCACAAGTCGAAATTCAGTGTATTTTTTATGGTTTGGTGCATTAAATGGGTATTTTGTTAAACTTTCGTCGTCATCACTGTCGAAAAGATATTTTGTCATATAAGCGGTAGATGGCGACTTATGTCTATTATAGCCATAACTATTTTTGTAGAACTCTATTCAGCAACAGTGTAACAACTCACTTAAGACAGTGTTGCAGTAATATTTAGATATAATTTTTTTCACATTAAGTACGCTATACTACTATTATTTACTAATAGTGGTAGGTCTTGACAGCAACACTGTCGCATTGTTCTGAGAGCCACGGTTGTGATGTGTTTTCAGTTAGTTATAAACGTGTTTTTTGTGAATTTATCGTTGAAAATGGCTGATCGTTCAAAATATATTTTAAAACTTGCTGCTACAAAAGCTGTTTGTTTTAAAAGTGGACAAAGAGAAATATTTGAACAACAAATTCAACAGGTAAAAATTATAACCTAAAAATTAGTTAAATATTAATTTACTATTACCTACGTATTTTAGACTGAATTATCAGATAGAAGTCTCGACAATGATGATAGAAGTTTGCTTACCACAGCTCTGATGCAGGACTGTTTATTCGAAGATGAAGTAGAATTGCTTTAAGAAAATATTGTAAGTAATAACTATTTTAGACAAAGAACAGAGAAACTGTTACTAGCAACAGAAATGGACTTCTGGAGAAGAGCAGCAGGAAAATCAAGAAGAGATCGGATACCAAATGAGAGAATACGTGAAATGATGGGAGTCAAGCATACAATAGTTGATGACATAAAAACAAAACAGTTAATATGGTACGGCCATGTACAGAGAATGCCAGATGACAGGATTCCAAAACAGATTTTGACGTGGACACCACAAGGGAGAAGGAAAAGAGGAAGGCCGAGAAAAAGCTGGAGAGAGGGAATTGAAAAAGAACTAGAGGAAAGAGAAATCCCTCCAGGCCTATGGTTGAATAGAGAAGAATAGCGGTTAGGAGTCGGAAGGCGTCGGAGAACGCTGTAAACCGATAGTAGTAGTAGTAGTAATAACTATTTTAGTTAAAAAGAAATCTAATTAATATACCGTCGATAATTTTTGTTACAGATATTGGAACACGAGGACCAAGGAGGAATATCTGATCAACAAATTCTGATCAACAAATAAAAATCCTAACCTAAAATATTGGTTAAAAATAATAGTAATTTACTGTTATGTATTTTAGACGGAACTATCAGGTAGAGGTCTGGACAATGATGATAAAAGTTCGCTTACCACAGCTCTGATTCAGCACTGTTTATTCGAAGATGAAGTAGAATTGCTTCAAGGAAATATTGTAAGAATTGGATATTTTATTTAAAAAACTAATATCACGTCGATATTTTTGTTACAGATATTACAATCCGCTTGTAATTTGGAATCTCGTGGCACTCTTGAAATAAATAATGATTGCCAGGAACTAAAGAAAATTAATGTTAGAGAAAGTATCAGTGTTACTGAAGCTGAACCGGAAATCAATGAGGAAATAATTTATACCCATTGCAACTCTCAAGAAAACGACAATTCTTCGGGGGGGCAATCAGAAAATCATGAAGAAGTACATGACCCTACTTGGAACTTTGAAGAAGTCAAAGTACTTCAGATGTTACTTCAAGATCTGAAAAAAAATATCAATGAAGACCAGATCAACATTTCTGAAGACTTCAAAAATAAAAGAAAGAGACAATGTGATCCTGCAAAATGGGTAAGAAATGTACGAAAGGAAAAGTTTAACAGTGGTGTTGAGCACATTAACTCGAGACACAAGAAAAGAGAAGAGCGCAAAATATTGGGATCTTGCGAACAAAACTGTAAATGTCAATGTGGAAATAAAATCAGTGAGGAAAATAGAAACAATATCTTTAAACAATATTGGGAAATAGGTGACCTACATAAGCAGAGAAGTTACATATTAAAACAAATGTCTTCTATACCACACACTAGGACGATACAGAATAATCAGTTAAGAAAAAATAACAATTCATTCTATTTTGACGTTAATAACGAGAAAATTAGAGTTTGCAAGAAATATTTTTTAAAAACCTTAGGAATATCAGATCGTATGGTACGTACAGTAGTAGACAAGACAAAAGATGGAATTTTAGAAAACGATAAAAGGGGAAAGCATGGGCGTCAGATAAAAGTCTCCGATGACATAAAGGAAGGAATTAGAAAGTATATTAATTCAATACCGTATTGAATCTCATTACCTTCGTGCCCAAACAAGCAGGGAGTTTATAGATGGAGGAAAAACATTAGCTGACATCTAGAGATTATAAAACAAGTTGTATGGAAGAAAATAAAACTTTTGGGAATGTCACCATGTTTTCACGAATTTTTAGGAATGAATTTAATATCTCATTTTTCCATCCTAAAAAAGATCAGTGCGGTATGTGTGAAGAGTATAAAAATGCGAAGAGAAGGGTCCATTTACAGGAAAATTATGATCGTCATTTAAAGGAAAAGATCTGTCACGTACTGAAAAAGATGAAGATAAGCAAAGAAGCAAAGCAGGTGAGTGTATTACTGTCTGTTTTGATTTACAGGCAGTTCTCCAGACATTTTGTGGGGACATCAACTCCTTTTACTATAAATCAAAGTTAAGTACGTATAACTTTACTATATCTGATTTAGGATCATTGAATGGTTTTTGTTACGTTTGGCACGAAGGAGAAGGTAACCGTGGATCTAACGAGATAGGATCATGTTTATACTCATTTCTTAAAAATGAATGTTCTAAAGGCCTTCCTGTTGTGTTATACTGCGACAATTGCTATGGTCAAAACAAAAACAAATTTATAACATCGTTACTTCTTTATACAGTAAGCAAACTCGATATTCCTTCTATCACTTTGAAGTTTTTGGTTGTCGGCCATACGCAAAATGAAGGGAACAACATGCACTCCCTGATTGAAAAACAGAAGAAACGTGTGCTAAGATCTGGTCCCATTTACACTACTTCACAGTGGATTCCTGTAATTTCTAATGCAAAAAAAACTGGTACTCCATACAAAATTACAGAAATGAACTTTACAGATTTTTTTGATATAAGACATTTGCAGGAGAAAATGGGAACGAATTTTATTTTAAATTCCGATGGAGAAAAAGTTTTGTGGTCCGATATTGTAACATTAAAAGTATTTAAAGATTGTAACGATAAGACTACCAAAGAGAATTGAAGTACTATTGTGAAAATAATACCTCAATCAACCATGGGAGCTGATCGTCTATACCTTGCCTAGCTCAGTATCTCAAGGGTGAGTTCGTCTTGTCTTAAACTAGGGATTGAACCTGAGTTCTCAGTTGATAGCAAATAAGACAAATTTTAACCAAACATTTATTTAAATGAATAAAAAAACAATAATTAACCCTGCCAAAGCTTAACAGTTAATAAGTGTTACTTATTGCTTCGATGAGCTGCTTGTGTGTTCTAGCTGTTGGGTCCTCCAATTAGAATTTGTGGCTTCTGGAGAGCTGCAGTCACACGTGGCTGTATGTCCTGACCAATTGTTGAACTTCAACTAAGGTGGTTGATATAAAGCCAATAAATCCAATAAACCAATAAACTGTCCAGTAAACCAATAAATTGTTCAGTAAACCAATAAAATGTCCAGTAAACTGTCCAGTAAACCAATAAATTGTCCAGTAAACCAATAAACTAAAAGGATAAGGAACAACTTGCATTAGAAACACATCAAAAAGAAAGGTTTAACTTCCTTGCCATCTTACAAAATTACACTTAAACAAATAGCGTATGGCAAGGATAAAATGAAATATGAATGTTACTACTTAGTTAAATTCTGTTAAAGAGTCCTAATGCATATATCAGAAAAAAAATGTGCTTTCGAAAGAAAGTAAGGTTACAAATATTGGAAATGTGGTCAGAATTATAGAATAAATATCACAATGAAAGTACTTACCCCAAGAGAATTTGTAGACCATAAAAATGAGTCTTATAATAATGTTTGCCTTCTTTTATAAATTTCAAAAAGAGGCAAAAAATAATCCCACTACAGAAAAGTTGTTTTGACAGAAAGTGGGAGACTGAATGAAGTTAGCACAGATGTCATAGGATGTTGCTATAGATATCATGAAACTAGCTTGTCTGTCAACACGGAACAGAATAGTCTGTCGAACAAAAAGAGAGAGGGCGAATATTTATTCTACGGGACAGAAAGAGAGAGAAAATAAAGACAGAGGAAGAAGAGAAAAACAGAGGTCGCCAACTATTTTGTGAAAAATAGTAAAAATTAAACTGAAGGTAAAGAAATTAATAAATTAATAAAGAAATTAAAATGAAATAATTATTAAAATATAAATTAATAAAGATGTGACGTTTATAACGTTACAAGATGAACTGTTTACCGTTTATTACAAAACTTCTTACAGTCATAGCAGCTTCAAAAAAATTTCAATTCGGAAAACAAACAGCAGAAATTCTATTTGCTTAACTGATGATAATATTGAATTAAAACAGTTATATAACGCACCACTGAAACTTACCCAAAATAAATTAGATGCGTTGAGCTTTTTATGCAAAAAAAAATCATATAATTTTAAAATACCATGACTTTTATCGATCTTTAGGATGCAAAATAGACCTTCCTCTCAGTTTTTGCAAGAACAACATGCAACAGTCTTCAAAGAAAGGCGTCAAAAACCAGTAGTTACTTTAAAATTAATGTTAAAAATCTAAATAGGTAGATGTTTCTAACGATTATTTTGTAACAGGTAATAAGCAGATTTATTTTAAGTTGTTCTCATGTAATTACGTTAGTGTGGTACTTTTTAAATAAAAAGTATATTAAAATGTCTTAACAATTATTGTAACCTATCACAATTTTCACGTTGAACCGAAATTTCTGTGCAATTTCTAACTACTATGATCAGCAGCAGTGACACAATGTTATAATCCATCTTTGGGCTTTCAGCAACACAGACACATTTGTTAATAATTAATATGTTAGTTTCAAATTTCTATAATACAGAATACTAATTGTTAAAACAACCTAAATTAATCTTATTGAAGTAAAAATACCAACATTATCATTCATTTTATAGAAATAATCGAATGTTAGATAGTAAGGGTAATCTTCATACCCCATTTTCTCAAAATGGTTATTTTTGACTTCTGACAGTATTGTTGCGAGGTGCGATATATATATATATATATATATATATATATATATATATATATATATATATATATTTATTTATTTATTTATGTTTTATACTACTACTAAAATTATATTGACTTGCTATAAACGTGTATTTAATATGTGTAACGTAATGAAATAAAATAAATCTAAATCTATTCTACTGTAGAAGCAAACAAGATTTGAAATGATTTTATTAATAATTTGATTTCTAAATATCAATTTTTTACAATATATTTCATCTTTAACAACAATAAAAATCGATAATTTTCATCACATAATATTACGTGGAATAATTACTCTTAATTATTTAAATTTCAATACCTATTGAGTTCAATTGAAGGGGTAAGAACCAAATGGGTCTAAGTGACATTTTTTTTTAAACGAGTTAAGTGCAAATATCCAAAGTTAAAACTAAACATTACTTACTGGCAAAACGACCCAATTGATTTTTAAACGTTTTGCGCCATCTCTTGGTAGGGGGAAAAATTAGGTTTACAGATGTCCTGTTTTCATTAGTGGCAAAGAGGTCCAAGCGCGCTTAGACCATTATGCCGCTAATTTATTATCAGTTGTTGATTATTATCCACGTTGTGACTTGCAAGTTTAGTGTAGTTTTCGAAGTGAAATATTAAGTTTATAGTGTTTGAACATGACTACAGAAAAGAGAATTGCATCAGGTAAATTTAGAATTTTAAAGAATATAGATATTTTATTAAATAATTTATATTTATAGGATTTTTTAAATTCAAATTAAACCTAACCTAAAATATTTTTAGGGAGAATAAGCTATAGCTTAGATTCGGATGATAGTGAACACGACCCCTTCGAAGCAGACGAGGATAGTGAACACTACCCATCCGAGGGTTTTGATGAATCTATAGAATATGTTAGTAGATGAACAACACGGCCGTGCGCAAACCAGATGTGCGGTCGGTACCTTAATTATTCACGCGATGCATCGGGATCCCGCAGATATGAAGGGCGCGACAGACCATTTGAATTTTGGAATTTAATTAAAACAACAAGATAAACAATATAATTTTTTTTTATTAAAAGAACTATCACTTAGAAAGAACACAGCATTTTGTTTAACAAAGTTTTTAATTGTTTTAATAGGCCGTCTTCAGGGCAGGGTATCCCAAAAAGTTCCCAACTGAACGTTCCTGCTGCTACAACTTTACGTATGTATTCGCTGTACTTATAATAGGTATTGTTTTGAAAAAAGTAAATAAACCCATCCGTGTACCTGAATGCTGATGTTATTTTATCCGGTATTCCGGGAACAGATAATTTATTGGACCACGGTTTAAGACATCTCCAGCTTCATTAAATTCAGTGTATGAATTATCATTGTACAATAAATATGTTTGACCGCTGTTTGTTTGAAATAAGGCATTTATTTTGGTTCTCGCAGGTAAAGAAGGAAATGTAAAACTTTTTTGAATTTTTAAATTGGGGAAAGATGCAGCGTAATACTTATTATTGCTTATAGTTAAGTGTCCCTCGTAATTCTGAAAAACATGTGAAACTTGCGTAGACCTCAACTCCTTAGGGAGATAATCGGTAATTAATTCAGGATGTTTTGGAAGACGCATTTCATTTAAATCAAACTTCCATAAATATTTGTCAGACCCAACGTACATTCGATAATTTGGAAACTGTGGAGATGTGGCTAGAAACATAAAATCGGGATACTGAATTAGACATATGTTTTTTATTGCAGATGTTTTCGGCAAATAGGCCCCGTTTTTTAGTTCAGGTGTTTTCGGTACATAGCTCCTGGTTTGCGAAATTGTTTGCGCTTGCGTAACTGGTGTTTTTGTTGGTATCGAAGAGGGAGCTTCTGTTTGTCCATATAGCATGCTCATTGCCTTTTTATCATCATCACCAAAATTTGGCACATCTTGTTGATACCAAGCATACATAATAGACGAATCACTATTACTGTGTTCCAGTCCGAGGGAATGACCAATTTCATGCATTAGGACAGCCAAAAAATTTACTTCACCATCAGGAGCTCTACCATTTCCTACATACCACCGTTCATTAGCATCAAGATGAATTTCGGTACCCACCGTTTGCGCTGGAATAGTATGCGTGGGCCAATACTTTTCCGGGGCCATCGAAATTAAATGAACATTTAGAGTTTCCTTGACAATTTGCTCGAAAATTATGATTATTTGGCACCACAGTTATAGTAATATCTGGCTTTGAAGAAGGTATTATTACTCGTTTAAACTTTAAATTAGATATTTTCTACCATCTAGCGAAAGCTTCTGCGGCAAGATTTATATAACTAGGATTACTAATAGCTTGAGGAAAATACCAACTTAATTTCGTTTTATTCCACTTCGAATGAATTGCATAGTTATTGTCGCCAACAGAACATCGAGGCTTATTCATCAAATTCATAGTATCATTATTTAATGTTCCGGTCACCGGAAGATTGCATCTTTCTTGAAATTCAACTAAGGCCACATCTACACTAGAAATAGCATTACTTGACGCATTTAGATATCCGAAACGCATTAGAAAAGAACTAATCCTAATATCCAGAGGGCTATTTTCTGCACACACAGTTACAGAGAGCAACAATAAGACATGTAAACAGACAAGCATCTTGATTTATACTAATCCCCAAAATGTTTAATTAAGTTATTTTATACAAATTATTAAGAAATATTTAAAGTAAAAACGTTGAAAATAACGATGAAAAATAAATGTTAGCAGAACATTTACATACCACCTGCTGGGAATCTAATCTCAAAGTTATTTACGTAAATTATTAAGAAATAATTAAATGTTGAAAATAACGATGCAAAATAAATGATAGCAGAAAATTATCTCACCGCAAAGGAAATAGCGACCGACATTCTTATCTCAAACACTACTTTAATTGGTCGTTATTTTGTTATCATACCCACATGTTGTTATTGAACTGCCTTTCTTATCACGTGCACGGGGAATGCTGGTATTTTTCAAACCAACAACAAAATGATTAAACCGTACATAATTTTGCAAGCACAAACATTCTAAAACAAGTCAATACAATCGTCTTATCACTCTAAAGTGGAGGGTACAGCAGCTTTAAATTGAAGCGAAATCATTTCAACCTTCAGTATCAATTTTATTCTGACAGTGTGTGTTAGTGTAACTAGATTGAAAGGTAAGTTTGAGATTTTTTAAAATTAAATAATTGTGACCTCATGCAAGCATTTTGAATGTTAAATAATTTCTGTTTTACTTTTTATTTTCCTCGTAATTATTCTGTATTAAATATTTTAAGATTTTTATTTTAAATACAACTAGATATTTTCTGCTCTGCTGTTTATAACATTTTTTTAAGACGATAGCATTTTGTCTTTTTTTACTTTTTATGTTTTTCGTAATTATTCTGTGTCAAAATCAAGATTTATTCTTTTTTGAATTAGATGTTGTTTGCTCTACTGTTTATAACATTCCGAGATTTGATAAAAATTCAGCATCTGTAGTTGCAATAACTGTCTACAAAAAAGACGTTAGCATTTTGTCTTTTTACTTTTATGTTTTTTGTATTCTAGATAAAAATCAATTCATCATCTGTAGTTGCATTAAATAATTGTCAATTATGTTTGTTTTACTGTTCATTTTCCTCTTTTCATGTTATAAATCTTTTTCCGGTGTTTCTCTTTTGATTTTGCAACTTTTCTGCTTTGCTAGTGCATTATTCTTTTATTTCAGATTAGCATTTTGTCTTTTTACTTTTATGTTTTTTGTATTCTATGTAAAAATCAATTCAGCATCTGTAGTTGCATTAAATAATTGCCAATTATGTTTGTTTTACTGTTCATTTTTCTCTTTTTATTTTACAACTTTTCTGCTTTGCTAGTATATTATTCTTTTATTTCAGATGGATTTAACTAAGATTAATTCAGCATCTATCGTTGCAGCCAGAAAACCGATAAGAAAATTAAAAGACTTGCCGATAGACATCCCGCAACCGATAAAGGAGGCAAAAATTGTCAAAACTAAATTTGGTACATCTGTACTACTCGACATAGGCGACGAGGTGGTGTTTTTGCCGGAACGTGTAACAGAAGTATACCTACCAGCAGTGCCCGAGTTTGGTTCTGGAAAATACTCATTAGTTTATCAAGGCCAGGTGGAGTTGGGAGGAAAATACCAGCCTATGTCAAGCTTCAAAATAATCTAGAGCGTCAAAAGAAAGAGAGAGAGGTAAGCAAGCATAATGGATATTGTTAAACAATGTGAAAATTTATTGTTATTCATCAAAAGAGTCAGAAAGATAGTTTTTGATAAATTTACAGCTAAAGACGAAGAAGTTTGGTTGAAACGCATAACGAAACAAATTAAAACTTGCAATAAAGTAATAAAAAAACGCAATTTGCCTATAGGTACAATTAGAAAACTGCAAACGCATGTCGGACATTTTAAACATTTTAAACAAAGTATTTTAAATAGACATGTAGGTATGGGACTAGACAATAAACTAAAAACAAGAGTTATGATTGTTATATTATTTTTAAAAATAAAATCAGAAAAATTTTAAAAGCAGATAAAGTTGTTAAAGTTAATGTTTGTTTTTGCGGAGAATTTATTAAAAAATCTGGGGAGGTGGAAATTTTAATTTTTAATAATTTTAATACAAAAAATGCTATATTAGACATATCTACTGATACAGAGCCATGGTTTTTTGAGAATGTTAAAGATAAAATAAATAATAAGTTATCCGAATTTCAGGAAAAGGACTCGGGTTTTGCATTAAATAAAATTGTATCTTTAGAAGTAAATATTAATCGATATGAAATTGGAAATGGTTCATCTTATATTAAACTCCCAGAGTCTATTCAAAAAAGCGTGCTTGTATTAATGTAAAAAATTCAGATCAGACATGTTTTTATTGGGCAATAGTTAGTGCCCTTTATCCGGCTAAACTAAATAAAGAACGTACATCCTCATATCCATGGTACAGTACAGTATTAAAAACAGAAGATTTGAGGCACCAATGCCGTTACATCAAATTTCAAAATTTGAAAAATTAAATAATGTTTCCGCCAATGTATATGCTTTAGAATTGATAGAAAATAATGAAAAGTCATTTTTTGCAGTATATCAAGCAAGATTAACTAAAACAGTAGTTGCCAAACACGTAAATCTTCTTTTAATTCAAAATCAGTATTTTCCTAAATTAAACGATTATGAAGCACCTCCAGTAGATAATGATAATTCTGAAATTAAGTACCACTACTGCCACATTACGAACTTGTCTAGATTAATTTCTAGACAAGTAAATAAAAGAAAGACCAAATTATTTCTTTGTAATAGATGCTTAAATTATTTTTCAACTGAAGGGAAATTGTCTGAACATTAAAAAATGTGTGCAGATATTAATAATTGTAAAATGTCATTTCCTAAATATGAAGCTGTTAGTTTTAAAAATTATACTTATAAACAAACAACACCATTTGTTATATATGCAGATTTTGAGTGCATGCTAGAAAAAGTTACAGATCACCAAACATCTCATTCTACTAAAAAATATCAAAAACATTTCGTATAGTGCCGGATACTATGTAAAATGTAGTTATGATGAAAAGTTGTCTTTTTATAAGAGCTATAGAGGCATTGACTGCATGGATTAGTTTGCTAATGAAATGCCAAATTTAGCTCAAAGTATTTATTCAAAAATGAAGACAATTATACCAATGGAGGAAAAACCAAGTACTTGTGGGGCTACAGTGTGTCACATGTGCGAAAAATGTTTTTCTCCTACAGATATCGTTGTCAGAGATCACGATCATTTTACAGGAGCGTTCAGAAATTTCGCCCACCAGGCATGTAATTTAAATTTTAAAAAAATCTTTGTCGTCCCCCTGATTTTTCACAGTCTGAGTGGCTATGATAGCCATTTTATAATTTCAGAATTAAGTAAAAAAGGAGATATTAGTCTACTTCCAGTCAATAAAGAAAAATACATTTCATTTACACTTAACGATGCAGTTACTAACATAAAATTTCGATTTATCATTAAGATTTTTAGGGACCTCTTTAGATGAGTTAGCATCAACATTAGATAAAAATGGCTTTATAATTTGCAAACGAGAATTTGGTAATTTAAGTGACGAAAAATTTAAATTAATAACTAAAAAAGGGGTTTTTTGTTATGATTTTATTGATTGTTGGGAAAAATTAAACATTACCGATTTACCTCCGATAGAGGCATTTTATAATAAACTAAACGATAAGGGTCTTGCAGATGAACAGTATGCCCATGCTAAAACAGTTTGGGATGAATTTAGCATTGCTAATTTAGATCAATATTCAGATTTGTACTTAAAGACTGATATTTTGCTGTTGGCAGATGTTTTTGAAAATTTTCAAAAAGAAATGCACAATAACTTATGGTTTAGATCCAGCGTGGTACTACACAATGCCAGGTTATTGTTGGGATTGTATGTTGAAATACGTAAGGTGTAAACTAAAGTTATTGCGTGACGTTGACATGATAATGTTTATTGAGAAAGCAATTCGTGGAGGAATTTCAGTATGTAGCGGTAGAATGTCAAAAGTACATGCCTAAATATGATCCTACAAAGCCCTCAAAGTACTTAATGTATTTTGACGTCAATAATTTATATGGGTGGGCAATGGGAGAGCCCTTGCCCTACGAAGGGTTCGAATGGATGAATGACAAAGACTTTGATGTTATGTCTGTACCAGATGACTCTCCCGTAGGGTACATGTTACAAGTTGACTTGGAATATCCTCGCAAATTACATGATCTGCACCCAGATTTTCCATTCGCTGCTGAACACCGTAAAGCTGCGGGTTCAAATCATTCGAAACTAATGACAACACTTTATAATAAAAAAGAATATATCGTTCATTATAGAAATTTAAAACAAATGTTGGCTAATGGATTAGTTTTAAAAAAGATTCACAAAATTTTAAAATTTAAACAGTCTGCCTGGCTGCGGCCCTACATCGAATTAAATACTTAACTACGAGCTACAGCTACGAACGATTTTGAAAAAAAACCTGTATAAGTTGGCCAATAATAGCATATTTGGTAAGACTATGGAGAACATCCGGAAACATCGAATAGTAAAACTAGTCAGATCATGGAATGGGCGGTATGGTGCTAAAAATTTAATTTCTAGTGTACGGTATCCAGCAGAAAAATATTTAATGAAAATTTAGTAGCTATAGAACTGATTAAATCAGATCTAGTTTTTAATAAACCTTTATACATTGGCATGACTGTTTTAGATATATCAAAGTTATGTATGTACCAATTTCATTACGACTATATGCTCCCAAAATTGGGCGCTGATAAATGTAATTTAATGTATATGGATACTGATAGTTTTGTTTATGAACTATACTGTGATGATGCATATGAGGAAGTAATAAAATCAGATCTATCAAAATTTGATACATCTGATTACGGTGCAGATAATATCTATAATATTCCTCGCGTAAATAAAAAAGTTTTGGGAGTAATGAAAGATGAAAATAAAGGAGAAATTATGACAAAGTTTGTGGGATTACGTTCAAAAATGTATACTTTTAAAGTTCAATCGGGCCGAGTCACTAAAAAAGCAAAAGGAACTAAACATAATGTAGTAAAAAATGTGATAAAATTCAATGATTATGTAAACTGTTTAAATCATTTTAAGGAACAAACTGCTACTCAACGTTCCAATCGGTCATATCGCCATAACGTTTATAGTATAGAACAAACAAAAATTGCGCTAAGTCCTTATGACGATAAAAGATATTTAATTTCAAATAGTTTTAGAACGCTACCATGGGGACATAACAGTATTTTAGAATAGATTTTTTTTGTTATAGATGAATGCTCCATCATTGACCGAGTTGTCAATCAAAAAAATTTGCGAAACAATAGTATCAGCATCAAATTTCATCGAGCAGTCCCCCTTGCCGTGGAAATTAACAAAAATAATTTTAAAAAAATTTCCTTCATATAAATGGGAAGCGATGATAAACAGTGCTAAAAATGATCCTATTCCTTCATATAAAGGAATAGAATTCATTGCTTATTCTAAACAAATACCGCAACATTTAAGAAATGCTGTATTAGGAAAGTCAGATTGGGGGAATATATTTGAAGATGAACACTCCAGTTATTGTGTATGGGTTAGTGGATATTGGCTTCAGCAGCATCGCCTAAACGTATGCAAATCATGTTTTTTTACATTTAAAAAAGCCCATGAGTTATTAAATAAATTTTTACTTGTGAGTTACGATCATACTCACAAAGTATATGATGCTGACGAGATCATTTAATGCGTATATCAACAAAAATTTTATTGGTGCCATAGTTGTTTTGCACAAGTTTTATTCGATTTAAAAGATTACGAGTCTTGCGTTAATGCATTACATGAAATACCTAGAAATAACAGGTTTGATGACTCTGATGTAGACAGTAATATTGATTCTTTTGAGATGAATGACAACGTTTAATCCATAAGCAATTATCTCTCTCTCTTTTTCTGTATATTTTAATAAAAAATATTGTAAATATAGTAATTGTAAAGATATGTAAAGGTATATGTATGTGAAATAAAAACTCTAAATTTATAATTTTATCATTTATTTAAATCATTAATTGCCTTAATTTTATAAAAATAAACGAATTCCCTAAGAGCATTATTTGTCATATCATTTGGCGTTATAGAACAAAACGCATACAATATTTGCAAGGGGCTTAAACTATCTACTACACTATTTTTACAAAAATCTAAAACATTATAATAATATTCATAAAAGTTCAAATTTTCTAACAACTGTATACGAGGCGATATCACGATAGTGCTAAGTTCAACAATTTGCTTCACTTCTTCTTCATACTCCACACCATGCTTCTTGACAATAATGAATTTACAAGCATCGTAAACTATCGAGGTAACAGTGCAGTATTCTTCGCATGGAAACGTTTGGTGCTCGTTGTCATCAGTTGATTGAAAAAAATCAATTAGTTGTTGTGTGATGATTGAAATAAAGGAATACCATTCGTATACGCTGAATGATATTCTGCTAGGTTTATATTGTTGTGATAAAATCACTGCAGGCGTAAATGATCTTGCAGGGCTTATACCACATTGTATTTCATATCCCGATAACGTGTATGTCGTTGTAAGCAGTTAGAAAAATTCTGATTTGGCAGCAGCCTCATAATTTTCCAAAATTCTTTCTAATTCTTGATTATAGTCTTCGTTGATATGCATACCGTCTGAAAAATACCCACTATCTTGAGAACTCATGTCACTACTGTTTTTCGAACACCGTTGACGAAGTGAATGTAAACTAATCATCGTAGTTTCTCTTAAATTTATACTTTTGTCATTCCCCCACTCCTTGTGGTTAATTGTAAGCCTTTTTGGAAAAGTGTATGTCTACGCGGCGTATTAAAATATAGATCCTCAAACTATATTCGATTTATTTATCCAGCTGTTGTGTTTGCTATCCATTCTTAATCATTTGACATACATCTTATTGCCTTTTCGTCTAAGTACCTTTTCAAGCAGGTATATGTCAGGGTTTGATGTTTTCTGCAATTCTTCTTCGTAAAACCCGCCGCTAATCGGTGCACCTTACATGTCTTCGAGCAAATACGTTATAGGATTTGTTATCTTAACTTGTGCAATTCTAAATAATTCAGTAGTCCGATTGGGCGTGTAGGCCTTTTCGAAGAAATGTTTTGTCTTTGATACACGTACAATGTCGCCAACTTTAAGCTTTCGTGGACCGGCAATCTTTAAATGAGTATAACTTTTGTTTAAAATGGTTTTTTCGTTGGATTTGTTAACCTGAGACGGTTTGTATCCTGTTTTACTGTGTTTTGTGTTGTTATATTCCTCGGTAATTATGGGTAGAGCATCTAACCGTTTGTATGATCCATGTAAACTGAAATACTTATACAACTTTGTTTTCAACGTTCTAATAACTCTTTCGCAAATGGCAGCTTTTTAATCGTGTAGGTGCTGTAATGATTAATTTCGTGTTTGTTCATTAAATTTTGAAATTTTCTGTTGTAAAATTCAGTTCCCTGATCGGATTGTAAGTTTTTTGGGACTCGTCGAGTATGAGCGAGAATATCCAAAAATGCACGAGTAATTTTCTCACCTGTCTTCGTTTTTAGAGGACGTGTCCACACAAATTTTGAAAAACAATCAATTACAACTAGTATTAGTTTGTAATTTTTATTTTGGTGTGCATAAGGACGCATTTCAGCCAAATCCATTTGCCACAAGTCATCGATTCCTTTGATTATTGTTCGACGACGAGGATAGTTTTTTCGTGCTGGTTTATGCAACTCATACACCACCTCTTTCTTTTCTTTAGACATTATTTTATCGCAGCTTCTACTACTTTAAAGGCGTTTGTCTATATCCCATGAATGAATGCTATCTACTATGCTTTTTAATGATTGTTCCACTTGTTTTATCCTCTGTTCCATCTTTATATCGTACATCTTATGCCTTGCAACTGTTTCTGCAGTAGATTTTAGATTGTTCTCCATATCCTTTTTCTGTGTATTCAAATCATCTTTGATTATTTCTTTCAACTTATTTATACTGTTATCCGTATCCTTTTTTAGTATATTCAGATCATCTTTGATTATGTTTTGCATCTTTTGCTCGAAAAGTGGAACTATAGTTTTACGATGTTCTTCTCTTACTGTAGCTTTAATGTTATCTAGATCTTCTTGTGCATGCTTTAGTCCTGTAGATATTTGCCATCTTAGTGTTTCCAGACCATCTTTGATTATTTTTTGTAACTTTTGCCCGAGAAGTGGGACTGTAGTTATATGAAGCTCCTTTCTCACATCGTTTAGACCGATGGTTAAATCTTGTATGTCATTTGTTTTTTGCTGCAACAACACACTATGTGTTTGGTGCAGATTACGTAACTCATTGATTTGTCCATCAACGTATTTTTTCGTTGCAGCATCGTCATTGTCTGATGGATCCTTGACATTGCAAATTTTCAAATTTTCGGCATTAATATTTCCGTCAGACGTATGTGGAAATGTAACTCGTGCCACCTTTTGAGCATTACTACTGTTACGAGAGTGATGACCGAATTTGTCGACACTCATAGTGGAAATGATGTCGTCATGTCCAGTTACTCTATTATATTAGCTTCTTTTAATTCATTGATGAACTTATGCCCCTACGGCCGATAAAACCATAGAAGAGCTAGAAGCGTGGTATGCTGACGTAGAAAAACTTATAAAGATGACCAAAAAACGAGACCTAACATTTATCTTAGGTGACTTTAATGCTAAGTTAGGCAGAGGAAAAGTTTCTGGATTGATTGGAGACTTCGGACTTGGAGCAAGGAACGACAGGGGAGAGAGAATGACAGAATTCTGCCAACAACACAACATGGTAGCGACAAATACATGGTTTAAATTACACCCTCGCAGATTGTACACTTGGACTTCACCACAACACAATGAAAACAGAGTAATCCGTAACCAAATAGATTACATATTGGTCAACAAAAGATATCACAATGCAATCATCAGTGCAAAAACATATCCTGGAACTGACATCAATTCCGATCATAATCCTGTTGTTGCAAAAGTTCGCGCAAGATGGAAACTAGTAAAGAAACAAAAACCTCAACACCAACTATTAGACATCCAATTATTGAAAAACGACACCATACATCAGACAGTAAATAAAGAATTAAACAAAAATTTAGGAAATATCGACCACAATAGAATTAGCGAGTACGATGACATAAACGTTCTGTGGAAAACTATTAAAGAACAAATGAACAATGTAACGGAAAAACATCTAAAAGTAACACCTAGAAATAACAAACAGGAATGGATGACAGAAGAGATTTTACAATTAATGAACAAACGAAGAGAATCTAAAGGAAAAAATGACAAGGACGGAGAATACAAAAGACTAAATAGAATAATTCGAAAAAAAATAACCGAAGCAAAAGAGAAATGGCTGGAAACAAAATGCGTGGAAATAGAAGAACTACAACAAAGGCACGATTTTTTTAATTTACATAAAAAGGTAAAAGAGTTTACATCGACTACCAAGAGAACGACTTTTCACACCATGCTGAACACGGATGGCAAACTGCTAGAATCAACGGAAGATTGGAAAATAACAACGAAGGGCCAACAATTCTGAAATCTGAAATCATAAATGCAATTAATCATCTTAAAACAAATAAAAGCCCAGGTCCAGACGGAATATACCCAGAAACGTTAAAATTAATCAGCGAAGAAAATATCGAAATATTTGTCCTTTTATTCAATCGCATTTATGATACAGGTAAAATACCCCAAGATTGGCTGGAGTCAATATTCATCCCACTACCAAAAAAGCCAAACGCACAACACTGCAATGAGT